>NW_022589712.1:59213306-59633332 GCF_004348235.1 Phoca vitulina | reverse complement strand
TAGTACCACCTATATATATATAGTACTATATAGTATATATATATATAAAGAATTCTTAACAGAGAAATAATGAGTATGAAAGAGACATGAAATAAACATTTATTTTTTATTTTTTAAAAAGATTTTATTTATTTGACAGAGAGAGACACAGCGAGAGAGGGAACACAAGCAGGGGGAGTGGGAGAGGGAGAAGCAAGCTTCCCGCGGAGCAGGGAGCCCAGTGTGGGGCTCGATCCCAGGACCCTGGGATTATGACCTGAGCCGAAGGCAGGCGCTTAACGACTGAGCCACCCAGGTGCCCCTAAACATTTATTTTTTTGTTTCCATAGAAATAAATGCAATGAACATTTCATGAAGTTAAAATACAAATGTATATTTGCATTTATAACAACTTATTTATAGAGCTATATAGAAGTTATTGGCATTTCATAGCATTTTTATTTTGAAATGAAAATATGAGATATAATAAAAATTTTCATGAAAATTGTCTCTGAGATAAAAATATTGATGAGTGGAAAATGAAACAACCTATGTTGATAGAAAGCCAAACTAAGCAGATTTTTGACACATTTTCTTAAAATTTCAGGTAATTTTGAGTCTTTCATGGAAATGTCAGATATAAAAAATGGCAAATTTGAATTAATTTAGCAGTTTTTGACTTTGGTGTGTGAGATGATTCCAGAAAAAAAATTGAGAGGAAGGTATGATAGAAAACTGGTTCAAAACCAGTAGAGGAAGTAGCCTTTACTTACTTCTCTGCGATAGCAGACCATATATCTCACTCTCCTGTAAATCCACGTAGGTCAGTATCTGCAGTTCAGAGGTCTGCTCTCACAGTGTGTTAATGTATTTCTAACACCATCATAATATGCTATCATTGTGAAATAAGAAACTGTCATATTTATTTTCCCCAGATGGGTGCAATGAATATCAAGGGCTTACAAGAGAAGACCATTTGAAGATTTATCTTCTTTCCAGAAAAGAAAAACAAGTTAGAAAATTGAGGTAACTTTTACATTTCCTAAAAATGAAAAATATCTAGGGCTTTCAAAACCACAAAAATAGACCTCTTTATATCTTTAAGCCTATAAGAATCATAAGGCAACAGATTTACAGAGTTTTAAGGGACCTGATCCAACCCCCACTCTGGTGCTTACATCCCTACCATGACCCTATAATTAAGAGGTTGTCTGGTCTTTGCTTGAACACTGCTCGTGAAAGGGAATCACAGATTCCTGGTGCAGATCATTTTATTTTGGGACGCTTCTCATCATTATGATTTTTCTGACTAAATCAAATATTATTGAAATGTCAAGACACTCACATTTCTAGACAGAGGTGCTGAGCAAGGGAATGTGATGTATGAACACATATACAAACAGCGGGCGATCAGGCTGCTAGTTATGATTTCCATTCCCAGGAGCTCCGTGAAGGATTTCTATCTAGACTGAGTTATTTTTCTGAACAAAATTATAGAAATGGTGTAAAATTTTTGTGTACTCCCCTGTTCTGCTCTTACATGTAAGAGTTATCTTTGATAATTTAATAAAAAAGATGTGAACATTAATTTATGGAGAATCACATCACCTTGTTTTTAATAATTTATATCACAAAAACAGCATGATACAGTTGCTCACTCATTGTAAATTTAGATATTTTAAACAAAATTCAAATTCACTGCACATTAGCCTGATAATTTATGTGAGACTATTGTACAATTTTTATGTTTATACATTTCACAGTGGATGTAGAGAATTTTGGAATACTGTCCTAAAACATTACTCTTCTGACCTTTATGTCCTTTCCCCAAAAGACTATTTTATTCTAATGTATGTCTACTCCTTTAATTGAAATTCATTTTTTATAGTAAAAAGAATTCAGAAACTTGATCCCTGCATTTTTAGATAAACTGGAATAGCTTAAAACACCATGTTTTGGGTAAAACTGTATATACAAAGCAATTATATCTGTATGTATTATTTACCAGCAGCACTGATTACTGTGCAGAAAAGCAATACATACCTTGAGGAATATTTGCATGCACTCATGAATTTTATCTATACATTGGCTCTTGTCCTGCTATATAGCTATATAGCTCTATATTGCATTGTGACATAAAAAAGGTGTACAATGTGGATCATTGTGCTTTATGTCTCTCCTCTCTCGTGCACTTGTATAAACTCCTTTGTTTCATAGTTCGATCTAATCCTAATTTTTGGGCTCTTTACTGAAGAACATCTATATGTGGATAATATTGGTTTCTCTTAGAAAGGTTGATCTCTGTTGGACTAGTAGTGTCCTTTAGTATATGATGGCTTCATAGCAAAACTAAAACTAAAATATCAGTACAAAAAATTGTTCACATGACACAGAGGTAAATGGTTACATCAAACTTGGGATTCATTATCAAACTCCGTCGGTGAATGTGTGTGTAGCAGCGTAATACCAGTGCAACACAGGGGAAACAAAGGGTACAAAATTTTCAACTTCAGATTTTTTAAAAAGATTTATTTATTTTTCGAGAGAGAGGGAGAGAGAGAGAGAGTGCATTCGCAAGTGAGTGGGGGAGGGGCAGAGAGAGAGGGAGAGAGAATCTCAAGCAGACTACCCACTGAGCGCAGAGCATAACACAGGGCTTGATCCCACAACCCTGAGATCATGACCTGAGCTGAAATCAAGAATTGGTCACCCAATCAACTGAGCCATCCAGGTGCCCCTCAACCTAAGATTTTTTTCACCAGGCATATCCAGGATTTATCTAGAAAGCATGCAATGAATGTTCATGAATCTCTTCTATTTGTCATTTGAGCAGACTTCTTGTAATCTTTGCCATTCCATTTGAGTTAAAATTAGATGTAATAAAGAATAGAATATTTTTATTTTCCCAACTTTTTAGTTTGAAAATTTTCAAATATAAGGAATAGTTGAAAGAATAGTAGAATGAATATTTGTATTCACCTAAATTCAACAACTGTTAACATTTTGTTACATTTGAGTACTCTGCCTCCCTGTCTTTGTCGCTCTGTGTGTGTGTATATATATGTGTGTATATATATATACATATATTTATACATATATATACAATATAAATATCTGTATATATATAATTTTTTTCTGAGCCTTTTAAAGTTAAGCTAGTTGCAGATGTCAGGACACTTGCATTTCCTCAGAATAAGGAAATTCTCCTGAATAACTTGAAAACCATTATCATACTTAAGAAATGAACAGTAGTTCCATAAAACAATTATCCCATATTTAAATTTTTTTCCATTTAGCTCCAGTATCTAATTTTGTCCTGATCCAAGATACAACCAAGGCTCATGCATTGCAATGATAGGTTTCTTTTTCCTAGGTGGTTTTCATTGGGAGGACCAAAATAATTTTATGATAAACTCTGAGGTGATAGTTTGTTCTCAGGTTTTAAACCAATTATACATTTGTATCTTGATTTTTTAATACTTTCTTACATTTGACAATATACCAAAATTTTGCTATTTTTCGTAACATCTTTAGACTGAGTACAAAATTACGCAGCAGAAGGGTGACACATATGGAGCTGATCACAGAACAGTGGCTTAATAGAGTTAGTCGTGTGGCCTGCCAGAAGTTGACCTCATTTCAGAATTCCATTGGAGCACGATGCATCCAATTCCATGTAGAATTTGAAAATCATGCTAACATTAACGGTAGTTCTCATTTTGGCTTCAGTTCAAAGAATCAGGTATACTGGTTTTATACTTTTCCAAATAGTATTTCTACTTCCACTAATACATGCAGAAAAGAAACTGCTAAGCATAAGGCTGAAATTGCATTTATTTTGTAATTAATTTTGCCACAGTGTCTGGGTCCCATTCTTCCAGACATACCACGAAAGGACCTGTACCACCTTTCACTTTCCTAGTTTTCTTAGTATTTTTTTGCACCCTATTACTTCTGCATGTCCGTCCTCTATCATGATGATCTTGAGGACATATTAGTATATAAGTTTGAATTCCCTTCGTGAGAAAGCCATTTTCATCTTTCAAGTGCGTTTTCACCTTTCAATACCTGTCTTGAATGTTGCTTCTTTTACCACCTGTGGTTGTATGGTGGTATAATTTTACCTTTCTGTGAACTTATGTAGTGCTGGATCTTTATTTCTGTTAGGGCCCCATCACATCCTCTTCCAGTTATGTACATAGACTTTACCATGCTGTCTCCCGCTCTTATCTCCCACATTGCCTAGTGAAAGAATGAGTTCACTGATCACCTGCTCTGAGCTAGCACTGTGTTGGGGGCTTGTATGCATCATCTCATTTAATTCTGACGACAGTACTGCTTGATAGGTACTATTATCCCCACTTTATAGCTGAAGAAACAGAGAAATAGAGAGGTGAAATGATTTATTTAAGATCGTATAGCTGATCAATGGTGCAGATAATTTGAACTCAGATCTGTTTGACCTAACCAAATTTCACATTCCTTCAGTCACAAAAATTTGCCTAGATCAGGGCCTTACCTATAACTGGTGCTCAGAAAAACTGATGAGATTAACTGATGGATGAATTTTCCCTTGACTTTTTTTCTGATTGCCTTATTATGACCCGTGGCCAATGAAGCAACTCTGTCCCCAAATCTCAAGAGAGGTAGTGGTGGAGACAGGCCTGACAGGAACTGCTTGTGCTCTTTACCAGAAACCATGACTTATTTTTAGGGCACTGACAGCAAGAAATGCAATGTTCTTTCTGCCTGCTTTATATGCCAGGCCTCTGGCAACCAAGCAACTCTTTATTTAACAAAGATGGTTATGGACCCATGCTCCTAATTCTCCAAACTAATCATTGAACCAAGTAGAGCCTAAATAATACCTTCTATTTGTATTTCTTTTATAGCTGGCAATGTACTTTCATACACATTATCTCTTTTGACCCTTGCAACAGCCCAGTAGAGAGTCAAAATGAGTGGTTAACTAAGCTGCTTTGTATTTGTCAATTGATTGTGCATGAGCTCACCAGATTGTCTGCTGTTGTGAGGTCATGATTACTTTAAGCCCTGCATGTTTATAGGAGAAAATTGATAACTTGAAATCATGTAGGACAAAGCACTGAAAACAACTAAAAACATATTGTTGATGTTTTCTTCCCCCCAATCACTAGAAACCTGCTTTAGCTAATTCTTGGATTATTTTTTCTTCTTTTCATTTGCCAAAGACCCATCTTTCCTAAGCATCCAGACTACCATTCAGACTCTCAAACATTTTGACTGTTTTCTAGCTGGACCAGTGCCTGTATCTTACAGCCTAATCCAACAGCCTAATATCTTAAGAGTAGCTTTTCTTTCCATTTTCTCACCTCTGTTCCTTCCCTGGACCAAGCTAAAACTTCAGCCCCAGAACCCACTAGTTTTTCAATATATAATTGCCATATCTGATGGTCTCTGCTCATCCTCTAGCCTATTTTTTCCACAGTATTTGACATTTTTGATTCTTAAACCTCTCTTTGGTTTCTGGAACACAACCATTCATTGTTTTTTGGTTTTTTTGATTATCTGATATTTTTTCCCCCCAGGTTCCTTCATTGGTTCCTTTACTTCTTTCTGCCCTTGGGAATAAATGTTGATATTTTCTAGAGTTTTATCCTGACATTTATTCTCAATTTAGACTCTGCTTTTTTCTAAGATTTTACTTATTTATTTGTCCAAGAGAGAGAGCACAAGCAGGAGAAGTAGCACGCAGAGCAGGCAGAGGGAGAAGCAGGCTCCCCACTGAGCAGGGATCCCGATGTAGGACTCAATCCCAGGACCCTGGGATCATGACCTGAGCCAAAGGCAGATGCTTAACTGACTGGCATGCCAATTTAGACTATTTTCTTAAGAGCTCTAGCTCATTACTTCAGTTAGCACCTATATATGCTGATGAACTTTAACCATATTCTCTATCTATCCATCTATCCATCTATCCATCCATCCATCCATCCATCCATCCATCCATATGTATATCTATATCTATCTAGTTCAGACTCTTCACATTTTAAATTGCCCACTTGTTCACCATTCATTTATTCAAGAGAACTTTGGTCACTGATACAGCTTTTAGGATACAGTAGTAGATAAGATGCACAGATTTTGCCTTTCACAGATCTTAGTGGGAGGAGACAGTGAGGAAGAGAGATATAACAAAGCAAGCAAACATATGAGAAATATTTGTCAGTGATAAGTATTGTAAATAAAATATAGCAGAATGATATGGTAGAGAGTTACTGGGGGTTATCTTAACTGGAATTAGGTCTCTTTGAAGAGATATTTCAGTTGAGACTTGAATTGCAAGAAGGAACTAGATGAGCAAAGATTGGAGGGAAAACTATCCCATTTTAGGGGACAGTTAGTGCAAAACCTTTGAGGCAGAAATGACTTGGTGTGTTTAAAGAGCAAAACGGAAGGCCACTATTGCTGGAGCAAAGATATGAGCTGAAAAGAGATAAAGAAGTGAGGTTGTAGATGTAGGCAAGAGCTAGATCAAGCTAAGAAGATGTAATATTAGAGAATTTTATAGAAATTTTGACATTGCTGTGATGTTTTTATTGTATTTTACAAAAGTATCCATCTATAATTGTGGAATGTGGAAAAAACCCTGGTTCTTTATTACAGATATTTTGCTTGAAGTTTTCATTAAGACAAAAGGTCTTCTAAAAAGTGTAAAAGCATGATTCCACATTAGCCTGATATGCTCAAAGCACTAGTGGTTAAGTGCAGAGAGAGAAGAACCTATCTTGAAAAGGAGCGTAAGTGTGGTTTTTGGCACATGGAGTTGACTGGAATCAAATACATATTTGAGAGATTTGTATTGACAAAGTCATATCAATAGTCCCTAGACTACAAGAGACTAAGATTGTCAGAAATGAGCCTCCAACATTCTACAAGCAAGATGTTCAGCTGCTCCAAAGGATATATCCTCCAGTGTCCTCCTCAAATTTGCCAAGGAAAATATAGAAGAGGATGTTTTTTCAAAGGTCAAATTGAGAACCATGGAAAATAATGAACAAAGAAGGCTCACCCAGGGTCAGAGCCTACTCAAGGAGCATTCTCAGTCTTCAAGATAAATGAACCTGACAACATTTGCCAAGTAGGATTTCAGGATTTCTATTGTCCAGTGATTGCTATATGTTTTGTATTCCTCTTGCTTAAAAGGGAGTATTTAGGCAGATATGTTGTTCCTCTATTGTATGTGGAGTATGTGAAAAAGAAACTTGTCTTTATAATTTGTAGGTCTCCAGAGCAAGAGGAACTGCAACTGAACCCGAGTCAATCATGCAAATCTTGATTATTGAGTCTGATGTCATAATTTGGATAAAACTTTGGGGGTGTTGGATGTGGGAGAAAATATTTTGTATGTGGAAGGGCATAAATTTTACGAAAAAGAGTGTGAACTGCGGTAGATTACTAATACAAGCATTAAAAAATGTCTACTTCATTTCTCCCGCTGCCATGGGGGAAGTGTACTTCCCCATCTCTTGACTTTGGACTCAGCATGATTTGCTTAGGCCAATGAGATGTTAGTAGATGTGACACAAAAAAGGATTTTTTTTTTAAAAACATTTATTTTAGAGAGAAAGATATAGAGAGCACGTGGGGGGAGGGCAGGGCTCGATTCCAGGACCCTGAGATGATGACCAGAGCCAAAAATCAAGAGTTGGATGCTCAACTGACTGAGCCATCCAGGCACTCCCGAAAAAAAGGATTTTAAATGCCCCCTTGTGTTTCTGCTGTTGTGATGAGAAGAGCTTCCCTTGGATGGTTAACTGCTGCACCTTTATCCTAGATCCCTGAATAAGTACATGTGGTGCAGACCAGAGCCCAAGTGGGGGAGGTGACATTTCTACTCAGACTTGGAGCTCTTTGTCAGCTTTATTATAATGTAAAAATTATCATAATAAACTCCATAATATTTTTATGATACAATCCATAAGAAAACCATAAAAAAGTATAATTATAAAAAAGTCTGTTTGAAATATGGATTTATATTTGCTAAAAGATGAATCTTGACCTAAGTGTAGAGAGTTCCTTAAGATATTAATTACAATATATTTTATAGCTTTATTTGAGGTATAATTGGCATAAAATTAACTGCACATATTAACTGTGCAGTTATTAAATTTTGATATGTATATCACCTGTGAAACATCACAACTAAGTGTGTTAATATATTCATCACCTAAAAAGTTTCCTCATGCCCTTTTGTTATCCCTCCATTTCATTCCCCCCCCCCCACCTAATCTCCATGCCCAGGCAAACACCGATTTACTTTTTGACACTATACATTAGCTTAAATTTTCTAGAATTTATATAAATGGAATCATTCAATACTTTTTTCCCTGACATCTTTCACTCAGCATAATTATATTGAGATTCATCCAAATTGTTGCATGCATCAAGAGGTCATTTATTGCTGAGTCCTATTCTATTATGAAGGCTATCATAATTTGTTTATCCATTCACCTGTTGATGGACAGGCATTTAGGTTGTTTCCAGTTTTGATCTATTACCAGTAAAACTTCTATGAATATTCATGGACAAGTCTTTGTATATGCTCCTTTTCTCTTGGAGTAAAATTTCTGGATTGTATAGTAGGTGATTAACTTTTTAAGAAACTATTAATCTGGTTTCCAAAGTGGTTAAGCCATTTTACATTCTTGCCAGCAGTGTGTGAGAGTTTCCACGTTCTTGCCAACATTTGGCATGGTCTATTTTTATGCCCCCTATGTGAAAACTTTCTAGTTTATATGGATGTCTTGTAATTTTTTATTGAAAACTATACATTTTAAATAATATAATGTCACAACTTTGGAAATATAATTTTCCTCCTTCCTCCCCACCCTACCCCAAGATTTGTCATTATTACTGTTTAATGGTTTTTATGAGCTAATTTTGTAAAGTTTTTATTCTTTGTCATGTGTGGCCACTGAAATTTCTACTCAGTTTAGTGGTCAGCTAATATTGGAATGGTGATTTCCTTAAATGTCTGGAGCCAATAAATCTCCTGTCTTTCCTGAGGAATCCTGTGTGCATGTTGAGGCATGCCTTCAACACTCAGTCAATTTTCAACTTGCCTTAGCCTTTACTTCTTGTGCAGATTCTCAAAGTCTGCTAGGGATGAGAGCTTATAGACTTCTCAGGTCTTTTCTGAACATGCACATGGCTCTGGGCATGGGAACACCTCACACATGTGCATGGCCTTCTAGATTTCCTAGTATGTCAGAACTTTTCAAAGCCCCCTATATTAGTTTGCTAGGGCTGCAATAATGAAACACCACATACTGAGTTGCTTAAACAACAGAAATTTATTTTCTCATAGTTCTGGAGGCTAGAAGTACAAGATCAAGTTGTTGGAAAGTTTGATTTCTCCTGAGGTATCTCTCCTTGTCTTGCGGATGGCTGCCTTCTCATTATGTCCTCATATGGCCTTTTTCTCTGTGTGTGCACCTCCCTGGTGTCTCTTGCTCTCATTATAAGGACACCAGTCATATTGGATTATGGTCCCAACCTTATGACCTCATTTAACCTTAATTACCTCTATAAAGGCCCTATCTCCAAATACAGTCCCAGTCTAAGGTATTAGGGTTAGGACTTCAACATACGAATTTTGGGGAGATACAATTCAGTCCATAATGTCCCCTATAGGCATCATTCCCCAACTTTCCTTTTAAGTTTTTTGATTAGCATATTTTTTTTGCCTAACTGTAATCTACTGGATCAGGCAGCCATGATGTCAACAATTGCTGCTGATTATTCTTGACAAATACCTTGGAGAAAAGACTGAGTAAGCTCTGAGTCAGGTCAAATAAAGACCAACCTTGTGAATGGGGTCCTCTAGGGAACCACAAAACAGTTAAAATAATGACAGTTTTCTCAGAGTGGGGATTTGGAGGAGCTCTAAACCTATTCTGTCCTCTCTGGCGACTTTCAGGTGTAATTGTGGGCTGTTAAATTTTCAAGGCTACTGCAGAACTGTGGAAAGGTGGGGAGAAGGGGAAATAGAGCAAGTTAAAATACCACAAAGCTCACTGTTCTTACTGATATTTAGCCTTTCTTGAATAAATGTTCTGCAGATTATGACAAGCATTTGGTTATTTCTATAGCACCAAAATGATTTTTGCCAGTATTTTTGTTGCTTTTTTAGAGGCGAGAATTTTTTGGAGGTTCACATTCATCCATTCCCATTGATTCCTGTTTATTTCTTTGGAGTGAGCTTTTGTAGCTTTTTTTATTAAGTTTTTATTTTAATTCCAATATAGTTACCATATGGTGCTACATTAGTTTCAGGTATATAGTATAGTGATTCAACAATTCCATATATCATCGTGCTCATTACAAGTGCCCTCCTTGGTTGCCATTACCTATTTCATCCATCCCCCCACCCACCTCCCTCTGGTAACCATCAGTTTGTTCTCTATAGTTAAGAATCTGTTTCTTGGTTTCTCTCTCTCTTTTCCTTTGCTTGTTTTGTTTCTTAAATTCCACGTATGAGTGAAATCATATGGTATTTGTCTTTCTCCGACTGACTTATTTTGCTTAACATTATACTCTTTAACTCCATCCATGTCGTTGTAAATGGCAAGAATTCATTCTTTTTTATGGCTGAGTAATATTCCATTGTATATATACATATCACTTCTTCTTTGTCCATTCATCTATCGATGGACACTTGGGTTGCTTCTGTAATTTGACTATTATAAACAATGCTGCTATAAACATTGGAGTGAATGTATCCTTTTGCATTAATGTTTTTGTATTCTTTGGATAAGTACCCAGTAGTGAGGTTACTGGATCATGGGGTAGTTCTATTTTTAATTTTTTTGAGGAAGCTCCATACTGTTTTTCAGAGAGGCTGTACCAGTTTGCATTCCCACTAATAATGCACTAGGGTTCCTTTTTCTCCACATCCTCTCCATCACTTGTTGTTTCTTGTGTGTGTGTATGTGTGTGTGTGTGTGTGTTTATTTTAGCCCTTCTGACAGGTGTGAGATTATATTTCACTATAGTTTTGATTTACATTTCCCTCAAGTGATGTTGATCATCTTTTCCTGTGTCTGTTAGCTATCTGGATGTCTTCTTTGGAGAAATGTGTGCTCATGTCTTCTGTCCATTTTTTAATTGGATTATTATTTTTTTTGGGTGTTGAGTTGTATCAGTTCTTTACATATTTTGGATACTAACCCTATATTAGTTGTGTCATTTGCAAATATCTTCTCCCTATCAGTAGGTTGTTTTTTAGTTTTGTTGGCTGTTTCCTTTGCTGTGCAGAAGCTTTTAATTTTGATGTAGTCCCAATAGTTTATTTTTGCTTTTGTTTCCCTTGCCTTAGGAGACATATCTAGAAAAATGTTCCCAGGGCTGATGTCAGAGAAATTACTGCCTGTGCTCTCATCTAGGATTTTTATGGTTTCAGGTCTCACATTTACCATTTTGAATTTATTTTTGTGTATGGCATAAGAAAATGGTCCAGTTTCATTCTTTTCATGTAGCTGTCCATTTTTTCCAACACCATTTGTTGAAGAGACTGTCTCTTTCCCATTGCATATTCTTTCCTACTCTTTTGAAGATTAATTGGCCATGTAATTGTGGATTTATTTCTGGGTTTTCTATTCTGTTCCATTGATCTATTTGTTTATTTTTGTAACAGTACATACTGTTTTGATTCCTACAGCTTTGTAATATAACTTGAAGTGTGGTATTATGATACCTCTAGTTTTGTTTTTCTTTTTCAAGACTGTTTTGGCTATTTGGGGTCTTTTGTGGTTCCGTACATACAAATTTAGGATTGTTTGTTCCAGTTCTGTGAAAAATACTGTTAGTATTTTGATAGAGATTGCATTAAATCTATAGATTTCTTTGGGTAGTATGGACATTTTAACAATATTTGTTCTCCAGTCCATGATCATGAAATGTCTTTCCATTGCTTTGTGTGATCTTCAATTTCTTTCATCAGTGTTTTATAGATTTCAGAGTACAGGTTCTCCTCTTTGGTTAAGTTTATTCCTAGGTATTTATTATTTTTGGTACAATTATAAATGGGATTGTTTTCTTAATTTCTCTTTCTGCTGCTTCATTATTAGTATATAGAAATGTAACAGATTTCTATACATTGATTTTGTATCCTGCAACCTTATTGAATTCATTTATCAGTCCTAGTAGATTTTTGGTGGGAGTCTTTAGGGTTTTCTATATATAGTATCATGTCATCTGTAAATAGTGAAAGTTTGACTTATTCCTTACAAATTTGGATGCCTTTTATTTCTTTTTGTTGTCTGATTGCTGTGATTGGGCCTTCCAGTACTATGTTGAATAAAAGTGGTGAGAGTGGACATCCTTGTTTTGTTCCTGACCTTAGGGGGAAAGATCTCAGTTATTCTCCATTGAGTATGATGTTAGGTATGGGTTTTTCATATAAGGCCTTTATGATGTTGAGATATGATCCCTCTAAACCTTGTTTGTTGAGGGTTTTTATCGTGAATGGATGTAGTACTTTGTCAAATGCTTTTTCTGCATCTATTGAAATGATCATACGATTTTTATCCTTTCTCTTATTGACATGATATATCACATTGATTGGTTTGTGAATACTGAACCACCCCTGCATCCCAGGAATAAATCCCACTTGATTGTGGTGAATGATTTTTTTAATGTATTGTTGGATTCAGTTTGGCAATATTTTGTTGAGGAATTTTGCATGTATGTTCATCAGAGATATTGGCCTGTAGCTCTCTTTTTTTGTGGTGTCTTTTTTTTTTTTTAATTTATTTGAGAGAGAGAGAATGAGATAGAGAGAGCATGAGAGGGGGGAGGGTCAGAGGGAGAAGCAGACTCTCTGCTGAGTGGGGAGCCTGATGAGGGACTTGATCCCGGGACTCCAGGATCATGACCTGAGCTGAAGGCAGTTGCTTAACCAACTGAGCCACCCAGGCGCCCTATTTGTGTCTTTATATTTGAAGTTTGTTTTTTGTAGGCAGTATATAGTTGAGTTTTATGTTTTTATGTAATTTGACGATCTCTGCTTTTAACTGGGGTTTAGACTATTTACATATAATGTGATTATTGGTATGGTTAGGTTTAAATCTATCTTTTGGTGTTTGTTCTCTATTTGTCCCATGTGTTCTTTATTCCCTTTTCCCTTTCTTGCTGCATCCTTTTGGGTTAAATAAATATTTTTTGTGATTCAATTTTATCTTTTTTTGTTGGTTTATTAGCTATTATTTTTTGTTTTCTTATTTTAGTGGTTGCTTTAGAGTTTATAGTATACTTTTTTTCTTACCACAGTCTACCTTAAAGTGATATTATACCACTTTACAAATAGTATAAGAACGTTACCATGGTATACTTCCATTTCTTCATTCCCAGTATTTGTGCTATTGTTGTCACACATTTTACTTCTACAAATCTTATAAACCCTACACTACATTGTTATTTTGTTTAAACAATTATCTTTAAAATTTTTTTTAAAATCAATTAATTAACATATAATGTATTATTAGTTTCAGAGGTAGAGATCAGTGATTCATCAGTCTTATAAAATACCCAGTGCTCATTACATGATGTTGCCCTCCTTAATGCCCATCAACCAGTTACCCCATCCCCCCACTCCTCTCCCCTCCAGCAACCCTCAGTTTTTCCCCATGATTAAGAGTCTCTTATGAACAGTCAGTTATCTTTTAGAGAGATTTGAATAATAAGAAAAAAATCTTATATATTTAACATGCAGGTGATATTTCTGCGGTTCTTTATTACTTGGTATAAACCACTATTTCCTTCTGATACCATTTTCCTTCTTTCTGAAGAACATACTTAATATTGCTTGTAATGTGGGTTTGTTGTTGGTGAATTTTTTCAGTTTTAGAATGTCTCAAAAGTCTTTTTTTTTTTTTTTGGAAGATATTTTTACTGGGTATAGAATTCCAAGTTAATAACTTTTCTCTTTCAGTTCTTTAAAGATGCTGTTCCACTATCTTCTTGCCTTTATTGTTTCTGATGAGAAATCCACTGTCATTCTTATCCTCATTTCTCTCTGTGTAATGTATTTTTATCTCTGATTGCTTTTTTCTGATTTTCTCTTTATTGCTGGTTTTGAGCAATTTGATTATAATGTGCCTTAGTGGAGTTTTCCTTGTTTCTTATGCTTGGAGTTTTTGACATTCTTGGATCTGTGGGCTTATTGTTTTCATTAAATTTGGAAAAATTTTCTGCCATTAGTTCTTCAAATATTTGTTATGCCTTCCACTTTGGAAACTTAAGTTACACATATGTGAGGCTTATTGTGATTGTTCCACAGCTCACTGATGTTCTATTCATTTAAACGTTCCTTTTCTGTGTTTCATTTTTAATTGTTTTTATTGCTATGTCTTTAATTTCTCTAATCTTTTCTTCTATAATGTCTAATTCACTATCATTCCCATCCAATATATTTTTCATCTCACACATTGTAGTTTTCATTTCTAGAAGTTCCATTTGGGCCTTTGACAATATCTTCCATGTCTCAAATTTTTTTGAGTATACAGAATCAGGGTAAGCTATATAATTTGTGGGGCCCAGTGCAAAATGAAAATGTGAGGCCCCTTGTTCAAAAATCATAAAAAGTTTCAAGATGGTGACAGAAGAGCATTAAACCAAGGGGTGGAGTCCTTCTAAGGATGGGGTTCTATGTGACTACAAAGGTCTCATGCTCATGAAGCTTGCCCTGTATGGAATAAAATCATAATAACTGGTTTAATGTCCTTGTATGCTAATTCTAGTGTCTGTGCCAGTTTTGGGTTGGTTTTAATTAATTTTTCTCTTCATTTGTATATATGACAATTTTTAATTGAGTGCCAGACACTGTAGATATTACCTTATTATGCTGGACATTTTGTATTCCCACAAATATTCTTGAGTTTTCTCTTTGATACAGTTAATTTACTTGGAAACATTTGATTTTTTTGCACCTTGCCATTAAGATTTGTTTGGTGGGAATGTGGATCTTGCTTGTCAATGGAGGAGTGGTAGCAGATGTCCGGTGCTCTGAGGATACAAACATGAAGAAGACATAGCTCCTGTTCTAATGAGAAGCATAATTAAAGTACAAAGCAGAATATAACAAATGGTACAAACAAAATATGGGCTGTCAAATGGTACAAATAGAATACTATAGTGGAATTAATAAAGAGGGGATATTTGAGAATTACTTTGAAAGATGATCAGGGTTTAGTCAGATGTTGTGAAGGATAAAGTGTTCCAGATGGAGGAAACATTATAAGCAGACACATTTTTGGGAAATAGTATATTTTTGGAAAATAGTACATTTTTGGGAAATAGTACATAGTTTAATATGGCTAGAGTATGTATATTCATAAATATTAGGGAATAAAGATTCTGATCTTTATCAGCATATCTTTCAATGAGTGCTGAGGCTAGATTTCAGTTTTATCCCTCTCTAGAACTTTAATAAAGGCTAATTTCTGGTAAAAAAAAAAAATCAAGGTATTATGTCATTGTGGCTGAGAGTGAGAGCTCGAGCTGGGTGTCCTTGGTTGAATTCAAATCTTAGCTCCACACTCTTAGGCTGAATTCTGGTTAATTTGCCCTGGCTAGGCCTCACTTTCCTTACCTGCAAAATGGGTATCATGCATTAACACTCAGGCCTTTTGGAATATGAAGTGAAGTAATGCAATTGAAGAACCTCATACACAGTTAGTAATCATACAAGTAGACTTTCCACAAGCTTGCACCAAATATTCTCTGTAATAGTTATGTGGTAGCACTAATGACAATTATGCCTCAGATGCATGGTGTCAGCTACATGGTGTTAAGCTCATGCTTTTCAAAATACCTGTGATAAGAGCGTTGGGTCTATTCCTGGGGCCTGATAGTAACTCATGGCCAAGTTTGGTTGTGGCTACTAGTGCTCTGCTGAAGTATTGGTGGAGATCAGTGGGAAAGGTCATAGGAGCATCTGTTAGTCATTTTTATTTCATTTTTTATTACCAAGTATTAGTTATGATAGAGATTTATTAACTGAGCTTATTTTTAACATCATTAAATCATACAATTTAGAAGAGGGTATGTCTAAACTAAGTATGTAGAAGCTAGTGTATGTGGTAATTATCTTTGGATTATTTTACTTTTTACTTAATTAATCCTTTCTTATATTTTATTGCCATTGTATTTCAAAATAGTCTCTAATATCTAGTATACTTATTAACTTGTTTAAAAGCTCTCAAAGACACACTCAGCCTTGTCTCCATCTGGCCATGTTGATGGTGATGGAAAGAGACATTTGATTCCCTTCCTCTGGGCCTGGGAGATAGGCCATCCCACTGGGTGCAGTATGTAGTGAGTCTGCAGTGGCTTGGGTAGGTCAGAACCCTGTCTGCTGTGGCTTGGGTAGGTTAGAACTGCAGGGATGCTCAGCTACTCTCAGGAGACTGCTGGGATTCAGAGGGGCCAATATCCATTGTTGAGATTCAGAATCATCATGAAGTATTGATGTATATTTAAAAAATTGAACCTCATCACCCTAAAACTACCATTGGTATTTTGGGGATATTGCTTTCTAATTTTTTTCTATTCATATTTTAAAATAATTTATTATTTTTTGATTTCAATTCATTGTAGAGAAGTTAGAAAATAAAAGCTCAAATAAAACATAATACACATTTGAAATATAAGTTAAGATCACTAAACATACTAATTTATAACCTAATCTTTTTACTTCATATGTCATTTCTCCACTGTGTCATATATCTTTTATGAATTTAATGGAAATGAAAGCAAATAATACACTTCTGTGTTTTGCTTTTTTCAATCAAACATTCCTGAGTGTCCAGCTTTCTAGGTTATTTCCTACTTTTTATAAAACATCATTAATGCTAGTAATGCAACAGAATGGTTGTACTATAATATACATAAATATACTCCTACTAGTTAATATTTAGGTTCTTTCTAATTTATTTTATTTAAAGTATAGTGGGAATCTAATTTTATGTAAACAGCCTTTTCCATATTTTGGATTATTTTGTAAGATACATTTTTAGAAGTGGAATCATTATACCAAAAGTTATATACCCTTGAAGTGATTTCAAATATTGTTAATCAATTTCCAAATTGATTATGAGATAGCCAGTTACACCATGTCCTCAAAAATTTTTAAAATAAAATTAATTTAATAGTTTAGAAATAATATCTTCTGGTTTTAATCTATAATTCTTTGATGACTAAATTGACTAGCATAATGTTTTTAAGCAAGCTGTGTATTTGCTGATGTTAATTATCTGTGTCTTTTGTTCATTTTTCTCTATTGAATTTTTAATATTTTTATTATTAAATTGTATAATTAAGGAAAATATCTCAATGTCATATTTGTTATTTTGTCATATTTCCTCTCAATCCCCATCCCTTCTGTATTTTCTTGTATTTCATTTCTTTTAAAAGGAAAATGTATTACAAATAATTTCAATTAAAATACACAATAAGTACTTGATTTCTTATTGAAAAGTGATAGGGTTTTTTTGTAGGGGGGGAATGAAGCATAAAAGTTTAGATTATACCACTGTGACATTTATGCTTTTTATCTTTAGTTCCTTTTTCATATGAAAGGTATGAGAACTTCATAGTTGGTTGCTAATCTGCATTTTAATAGACAATTTTTATTTTTAAACAGAAAGTATATATGTCAAATGTTATGTTGACAAATTAATTGACCATAATTGTTAAAATTGCTGGTTATTAATTTATTTTCAGTTTTTGTGTGTGAAAATGTAAACCTGCACAAGTGCCATGGTCAATTACGGCACATTTGATGTGACCTAATTAGTATTGTGAGGAACCAACACATGGAAAAACAAATGGGACACATGCTAGGGACAAAATTGAATGTGACATGAATACTAATTTTGGCTTTATATTGTTTTATTCATTAAAATTCCTCTTCTATAAAAGAAGAGAAAATAGAACTAGATAGTTATTGATCTTTGTGTGGTAGGGACTGGGTAAGGTGCATTCATGGACATTTATTTAATTCTCATGTGTCTGTGAAGGAGGAATATTACCCCCATTTTACAGATAAGGAAAAGGATTCAGTGAAGTGAATAAACCACCCCCCCCCAAACTGTATCCTGTGTGAAACAGCTAAGATTTCATTCCATCTATTCGACTTCAAGGTAACCTCAGTATTTTTTTTTTTTTCAATTTTAGTCTTAATTCCATCCCAAAATTAAGAAAAAAAAAGAGAGAAGGGATTTTCATAGAAAACACTTTTTTTTAAGACCTAGATATTGGTGGATGATATTATCCCCAATCCCTAGATGGGATATTATGAGAACAAATCACAGCTCTTTAAGAAAAGCTTCATATTCATCAGACAGTCTCAAGTTTTTATGTGACAAGTCCTAGTATGATACCTAGTATGATACCCCACATTTAGACCTGGGCAAGTGGGGTTCCTGCCCTGGACTGTGGATCTCAGGAGGCCTGCTTTTCTGGAATTTTTCTAAATCTTCCTTTAGTGCCATCTGGACAGGGTGTCCTTGCCCAGACTGATGCATGGGCCCTGTCCCATTTTTCACTTTAGGACACTCTGTAACCCTCTACTCCCTCTCCCCATACCATCCATATATGAGGTTGACTAGATGTCCAGAGGAGCTCTAGGACTTGAGCCTACTAGGTCACCACAGGCTCTATTTTTGGGGGGCTTCTGTCTCAGCAGGGAAGAAATTAATTTGCCTTTTCCCTTTAGCTGGTCTGGTATTTCTTTGCAGGGTAGTTCCATATGGACACAGGGTGAGTTAACGATTCTGGACTACTGATAACCCACTGCCAATCTTTAGGCATGTATGGGCCCACGTGTCAGCCCCCATCTGTGTTCTGGTTGCAGGGCTGCCTTCTGGCTGCATCACCTGAAGGTGAGGATGGCTGAGGGGTGGCAATGAATCTTGTATCCTATCTATTCCCTGAGCCTGGCACCCAGGTTGTGGCCCTATCTCCTCTGTAGGCTTTATGCTACCTGTCAGGCAGTCCTTTTGGGGTGATCTTGCCTATGTCTTTTCAAGATTGTAACTCTGCAATGCTAATAGGTCCTTCAGTCAATATCCTCTCTTGCCTCTAAGGTTGATTTCATGATGTTGCTCTTCCAAGTTTACTGTAAACCATGCCAAACGATGGACAGATTTCTTTGAGCAAATGGAGCCATTCTTTATGCTTTTTCCAAGTGTCCTTTGCCTATCCTTCTCACAGGTGGTATATATGGGAGGCAGGAGTACAGTTTGAAAGAGATCACACTCTCAGAATGCAGTGATCATGACCTAAAAAGTTAAGAGAAGATGAGATTGGAAGATACGTTGTTTTACATTTATCCTATAAAATTCTGAAGAGTAAATTTTTCATGATCAGAAGATGAATTTTCTTCTATGTTCTGAGTAAGACTTGCATTTGTGGTTATTGTCAATAAGACATAGTAACAATTTTAAGAGAGTCATTAGAAGCCAGTAGTCACAGGTGGCAGGGTAAATGAAGCACCATCATGTGTGGGGGGTGTAACCAGCATTGGTTAGCAGTATTAGGAAGCTGCAAGGACAAGATCTATATTGTTTCAATGCAAATATGTTCTGAAGAGCCATGTTATTGTGAGTAATAACAGCGCTGCTAATTTTTTCTCAGTGGGAGACATAAAATTAGTCAGCAATGGTGCATTTGACAATAAAGAACAGAGAGATGGTTCCTGGACCTGAATAAGAAGAGATGTTGACTAGACATTATGAAGACTCTTCTTGTATTAAATGGACAATAAGCAAATATATAAGTACACTTCCTCAGCCCTATTCTAAATCTTCATTTGTAAATCACCATACCATGAATTTAATTATACTTTTAAAAATCAAATTGATTATATATATATATATAGGTGATTATAAAAAATATTTGGCCAGGGGCCTACACAACCTAGAGGCAGTCTTGTAAGATACAGACGTTTAGTTTGAACCATAATAATTACTCTTCATGGGGTGCCTGGATGGCTCAGTCGGTTAAATGTCTGCCTTCAGCTCAGGTCGTAATCCCCGGGTCCTGGGATCGATCCCCACATCCGGCTCCCTGCTCAGTGGGGAGTCTGCTTCTCCCTCTCCCTCTGCCACTCCCCCTGCTTGTGCTCTCTCTCTTTCTGTCAAATACATAAATAAAATCTTAAAAAAAAGTTATTCTTCATGAAACTCTTCCTTGAAGTGAAGATTTCTTCACAGAATATCCATTTTTGAGGACAAAGAGGAAGTTATCTTCATCTCCATATATTAAGTGTCCTGCACAGTTGTTCATCATACATTTGTTGTATTGAATTGAACTTGCTCTAGGTTGGATCTTCCCCAACATGGAGCTAAATGCTGCCCCTGTTGAGAGAAGATCTCAGCCATGTCCATTGTTGTTCAGTTGTTATAAAAATGTGTTTGCCAGTCTTCATGTTTTCACATTTCACTGTATGATCTTGAAAATCCCAACTCAAGTGCTTTTTCATGGGGGGAAAACACAGAGAAGGCCCAAGCCTACTGGTGTGAACTTGACAGAGCCAAACAATTTTTTTGGCAGATTTGCCTGTTTCTGGTAGGTTGCTGGGCCTCTTGGGTTAACTTGTCTGTCTAGATCCCAGGAAGAAGGAAGCACCTCTAGGTAGTCAGAATGTAAAGCTACATATGTACCTTGGTTCAAGAGTGCGTTCTCTTCTTGGTTCTATCTGCTTAGCCCTGGAGCCCTGTCCTTTCCACTCTGGTTTCTTTTGGTTGTTCCTTTGGCTTAGAATTCTGACTTGACTGCTTATATTTCTGTCCGCAACAGGAGCTAACTTCACATTCAATACAACTCCATGGCATTTATTTTTAGTAGAGTACAGTTTGGCAATTTCAACTTTGGTTTTCCTTTTCTGCATGTTTTCCTATGGGTCTTATGGATTTCCATCCATCATTAAAGTAGCATTTATTGTCTCAGATGGAGGGTGGACTCAGCTCAGAACAAAGTAATATTTTCTACCCTTGAGTTCCAAAAAGTTTTTAAAAACCCATAGCAGAGGTAAAAGATGGAAAAGTAAAGTATTATTGCTTTGTAAGAGTCAGATCCTTGAGAGAGGGAAGGTCTTTAGATTTCTGAAGACATAATTTTCAAATTTCTCTAGGGATTGAGTAGGTAAGGTTTTATTTTTTTTTGTCTCTGTTTTAATTTTTTTATGGAGCGAGGGGATTGTGACTAGATATTAGGTACCGAAGGACAAGAGCTCTGACTCCACAGTTTAGAGGATAAAAGAATGAAAGGAACCCCCTCAGTCATGGGAACTGTTACCTGAACACCTGGGATACTGCCAGTGTCAAAAGAAAATATAATTTGCTTGATATGAATATTTTATTGAGGGAGAAACAAACTGTTCATGAACAAGGAGCCTTCAAACCTGAAACTGGTATGGAGCTCAGAGGCATGACAAACAGAATAGCTTACAAAGAGAAAATGAGGGGGGCGTGTGTGTGGCGCAGTCAGTTAAGCATCCAACTCTTGATTTTGGCTCAAGTCATGATCTCAGGGTTGTGAGATTGAGCCCCGAGTTGGGCTCCTTGCTCAGTGTGGAGTCTGCTTGAGATCCTCTCCCTCTCTCTCTGCCCCGCCCCTGCTCTCTCTCTTTCCCTCAAATAAATAAATAAATCTTTAAAAAAAAAAAAAAACAGAGAGAAAATGAGGAAGTTGTTTAACCTTTACAACAACTGGTTATTACCATTACAGTGGGGGTTTCCAGAAGACAAGGATTGGATAAAAGTGATTATCTTATACTGTTTTAGGAAGATGGCTTAAGCTTTGTTTATGATTATCAGAGGCATTTAGAAAAAGTAAGTTTCGCTCATATTCATGTAAAGGAAAAAGCGTATATTTTCCTCCCTTCCTATGTAGGGAAAAACCTAGCTGTTTTCTACTGTATGCTTCTTTCATGTCTCTCTCTCTCTCTCTCTTTTTTTTTTTTTTCCACACAGAACATGTCACTTCTGACACTTCTGGTCACCAAATGTGTTTTTTCCCACACCAAGCAATCCTCAGTGATACCAAATGGGTGTCCTACAAGTTAACTCAATTCTAACACTATCTGCTGAAGATAATGTCAGATCCCATAGGTAAGGACTCGGTCCTATAAGACTGTCCCCCGCCCCCCAACACACTATAGATGCCAGTCCCAAGCCCAGCCAGTTATAGATCACAGGTTCCAATGATCTCCTTCTTAGATTCGGTTAATTTGCTAGACAGCTCACAGAACCCTGGGGAACACTTAGTTACATGTACCAGTTTACTGAAGGGTGATAAAGGATACAGATGAATAGCCACAGAGAGACACATAGGGTGAGGTCTGAAAGAGCCCTGAGCACAGGAACTTCTGTGTCTGTGGAATTGGGTGTGTCACCCTCATAGGTGTGGATGTGTTTGCCCACATGTAGGCTCTCTGAGCCCCACACTATTGGGATTTTGTGGGAGCTTCATCACACAGGCAAGATTGACCATTAACTCCATTTTTAGTCTTTCTCCCTTTTTAAGAGAATGGGGGGGTGGGTGGGGCTGAAAATTCCAAGCTGATCATGGCTTGGTTTTTCTAGTGACCAGTCCCCAACAAGATACCATCCAGGAACCCACCCAGAATCATTTCATTAAAATAAAAGATGTTACCAATGCTCTTATCACTTAGGAAATTACAAAGGTTTTGGGAGCCCTATAATAAGGAAGGGGTCAAAGACAAATATTAGAACAAGAGATGCTCCTACTGCTCTTATCATTAGGAAATTACAAGGGTTTTAGGAGCTCTGTGCCAGGGACTGGGGACAGAGATCAATATATATTTTCTATTATCTCACAGTTCATGAAATAAGCAAAATTAAATTTTGTTTCCATGGCTTTACTGGGTTTGTCTGCTTGGGGATCTTCAAATCTGGTCTCTATTTTATTTTATTTTAACACCAGCAAGGGGAAACTTGGTGTATTGAACACCTGAATTTATCTCCATTCCTTCCTGACCACCTTCTTCCTCCCTACCTCCATAACATTAAAGAATAAAAGGGCATAGACCCACAAGGGCAAAAAGACAGAGAGGATAACCACAATATATTAGAAGATGATAACTAGGAACCTCCAGTGGAATGACCCAGACATTTTGGTGAGGCCTGTCTCCACACATTAGTTTTTAATTTAGTTTTTAAATTCTTCTGTCTTCAATATGGACACCCAGGAATAAGAGTCATTTAAAGAATGCCTCTAACATGCATGAAAGGACCAAAACATGAAAAAAAAAAAAAACCTCCAAGAAAAAAGAGATAGTTCAGGGAACAGAAGAAAACTTAAAAACATGCTATAATTCATATTCTCAGAGAGATGATACTTCATCACTGAAGCAAGAATGAGAGGCAGTTAATAGAAGAGGAAGATTTGGGGGGTAACAAAGAGGTCCTGCCAGTTGAAAATATTCTATAAAAATAAAAATTTCACTAGGGATGACGAAGTTGAGTATGTCTCCCAGTAAGGGGAATAAAAAGACAAAGGAATGGAAAATAAGAGAGAAAAAAAACTTGTAATGGTTGGGAATATGTACAGGCAGATGGTCCAGAGGATCAAATTCCAGTCCCTCAAATACCAGTGTGGGTGGAAAGCAGCTGAGTGTGTTAGTATTCCCCCCTTAACACCAAAGGGTGCTGCGTGAGTCAATGCCTCCTAGTGGGCAGCCATGGGATTGGGAGAAGTTGGATGAAGGCTATGTGGACTGATACCTGAGGTTTATGTCAAAGTTGAGGACATTAGCAAAGATACAACTAACAAAGATGCTGTGCCCTGAATCAAATTAGGATAGAACAGCAGCTGGCACAGAACCAGACACCCTTCTCTCAAGCCCCATATGGTGGTGTCAAAGAAGCCACTCCACAACCCAGATGCCAACAAGGAGAAAAGAAGGAGCAGGAGCCAAAGGCTGAGTGGGAGTGGTGAGAACTTAAGAGACCAAGTTTAAATGGAAGAGCTTGGGTTACTTTGAATTGGTCAGTATATGTTTTTCTGTTATGAGGTAGAAATATGGGCTTGAGAACTGTTAATTTAGTTATAGTGGTATAAAGAAAGTTATTTTTCCTCTACCCAACTTCTGCACCTGAAAACCATACCAATGACATAGTCAATAAGGATAAAGAAAATAATATGCATGGCTATCATACATATGTAATTAATAGAAGATAATCTTCCTTTTTTTCTAATAGCAAACATTAACTTTTTTCCTAATCAATATTCTACCTGAATATTAACCAGTTGAAACAATTATTTTAATATCCAAAGCACACAAAATGTACATACATTGTGCATCACACATTGCTGATGGTGTAGCTTTTATTGAGTAGTTATTATGTGCATGTTATCATGTAGTTATTGAAAAATGAAATTAAATGATCCTTGGTTTCAGGAAGCTTACAACCAAGAAGACAGGCAGTAAAAACTGCTAAACAAGAGCTGCACATGATAGAAACTTACAGGATGGAGAGCATTTCATGGGCTTGGGTATTCAGAGAAACTAAGTAGAAGGCAGGAGACTTGAGCTGGATGTGGAAGGCTAGAGAGGATCCAGCAAGGAAAGACAAATTGACTTCAACCAGCATGGCAGCCTGGAAGGCTTTGTTGAGACACATTTTAAGATGAGTCTAATTTCAGTCGGGAAGGGCAGTGGAGAACTCGTGGTGTCTTCTGTGATTGGGAGAAGGAATAGGGACAGGGTAAGGGAATCTGTTCTCGAGATAGGTAGAGAGGCAGAGAGGTGAAAGGCAAGCATTCTGTGTAAATGATCCTGGAATAGCAAATGCTCAGACGGAAGTATATATGGTGTATCCTGGATTCCACAGAGGATTTCCACTGGATGGGAGTAGCTGATGATAATAAGGGTGGTAAGTCAGGACCAGGTGGAAGGAGCCTTTGAAAGTAAAGTTATGTAAGAACTTAATCTATAGGTGATGCAGAGCTATTGAGATTTTTTGAATAGATAAATGACATGATCAAAATGGGGGCAAGCAGGATGAATGGAGTTTCAAGATCTGAAAAGATCTTGAAGTAGTAAAAACAGTTAACTTGGGGACCAAATATCTGATACATTTGAGTTTGTCTTGTATGTCTTTCTGATCTTCATCGACGAGGTGTTCAAAGTTCTTTAACAACAATTTGCTAAAAGTTCAACTTATCCCTCTTAAGTATTTGGAAACAAAATTCTGCCCCTCATTAGCTATGTGAACTTAAGAACATTGATTAGTATCTTTGGGGCTTAGGTTTCTCATCTGTATAATGAGCTGGTAAAATATGTTATTTCTAAAGCTTCTCCTACTGTTAATATTTTATCCGGTAACACTGATACCTGGTGACTTCATTTTCTTCCTCATCTCTCTTTCAGAAATAGTTCTTTTAAGAATAAATCTACTCATTATGACCAGAAGGAGGTAAGTTTATTTACTTGTATGTGCTCATCTCAGTTAGCATTTGTGATATTTATTAATTGAATCCTTCATGGGAATCCAAATATAAAATGTTAGTAAACATGTTTGGTGATAATGTTCCATACATGTGTATATTATTAATTTCATAATTTCCAAGCAAATTTGAGAAACATGATTTATTGAACCCATGGTCAATGTTCAGTTTCATTTCCTGGCACATGAAATGGGAGACCACATTGTCTCCCCTGCCTTATGTACCCCCTTTTCATTCCTCTATTACTACAAAAGCGGAACCATTTATTTTGCAAAAGGTTTATCAGAGAACTAATTATAACATCAAGTGGGGTGGTGTTCAGAACAGTCTGAATGATAAATAATGAGAAAAAATAATCCAATAATTATTTAAAGTAGTGGGTGTTAGCTTCCACTGTGATCTGATGATGGTGGTGGCTGGGAAAAGCTTCAAAGTAACAATACACATCCAGCCATTGATGATATTTTGTTCTTCTATTCATAGTTTATCCCATTACAGGAGTCCAGTGAATTTTGTCTGTTTTTCGATTGCCCTGGCCACTTACTTGTGGGTATTGTGTGTGGTTGCTTCACGTGTGCTGTAGACGCTCTGCACTATTATCCTGGTCAACAAAAGGCAATTATTAAATCCTAAAAAAGCTTTAGATGAAACTGCCATGACAATAGGCATAGGTAATCAGAGGCATAATCATGTTCTGCGGGAAATCTGTGCCCATAGAAGGAACAGGAACATAGTGTAGTCTTTGAAGTCCATGTTCATGTAAACATCAAATGATGCCGTCAGGTTTTTCGACACAGGTTTGAAGTGTGAATGTGCACCATCAGCTTCGGGTCAAGAAATGACTAATGGTCCTCAGTTTTAGCGTAAATGTATTTGCAAAATACATGATTTCCCAGCTTAGGACAAAATCTACTAGGGACATTGGTATTATGCCTTTTCGGTTTGTAGAATAGAAACGCATCATAATATCCCTTGCACAACAGATAGGTTTAGTGTGAAATGAATCACATGCTCAGAAAAATAGCAACTCAGGCAAATAGCCTGATAACAGGCTGGAGCCAGAGGCTGGTGCTGGTCCTGTGTTCAAACATGAGATGCTACAAAAGGGTTTTTGTGTCAGTGTGTTTCTGAGGAAAAACAGTTTTAGAAACAGTTGTATTATGGTATTGTTAATGTCTGGGATGACTCCTGCATTCAGGTAGCCGGTGGGACTATGAGGTATGCTCAGGTGACTCAAAGGCTACTTTTTCATACTGAAAAGCAACAGTGGCAGGTTCTGGGCTGTGCCATTATTGAAAGGAGTTCCAGTAGTTCCAGTTAAGTGTTAATTGAAGAATGCCATGAACCTCAATTGCCTTAAAATATTTCCTTTTGCCTGCCTGACACAGTCATATCTCTACTGGGTGAGTTATTCCTTTAAGGCCTGGTACCTGCCTCAGTCTTGTAACTATTGACGATCTGGGCCAGATCCTTTGTTGTGGGGACTGTGCTGCACGTTGTAGAGTATTTGACAGCATTCTTGGCCTCTACTGATACGCCAGCAGCATCTTGCCGGCCCCCCGTTGTGAACAACCAAATCTCCAGACATTGTTAAAGGTTCCCTGGGAGCAGAATCAGCCTGGCTGAGAAACAGCTTTACAAGAATCTCAGGCACTCTAACCAGTCCCTATTAAAATGCAGATGTTACCTGGTAGAAAATCCACCATTCCAACCAAGAACACCTTAGCCTTCATTAGCCGCCTGATTTTCTGGCATGGGAGCAGTGCTGGGGATGGGATATAAGTCAAGCTGATGAGTGGAAGTGGGAGAGTCTTGGGGATGGGAGAAATGTCAAAGGTGAGGAAAGAATGGTGGTGGACTACTGCATCAGGGATCCCTGTGCAGCCTAGAAATTTCATGAGGCTCCAAAGTGAGAGAAGTGTGATGGCAACAGTGGGGAGAATGGCTGGAAAAGAAGTAAGGAGTCATTCAACATGCCAAGGGGCACTCAGGTAGTGATAAGGCGTTCATAGGGAAGAGAATGTTGGTCAATTTGTAAAATTATTTTTTGCTGTAACCCAGCAGACATGTTTATGATGATGATGATGTCTGTCAGTCTAAGACAGCTGAGTGGGTGGAGCAGCCTGCCGTTCCCGAGTGAGAGATAGGAGGCCTTTGAGTCATGCAGGTGCAAAAGAAAGAACGTGCTTTGTCAAGGACTTCTTCTTTACCTCTGGAGGATGTAGGAGCCCGGGGCCCAGGTGGGGTCCAGCAGCTAACTTTCACCCTCAAACAATTCCCTCCTTCTGCTGCAGTCAACTGAGCCTGCAGGAACACCCTGGGGGCAGATTCATCCTTTTGAGAATGCTGATTTAAACCATGGTATTTAAAAGCTTTCCAGGGACACACACAAACTCAATAAAGAATGGCAGCCACAGGAATAGGGGCTCCGAAGCAGACGTTGGCTATTTCAAAACATGGCCTGGCTAGCTGTGCATGGGAAATAGACTGGCTTAGAGTTTGAATGAGAACAACTGAAAAATTCTGCATTCCCCCTT
The DNA here is from genome assembly GCF_004348235.1 of Phoca vitulina. Taxonomy (NCBI): domain Eukaryota; kingdom Metazoa; phylum Chordata; class Mammalia; order Carnivora; family Phocidae; genus Phoca; species Phoca vitulina. The sequence continues at coordinate 59,605,301 of NW_022589712.1, read as the reverse complement.
CATTTCTCTTCCTTCTAACCCCTATTCTAGTTTTCACTCTATTTTTAATGGTTCCCCCCACCAACCTCATGATTTGGATTATTTTAGAAAATGTAAGAAACAAAAAATGAAAAATATGGACTTGTGTTCTGCTTTACTCTTTTCTTATTCTTACCTCTCCTCTCTTCCTTATTCAGTTTTCCTCTCTGCCCCCATCTCCTCTATGTTGTTCAAATTTTCATTTTCTTCTGCGGTCTCCTTTTTCTCTGCTCTTGGAAAACCTGAAATAATCTAGTCTCCATATGTATGGTAACCTGGTGGCTTTGGAACACTCTCAAGTTCAAACACCGCATTATTCCCATGGAGTGCCTTTGTACCTGACACCCATGGGTCACAAATTTTGTTTGGGATATATTGTTATTGTATCCATCTGAAATGTGAAATACAGGCGAAGGGGGTTGACTGTAAAGTGTCATGAGGAAACTCCTTATGGATGATGGAAATGTTCTATAGCCTGATCGTGGTGCTGCTTACACAACTGTATACAGCTGCCCAAACTCATCAAATGTACATTTAAAATTGATGAGTTTTATTCCATGTCAATTATACTTCGAAAGAAGTGATGAAAAAAGTAAAACTAGGCACATGTTTTTGACGATGGCCACGTTCCCACTGAAGTTGCCATGTGGTGTGATTGTGCCTTACACATTCTCATCCTTTCAGGCTTTTCATCTTTTCTAAGAACCGGTGTGTGAGCTGTGGTGTCCTTGTTATTTCCCTCCCATCCCAGAGAGCAGGCCCTAGAGCATCTGCACATCCCTGCTCTCAAAAGAAACCACAGTGTATGCATCAAAGTAACAAAGGATAAAACACAAATGCAGTGGTTTCTAACTAAGGCCTTGTAAATAATAACATATCTTTTAAAAGAGTATCAGTCAAAATGATGAAAGTAATGTCAGTAATCTTGATCTTTTCAATTCAGCTTCGCCAACTGCTGAAAGATGGCAGCAGTCCACAGTCAGATTGTGCAATCTGAAGGTGCTAGGGTCCCCCTCTGGTGCCAAACATGGCCCTAGCAACTCAGGTCACAGAGCCTTCTTTCTTCCCATTTAGAAGGAAACCTAGAGATCTCCCAACATTAACACTATGGGTCCGTACCAATCCATTCATGCATTCTGAGGGACAAGTGAGCCACACTAAAAGAGAAAAGGGGGGATTACTTAACAACTTTCTATTAGTGAAAGTGGAGTTATAGCAAAGAATGCCCCTTTTCTCTTTTTTTAAAATTATTTTTCCAGCTTTATTGAGATTAAATGACATATAACATTGTGTAAATTTAATATGTATAACATGATGATTTGATATATGTGTATATTGTAAAATGGTTACTAAAATAAGGTTACTTAACACATCCATCACCTCACATAGTTATTGCTTTGTGTGTGTTGAGAAATTTTAAGATCTACTATTTTAATAGCTTTCAAATATATAATACCGTATTATTAACTATGGTCACATTGCTGAACATGAGGTCTCCAGAATTTGGTCATCTTGCATAACTGAAACCGAGGGGGAATGGGGAAATGTTGAAGCTTGAATTTTTATAGTGCCATGAAAAAACAGATCCCAGGGCAGGACTTTAAGTAAGAAGGTCATTGCCTATATCATTCATTATTTTTATATTTATTTACTATTAATGAGATACAACTCTAACGAGAATGCCAATCATATTCTAAATAAAAATTTTCCTTTGATTATCAAAGCAAATTGGTCTTCTTGCAGAGAATTTGGACTTTAAAAAAAAGGTGCAAAAAAATGACAAAAACCACCTGTAATCTCACCATGCAGACGCAATCAATATCAACATGTTGATATATTTCCAGGTTTTTATTCTGTGTGTGTAATTTTTATAAAAATTAGGCAAAATTAATTTTATTGTGTTTTTCCCTGAGCATTTCTCCATATCATTAGAAGAATCTTCAAATATATAAATTTTAGTGGCTTCATATTATTCTATTGTACGAATGTATTGTAATTTATTTAACCAACTTTATATCTTTATATATTTAAATTGTTTCCTTTAAAATGCATAGTATATGAATAGTTTTTGGTGAGTTGTTTTCTTTTTATTCATGTACCTTTGATAGGTTTTTATTTTTCTAATACTTCATTTTAATGTCTACCTGGATAGTATACATTCATAAATTATTTAAAAATGTCTACTTGGTTTCAATTTTGATTTTAGAATGCATATAGTTTGTTCTTTTGAACATACAAATTGAGATTAGTACAAGGAACAAAAAGAGTACTATATAATAGATTATATGATTTACTATTAGAGCGCTACCTATTGGTGGATTTTAAAATGGCACTCAACAGATTTCAATTAGCTCTTATTATTATGAAGTTACTGTATTTGAAATATGACTGTTGTTTAAATTCTTTTAGTGAGCATTAAGGGAATTGATAGCAAGAAAAATGTCATAACTTTAACTTTTCTTTTTAATTCTTTATGTCAATAAAAATATCAATATTTGCAGTATTTCAACTAAGAAATGGAAAACCTCATTGTTTTTTATATATGTTAATTAGTGAATAGACGAACAGGCAAAGAATAAATTGAAAAGTTTGTAAAATATATATGGTGAATGAAGCCACTGGGCCCAGATAATTTTATGGGTAAGTTTTAACAACTTTTTAAGGAATAGATAATTCTATGCTATTTAAACTATTTCATAGCATAGATGTTGGAAATTACCTCTTTGATTTTATGAGTCTAATACACTGTAATATCAAACTAAAGAAAGATATACCACAGCAAGGAAAACTCTGGGCAAATCTCATCTAGGAGCATAGTCCTAAAATATCAAATAAAATATTGACATATTGAATGCAGTAGTATTTAAATAGTAATTGTATCATTAATCTGATATTTCATTTATACCATATCACCCAAATTTTAGAGTCTTAAGTCAATAATCACTTATAAGCCGGTGATTCTGTGGGCTGGCAATCTTTGCCAGGATCAACTGGACAGCTCTCTTGCTAGTCTGGCTATGGTCATTCATGTGGCTGCAGGCTCCTGGTGGCTCACCTGGGGCTAGGAGGCCGAGGATGTTCTCCGTCACTTGTCTGGCAGTTGGTGCTGGCTGTTGGCTGGGTCTCTCTCTCTCATGGGGTTTCTCATCCTTAAGGGTAGGAAGAGAGTAAGAGCAGAAACTGCAAGACCTTTGGAGGCCTAGATTTGGAAGTCACACAACATCCTGCGGCATGTTGATCAAAACAAGTCATAAGGTGGCCGAGTTTTCAAGGGATGGAGAAAGAGACTACCTCTTAATAGAGAGGATGACAGTATCACATTGTAAAGGGATGTACATACAGGGATGGGAGGAATTGTTGAAGCCATCTTTGAAAGCAATCTAATCGTTAAATGAGTTAATCTTTGTAAAACACTGGTACATAGTGTTATATAAGTATTTGTCAAAAAAATAATTAATCCAATTAATTCCAGGAATGCAAAGAGAGTTTACCATTAAAACAATCCACTGATTATGATTTTCTGAAAACAAAAACAAAAACAAAAAACAAAAAACCTACCTCTTAGAAAGGAGGCTAATGCAGGTAATACAGATGGGCACCTTTCATTAAGGAATTTCAAAGAGAAAAGAAAATCGACTACTTCCCCATTTTTTTTTGAGCTTTGAAAAGTTATGGCGACTTCCAATTAAGATGGTATATTGCATATCCTCTCCACTCTATTCCGCAGACAGAAATACTTAAAAACATGCTTTTAAAATTATAAAGTACATATACAAGCTGAAGAACAAGAGAAGACTCAGGGGACGAGGAATGGACAGTGATGAGTGGGGGCAAACTGTGCAGCCCTCTGACCTTGGCACTGGACAAGGGCTGTAGCAACCAGAGCTTCCAAGCCTAGTCAAGAACACATCCAAACACTGTCAGGCTAACATTGCTGGAAAATTGGAGCTGAACTAATTATGCCACATGACCTAGGTTGCAGCTAGAAGTGGACATCTGCCCATAGTTCCAGTAGACAAGAGATACATCTGAGTCAACATGGGAAGGATGCCTGTGCTGCTTGTGGACAGAACCTTTGAGGTTGCTTTGCCTATAATGGGCCACAGCCCCAACCCTCTAACCAGATCTGTGCCTGGGTGGCCCAGTGGGCAGGCTGAGCCAATCTCAAATCCATGAGAAAGACCTAAATGGGGTAAAAACTCTCATGCAAAACAAGAGCACGAAGCAAAATTTCAAAGCACACAAGGAAATCCATGGTTATAAGGCATTATCACGGCAGTATTTTTTCTTGGGGATAAATTTCTTTCAGATGACATCCTAAGATTATTCATTTACTTACTCAACATATATTACAACAACATTTACTATGTACCAAGTACTGCTCCAGTGGCTGGGAATAAACAGTGAACAAAACACACAAAAATCCCTCTTTTCATGGAGTTTATATTCTAGTGGGAGGTTGTAAGGGAAGGAATATTTCAGGAGTAATCTGGTTAGGAGGTTAGATAGTTATAGAGGGACAGACAGATGGCTGAGACAGATTCATAGCCCTTAAACCCCTGGATCCTGTCCCGCTCCAGCTGCCCCTCCATTAGAAATATCAAATACCAATCATTTTTATCTTTTTTATTGAACTACACAAATACAGTGAAAATGAAAAGAAATGTAAGGAAAAAATGTGCTTTGTATCTTGATCTCTGTTAGCAGGAACAAGCTGGCAGGACCAAAAGCCAGGAAAGAACATGGTTCATTTTACTTAAAGATGGTTAGGGATCTCCAGCGTGGACCAGAGAAGGAAAAAAAATTAACAACTATTCAAGCAGTTTAGAGATTGGATAGAACTGGGGGCTTAGCAAGCTCAATATAGTCACTTTTGTAGCATCTGCAAATTTTTCTAGTTTTTTTTTTAAAATACGATGTCAGACTTTTCATTTTTAAAGGCAACCCAACCTGTGTTCATGCATTTTTCATTTTGTTCAGACCCAGTCCAGGTGAGTACTGGGCAATCACATTTTCCTTTTCTAATTATATCTGAACTTGGAGTAGAAAGGTTGCAATGGTAGGAAGCTTCTCTGCTTTTTTTCTTGTCCCTTGTTATCATCTTGCTCTAAAGTTTTTCCATTGGAGGAGTTACAGTTTAATTATCTCCTAAAATTATTTTTTGAGAGAAAAAAGTTGAACTTCTTTGACTACTGTGACCCTTACTACTCTCTCCTTATTCTTCTCCTATGACTCAATCCTCTTGGACAAATAGCTCTTAATTTTTTGTCAGGTCAAATATCCTATTTGGAGAATTTGATTACATCTATGAATTCAGAAAAATACATACATGCACATAAATATACATATTTATGCATATGGTTTTATTGTAACTGCCTAATAAAATACATCCTTGGGACCTAAGGGCATGAACCTCTCTGTCTTAGTTTCTCTTCCTTGATTTACATCTTTTAGTCTTGAGGTTCCCAGGGAGTTGCCATTGACTATTTTTATTCTAGACCCTCTACCTATGTGCCTTTATATACTCTCAATGCTTTCAACTCTGTCCCATAATGTAGACTTCCATATATACACATCCAGTCCTGACATCTTCTACCTACTGCCAAACAAGCATTCTCACTTGATTGTCCCACTGTGAAGCCTGATGGAATATATCCTGGTTTTTCTCAACTTGTGGGATGGTGTCACCAACCCTTCTGCAGCAGCCCAAGCTGGAAATGTGGACATTACCATTGAATCTCTTCTCTAGCCCCCAGTGTCCAACCAGTCACCAAATTATTAGATTCTGACCCCTAAAGATCTCTCCATCCACTCCCTCCCTTATCTTCTACTGCCCTTGTTTTAGTTCAGGCCCTTAGCACCTCTCCTGAATTGTTGCATTCAGTCTCCCGCTGGTCTTCTGACTCTAGTCTGGCCCTGCCTCCTGTTCTCCCTCCACAGTGTTGCGGGAATTGTCTCTAAAATGCAACTCTAGTCAGGTTACTCCTCTGCAGAAAATGCTTATTTGTGCCCTGTGACTTTTTGATGAAGGCAGTCAAGGCCCTTCATGATTTGGCTCCTCCTGCCCTCTTCAAGCCCACACATCCTTTCATTCTCTTCCCACCCTGTCTCTCCTGAGTGGCCCCCTTCTTAGTTTTATCCGTGTTGAGTATTTGTAGACTCCTGAACAGGTTGAGTTCTTCCACACCCTTGCGCTTTTATATACTTTCTTCCTTTGCCCAGAATTCCAGCAGCCCCCCTACAAACACACTTACCTATTTTGTAATTTTTTCTTTCAAATTTTCAAGGCTCAACTTAATGTCCTCTGAGCTGCTTCCCTTCTCTCAGGTGGAGTCATAAACCTCTCATCTCTGCTGGCTTTGATCTTGCACATAATTTTACATGTAGTGCATTGTAATTATTTCTTCATTCAGTGTCTACGTTACAAGGCTGATGACCTTTTGAGGGCAAGCACTGTGTCCACCCAACCTTCCTTTTCCCCAGGACCTGGCACAGCGCTTGGCGTTTAGGAGGTGTTCAGGAAGTAGGAAATTGAATTGAACGTCCAGCCCTGTAAGATAAAAGTTCCATGGTTTGTCCCTTATATGATGTGGGGAGTGCTGCTTATTCCCCCATAAGAGCAAAACCATTTTCTCTGTAGCCCTATCACTGTTGGTATAAAAACAAATAGCAGAATCACAGACAAATTCAGACACTCCAATCAGCCGCTCTGTGTGTTGCAGACAGGACAACCTGCCCCTTCTTGTTTCATTTTACGGGTGTTGTCATAGCTAAATATTATGCAGTTGAGGAGAAATCACTTCAAATTGCTGGAGAGATGGGGCTTGATTATTGTAGTGAAGGATTTATTACTTGAACTAATACAAAACTGTGAAATTTTAGAAAACAACTAGCCCTCAGGGAGCAATAATTACTTTCCATCCTACCATTGCAGATGATGTAAAATAAAAGCAACATAAATTGAAGTTTTAGATACTAATATAAGATAAATAGGAAGCAGGGCTAGATAAAAGCAGCCGAACAATTTTCTGTCCTCAAAAACTAACAGGGGGTGATACAGTATTTTGGACTGTGAGCCAATGACTTTTGGCGTAACTGCTTGACAAAATTCCGCAGTAGAGCGCACCACTTGGAGTGTATTGACCTTTTAATCTATCCCTGTAATCCATTTCTGAAGACGCTCTTTAAAAACACTTTATGACCAATTGGATACAAAATGTCACTGTCTTAATTGAATCTACCCTATCTTACCACCCACCTCACTTGTTATGTCTGTCTGTACTAAATATTCTGGAGGTGGAGCGGGGTCCTTTTCTAATAGCTCACAGATTTAATAATGAACCCCCCCCCCCCCCCACCATGGCATATTGGTAGTAAATGAAAGCAGTGCCGGGCTAAATGTGAGTGGAAAGGCCTCTTCATTGATGTCTTACAGAGGACTTGAGCTATTTCCTTTAGAAGACATTTTTTTTTTTTTTTTTAATGAAGTGAAAAAGACAGGGAGAAAAGCTAAATATTTTAAATTCCTCGGAGTGGGTCACAGAGGTGCTATGAGCTCTTGATAATTTCTACCTCCACATAAAAGGATTCTATTCTAATCCATGAAGGCATTATTGAATTGTTGATGTACTGCAAGAGTCCTCTCTTCTGGAGTCTGGAAGTTTCTATATTTGTAAGATGAAAATTGTAATGAGAATGGAGCATCTGTTGTGTCCTGACTCCTCTGCTCCTATCACATTAACTCCTTTTTCTAAGGCACTTCTTGTCAATTAGCTCTCTTTCTCTCTCAAATAAATAAATAAAATCTTTTAAAAAATTTATGCTGAATTCCTTCATTATTGCATTTGAAAATGTGGGTTCTCTTCTTTCCCCTTATATTTTATTTTTTAACAACATTACCACCTATCTGCTGATGGAGACTAAAATATTGTTTCTAATTTTTAATTTTCCCAGCTTTATTGAGGTATAATTGATAAATAAAAGTGTATATATTTAAAGTATACAATGTGACATTTTGATGTATGTATACATTGTGAAATGATTACCACAATCAAGCTAATTAACACATCTGTCACCTCATAGTTACATAGTTTGTACATGGTGAGAACGTTTAAGATCTACTCTCTTAGCAAAGTCCAAGTCTACAATACAGTATTATTAACTATAGTCAACATGCTGTACATTAGGTCTCCAGTACTTAGTTATCCTGTATAAATGAAACTTTGTACGCTTTATGTTTCTATGATGGATTATTTGCAGTTGGGGCTGCTGGAAGCCTGGGTGCAAAGAGATGGGCTTGGTCCTGAGCCTTTGGGGGCCAGCCTGATACTGAGGTACACTGGGGTCAGCCTCGTGTCTGGGTCTGCAGGGTTAGGATTGGTGCCTGGGCCTGTGAGGGTATGCTTCGAACCTGTGGCAGGGTGTGTGGGGGGGGTCCTGTCTACTAGGGCAGGCCTGGAGCCTGGATCCACTGGAGCCTGACACATGAAGGCTGGCCTGCTGCTAGGGCAGTTGTGGAGTCTGGGTTCCCAGGGGAGGCTCCGACCTGGGGTGGGCCTGGATTCTGGGGCCCTAGCACCTGGCCTGAAGCCTGAGACTGCAGGGGCCAGCCTGGCACTGGGGTTCACTGGGGAGGGCCTGGAACTAGGGTCTGCAGCAAAGTCTGGTACTCACTTCACTCTCCTTTGCCACGTGGAGACTATCTCTCCCTGAGCTGCTCTGTGCAGGCTTGGAGGAGAGGTGATGTGGATGATGTGAGACTGACCTTTCCACCATCTTCAATGTGTTGTAGTTTTGTGTTTCAGCCAGGTGCTGTAATCTCTCACCTGGATGCCTTCTTCTTGTGAAGGTATTTTTGAGCATGGGTGATTGTTTAAATTGATGTTTTTGTGAGTGAAAGAGCACCGGCACCTCCCATTCTGCCATCTTGTTCATGTCATTCTGAAGAAGCTTTCTCTGAAGGAGACTTTATCCAGTGTCTAATCAATGATAAAGCACTTGCCATCCCTGAAGGAACCTGGAATTGACAAATTTCTGCTGCTTTGCATAATGACTTGCAAAGAGAAGGAAACTCTTCTGGAGTTTTCTCTGCAATCCAGTTTCTTTCTTGCTCAATTATTCTGACGTACTCCTCAGCAGGTGCTTGGAGCCAAGTGCATATACAAAGAAAGAGAATATTTCTCCTGCGGCTTTCCTCTTTAGGACTTATTTATTTCTCTGGCAGTAGTTACAGAGATTCACAATGTCTAATAGCTGAGTGTGAAAGTAATATTTGGTTGAAACCGGACAGAATGAACTTCTGGGATCCAAAAAAAAAAATTCTGGAATTTTATAATAAATATAATTACTGTTAAACTTTTATTATTAAATTTTTAGTAATGAAAATGAAAACCTTTGACATTAACATGCAGGAGAGATTGCTCCTGCATATTTCTTTTTTTGTAATACTAAATAGGACTCTCACATCCGAGTAAGGCTGGTAAAGGAGAAGAAATAATTGTGCAATCTCATTTTTCTCTAACACTTCCCTTTTTTTCTTTCATGCTCTTTATATTCTTTATAATATCTGGACCAAAGGTGATTTATCATGGATGTTGTCATATATGATTTTGCTAGTTTTCCGCTTCATGAAAATTTGAGGTAACAAAGTTGTGTGCTGTTCTTAGTTCATTCTCACAAGATGTACAGAATTCTAAAAGGCACTTTTTGTTAAAAGACTCAAGACCTGAATGACATTTGTAGAAGTGTAAATTAAATATCTAGCATTTATGTTCCATATTATTCATGCTTATATACCAAACAATTAGATTATATCTTATATCTACTCTTCAGTCATTTATTATTATTTAAGTTTTTGAATATTTGTTGGCTCAAAAAAGATATAATATTCTTATTAAATTATTTAGTTCCGACATTTATAATATTTACATTAACTATAAATCAATTTCCTTATCAATTTTGATATTGGAATGTCCTTAATTATTTTTATATGTAATAGTACAGCCTACTCAATTATCATTTATTGTAGAATTTTATTTTTGCAGTTACATACATTTTTGAATCAATTAGATAGAATTTCAACATAAAAGCACATAAAGAGATTTTCACTTTAATTTATATCTAAAAGCCTTATCTATATTTGGAAGTAAATATACAGATAATAATGATAAATCAGAATGACATGCCTCGTAGCTATTGCTGATGTTGTCATAATGGCAAGATATTTAAACCTATGTCATCTTGTGATTATTGAACAGGCACAAATTCAGGGATAACTGAACTGATGCTCAAATGGGCGTTTGGCTCTTCAAACTTCCAAAGCCTGAAGCCAAAAAATAGAGTTTTGGCCAAATATCAAGGATGATTGGTGCATCTCTACATATATTACAAATCATATATCTGAATCAGGTATTTCAACATGAAATACTCTGATTGAATTTGTTAAGTAAGCCCCAAATAATTTTTACTTGCTTTAGAATAAAAAGATAAAACACTGTACTCCCCAGAGGAAACTTTAGCAGTAGTTTCTGGATGAGGTATTACATGAATTTAAACACAGTGTCAAGTTTGAAGATTGGGTGCTCTTATCTCATTCCTCTGACAACTATGCATAATTAAATGCACAGTGATTTTTAAGAATGTGAGACTGACATAAAACTTAAAAACAACTTTTAGTCAGAAAACTTAATGTGGCTTTAAGATTAGACTACTACAGTTAGATATATGGTCTCCTTGTTGTTCAGAAAATTGCATTAAGAATACAAATATTTACGGGGCGCCTGGGTGGCTCAGTCGTTAAGCGTCTGCCTTCGGCTCAGGTCATGATCCCAGGGTCCTGGGATCGAGCCCCGCATCGGGCTCCCTGCTCCGCGGGAAGCCTGCTTCTCCCTTTCCCACTCCCCCTGTTTGTGTTCCCACTCTCGCTGTGTCTCTCTCTGTCAAATAAATAAAAAAATCTTTAAAAAAAAAAAAAAAAGAATACAAATATTTACCTTAATAAAAAGTCCCACTATTACAAAGTCTTAAAATTATTTATTGAAGTGTGATATAATTAAGATTCTTCTACTGCCAATACAGTTAGCATGTGGGTATACATGACAAAAGGAACAATAACAAATAAAAGTAAATTGATTTTTAGTTTTTTGCTTTTTAAGTGTGGTATTTAGATAGTGCTATAGGTATTATGCAATACTTAATAAAACAAGTTAAAAGTAAACATTTTTTATGTGACAGATCTCTGGTAGGTCTTTAACAAATATCAAACTGCTAAATCTGACTAGGATCAGTAGGTCAAATGGTCTTTGAAACTACTGTTTCATTATCTAAAGGTCCACAAAATGGCAACTCCCTTTACCATTTAGTTAATAATAAAAGAAGTTTATTTAAGGGCAACATCTGGATTATTATATAAGAATTAACTTCATGGAAAACAAATTTTGATTGAAGTTATTAAGTCATGAAATAAAATAATTAAGGGAATGGTTCAAATTTTTTTTTAAAGATTTTTATTTATTTATTTGACAGAGAGAGACACAGCGAGAGAGGGAACACAAGCAGGGGGAGTGGGAGAGGGAGAAGCAGGCTTCCCGCTGAGCAGGGAGCCCGATGCGGGGCTCGATCCCAGGACCCTGGGATCATGACCTGAGCTGAAGGCAGACGCTTGACGACTGAGCCACCCAGACGCCCTGGGAATGGTTCAGACTTTTAACAATTGCTGTGGTGAGATCATAAATACATAAAATAACTCTGGTCTTATTCCTCAAATCATTTTGGCATAAATAAGCCACCTTGAATAAAAATAGCAAAAGCATGTTATATTGATAGAATTTTAATTCATTTCTATCTATGAATCTAGAAATTGGGAAAAACTCCAAATGTCCAACAATAAGATGTGGCAGATATGGCTAACTCTTTACCCAAAATCATCCTCCTCATTCATAGTATAGAATTGACTCTATCCAGGGGCTATATTTCTCAATCTTTTCTGCATTCATCTATTTCCATGTGATCAGTTCTTGCCAATGCTGTATGAATGAAACTGATGTGTGTTACTTCTGGGCCAAGACTATGAAATGGATGTGACTTCTCCACACTCTCTTTTTTCTCCTTCTGCTGGCTGGATGCAGAAAACTTTAAGACATCTGATCCAAGAGACAGTCTATAGCTGGCCACAACCTCTGTTTTCACTTGGTGGAAAAAGGTAAACTGGGTCTATCAGATTCTTACTCTTTGGAATCTAAATGGAAAATACAGAATCAGTAATGGACATTAAAAGCTGAAGTTTCTAGAAATAAGTGATTATTAGTACCAGGTGGGTTGGTATCTATCTGAGTCTCTAAGTCTAAGATTGGGGTCCATCTGACTTAGCTGTGAAAGGTACCAGACCTAGATGTAGCCCTGGAAAAAGAGCAGGCTGAAACTGGAGGCAGGGATGAGGGCTGTGTTCTAAAAGGACGTGGTTCAGGGTCTGAGAGGACAAGGCATCACAATAGAAGGCCATCCAAAACAAGTGGTCACACACAGTGGAGTTTTTATGTAGGGCAAGTGCCATCCAATAAGTGAAAGGTATCCAGGGAGACAGTACAGTATGGCAATAAAGAGCCAAACTGCCTGGCTCTGCAACTTACTTGCAGTGTGATCTTAGTTTACTCAATCTCTAAGTTTCTTCATCTAAGCAAGTGGGGGCCAGATTATATGGAACTTGGTGGGCATGGTGAGGAGTTTGCACTTTTTCTTAGAAGTAATGCAAGACCTGTGGAAGCTTAGGCAGGGGAGCATTATGATCTGACCTATGCTTTAGAAAAGTCCTTGGGGATTCTGTGTAGTGGATGGAGAGTAAGGGGAAGCATGCAGTCAGGAAGACCAGTTAGAACAGAGATCCAGATGGCAGAGTATGATGGCTTGGATTTAGGTTGTGAGGGAGTTGGTGGGATGTGGTTGCAGTTGGGCTTTCTGGGAGTTAGAGCTGACAAGTGTACAGAATGTGTGAGAGGAGGAGAAATCAAGGATGCATCCTTGTTTTGGCCTAATCAACTGGATGAATGTTGTTACCATTTACTAGAGTGTAAGATTTCCTCATTTTGTACCTCAAGTACCTAGAACATGCCTGAAAAATGGGGGGTGCTTAATAAACATTTGTTTAATGAGTGGGGAAGGCTTGGGGGTGGGAATATGTATATAGATGCAGCTTTATCTATGTCTATTTCTTTACCTATATCTGTATCTTTATCTGTATTTGAATCTAGATCTGGTTCTGTGTCTATATTTTGACGTGGGAGAATCAACTTTTCGGTTTTATCAATACTAAGTTTTAGGTACCTACTAGGCATCTGAAGTGATATGGGGAGTAGGCAGTTGAATGTATAAGTCTGGAGATCAGGAGAGATAGCTGGGGAGGGTGATATAAATAACACACACACACACACACACACACACACACACACACAGAGGCATGGATCCCTCCACACATACATATTAAACTGGTTGTTCTTTGCATCTGTGGATACTGTTCTATCCAGTGCGAGGCCAGTGACTTCACCCTGCTAAACTGAGGATCATTAGCATATAAATGATACCTGAATCCATAAAACTAAAAAGGAAAGTATATCTAGAGAAGTAGCCTGAGACCTGAGCCTTGGGGCTTTCCACCATTTAGAGATCCAGTAGTTGAGCAAAAAAAAAAAAAAAAAAAAGAAAGAAAAAAAAAGAGATAGAGAAAGATCAGGCAATGAATGAGAGGAATATCAGATCAATGAGGTATCAAAGAAGCCTAGAGAGGGAGTGCTCAACTCTGTTAACTCTTACTGAAAAGTCAGGTCAGTTGAACACTAGAAATTCAACATTGATTTTGACAAGATGAGATCATCAGGGTAGTTGTTAATTGAAACCATCTCATTAGGTTGATGGAGTCAAAAACTGTATTTCCTGATCGGAGTAGATTGAGGAAACAATGGGAGGTTTAGAAGGTAGGGAAACATCTTTGGAAGAGTTTTGTTTTGAATAGACCACAGAAATGGGATGGTAGCTGGAGGAATATGTGGGACCAAGTGAGATGGTTTTTAATTTATTTTTATTTATTTATTTATTTTTAAAAAGACAGACATTACATCAATGTGAATGGTCCAAAGGGAGAAACTGATAATACAGGAAAGAGAGGGAATAATTGAAGCAGCACTGTGTTTGAGCAGACTGGAGGGGATGGGATTGTGGGTTTAGATGGGGGGGCGGGGCTTGGATTTAGGAGAAGGGACACTTCTACTGTAACAGAAGGGAGCATCAGTGCATGGGTTCAGCTATAGAAAGACTGGTGGAATTGGTGAGAATGATTACGAAGTATGGTTAGAGGACTGTTGGCAATTTAAAGGAAGTTGAGGATTGATATAAAGATCTTAGAAAGCAGGAAAGTAAATTACCAGGAAAATGAAGTAGAATTTTCTGGCGGTTTTAAGCCTGTTTGAGATTTGTGGTCAGAAATCTGAAGTGAGTCCATTCAGCATGATTGTGTGAATCTCCAACAGAGATTTGGCTATTCTGGTTTAGGCAAATCACAGACTCACCAAACTCCAATCACTACTCAGGAGAGAGCTCCCAAGGTACTGCTAGGCTGGTTACCACTGGCTTAGGATCTGGCTGGGGTTGCCATGATGTTTGATGATGGCTGGGCAGATAGGACCATTGCTAAGTTGGTGACCACTTAGCACAGAGGTTACCAAACCCCATAATGGAACAATGATGTGATTGAAGTAGTCTGGGTTAAGACAATAGGCAGTAGATATTGTGTTGCAAACTGGAGAGTCCATGACCTCTCTAAGGACTAGTTGCTACTTAGCTGAGCCCATCATTGCTATGTGAGTTTGTGGGGCCAGCAGATGAGATCTTATCATTCAAGAGAAGCTGAAAATATGGATTTTTATTTGAAATGTTATTTTTTAAAAGATTTATTAATTTATATGAGAGACAGAGAGAGAGGGAGAGAGTGTGGGGGGAGGGCCAAAGGGAGAGGGAGAGAGAGAATCCTCAAGCAGACTCCCTGCTTGAGTGTGGAGTCTGACACGGGGCTTGATCCCAGGACCCTGAGATCATGACCTAAGCCAAAATCAAGAGTCAGATGCTTAACAGAATGAGCCACCCAGGAGCCCCTGAAATGTCCTTAATTTTAAAACCATCTGCATGCCAATAATAAGAAATTCAATGGGCCATCAATTTGTAATCTCTGTCATGTATAACTTTTAAGTCCTCTGTAGATTAATTGTAGTCTTATATTACATCTTATAAAAGTTGTATAAAGTGTTTTCACATACACTGCTTCCTTTAACCCTTAAGAAAAGCTTAAGAAAATTAGGGAGCAAGTCATTTCTCTTTATAACACCCAGCATCCTTGGAAGTCACTACACAAAATGGTCAATAATGTTTGTTGAATGAAACTTTCCACCTATTCTCAATGACAGAATTGAAGTTATACAATGTGAATAAAGGCTTAAGTTAAATTTAGTGAACTCCCTGAGTCACCATAATAGGGAAGCACATTTCCACCCACAGAAAAGGTAAGGGCTCAGCCTGTGAGCTAGAGGACAGCTGGAGTGGATCCTCAGAACTAGTATAAATCAGCACCAGATGACCATTAGACCACATCTCATTCACCAGTAGCTGGCTGGTGATTACCACTAACAGACTTTGCCATGGCTTAGTTCTCTTCTTCAAATGTAAATCAAGATTTTCAAAGAGTTTATTAAACAATTTCTTAAAGAGTATACCTTACTTCACAAAGAGGCCCAAGCTGATGGAGCATTTTATTTAAGCTCTTGAGAAGGTAAAGAGGTAAAATGCAGTTAGATGTTTTCTTGCCACTAGTGAATCAGAAAAAATAAGCCACTGTCTCTCTAACAGTGGGATGAAAGCGGGTTCATCCATTATCTGGGCTAAGTATGGGGCAGTATTCATTTCCATCAACTCTGATTGAGAATGAGCACAGAGAATGTTCAGAGTTGCATTTCCTACTTACTGCTTTCTTCTCATTTTCAAACTGCTTCTATTCATTTCTGTAGGACTGGATATGGAATGCTTTAGGCATGCTAATTTAATGCTTTTTTCCTCAGTCTATTTGATGTCTGCAAAGAACTAAAGATGTATTTTGCATTAATGTTATTAACTTGAACAAGTCAGGAATTAATGAAGAAAGCTGAAAAAAAGGCAATGTTTTTGTTTTAAATAAATTCATGTTAATGTATGTGCTTCTGATTAAGGTAAAAGTCCTTAGTACATGTATGATTAAAATAAAAATTCATGAATCCAACAGAATTTAGATGGATGAATGGGTGGGAGAGAGGGCAGGAAAGTTGCAGATGTTTATTATAATCAATTTAATATCTTGGGTTGAGAAATAATTTCTGAGCAAGTCAATTATTATTAATTAGCTTGTAAAGATTTATCTTTTGATCCTTAGCTGTCTTCTGCTCAGCATCTCAGTGGGAACAAGGACATTCCTGGGAGAACAAAGGGCTCTCCAGCTATTAGCTTAATTGGTAGCAATAGCTGGCTTTGGAATTAGCTTCCAATCATACAGTTAACAAAAATTAAGTATATCTAATGTAGCCAAACTTTTTGGAGAGTGGTAAATTACAGGAGCCAGACATAATAAATCAGTAGAACATCTAATACTTTTTAAAATAAGATTTATAGTTAACAGACAGTATAATATTAGTTTCACGTGTACAATATAGTGATTCAACACTTCCATACAACACCTGGTGCTCATCACAACAAGTGCACTCCTTAATCCCCATCACCTATTTCACCCATCCCCCCCCCAGCCACCTCCCCTCTGGTAACCATCAGTTTGTTCTCAATAGTTAAAAGTTTGTTTCTTGGTTGTCTCTTTCTCTCTCTCTTTTTTTCTTTGCTTGTTTGTTTTTTCTCTTAAATTCCACCTATGAGTGAAATCATGTGGTATTTGTCTTTCTCTGACTTATTTTGCCTAGGATTATACTCTCTAACTCCATCCGTGTCATTGCAAATGGCAAGATTTCATTTTTTTCATGGCTGAATAATATTCCATTGGATATATATACCACATTTTTTTAAAGATTTATTTATTTGGGGGGGGCGTGGTGGGGGAGGGGCAGAGGGAGAGGGAGAAAGAGAATCCTCAAGCAGACTCCCCGTGGAGTGTGATACCCCCTCCCCTCTCCAACTTGGGGCTCGATAAAGACTCAATCCCAGGACCCTGAGGTCATGACCTGAGCCAAAATCAAGAGTCAGACACTTAACTGACTGAGGCACCCAGGTGCTCCAATATACCACTTCTTCTTTATCCATTCATCTATTGAGGGACACTGGGCTGCTTCCATAATTTTGCTATTATACATAGTGCTGCTATAAACATTAGGGTGTATGTATCCCTCTGAATTAGTATTTTTGTATTCTTCGGGTAAATACCCACTAGTGCAGTTGCTATATCATAGGGTAGTCCTATTTTTAATTTTTTGAGGAAGCTCCATACTGTTTTCCAGAATGACTGCACCAGTTTGCATTCCCACCAACATTGCAGGAGGGTTCCTTTTTCTCCACATCGTCACCAACACCAACATTGTGTATTGTGTTGTTGATTTTAGCCATTCTGACAGGTGTGAGGTGATACCTCATTGTAGTTTTGATTTGTATTTACCTGATGATGAGTGATGTTGAGCATCCTTCCTGTGTCAGCCATCTGCATGTCTTCTTTGGAGAAATGTCTTTTCATGTCTGCCTTCTGCCCATTTTGTAATTGGATTACTTATTTTTGGGGTGTTGAGTTGTATCAGTTCTTTACACATTTTGGATACTAACCCTTTATTGGACATGTCATTTGCAGATTTCTTCTCCATTCAGTAGGTTTATTTTTGTTGATTGTTTCCTTTGCTGTGCAGAAGCTTTTTATTTTGATGTAGTCCCAATAGTTTACTTTTGCTTTTGTTTCCCTCGCCTCAGGAGACATATTTAGAAAAATGCTGGTACAGCTGATGTCAGAAAGCTTACTGCCTATGCTCTCTTCCAGGATTTTTATGGTGTCAGGTCTCACATTTAGGTCTTTAATCCATTTTGAATTCATTTTTGTGTATGGTGTAAGAAAACAGTCCAGTTTCATTCTTTTGCATGTAGCTGACCAGGTTTCCCAACAACATTTGTTGAAGAGACTTTTTCCTATTGTATATTCTTTCCTGCTTTGTCAAAGATCAGTTGACCATATAATTGTGGGCTTATTTCTGGGTTTTCTATTCTGTTCTATTGATCTATGTGTCTGTTTTTGTGCAGTACCATACTGTTTTGATTCCTGCAGCTTTGTAATATAGCTTGAAGTCCAGAATTGTGATGCCTCCAGCTTTGCTTTTCTTTTTCAAAATTGCTTTGGCTGTTTGGGGTCTTTTGTAGTTCCATACAAATTTTAGGATTTTTTTGTTGCGGTTCTGTGAAAAATGCTGTTGGTATTTTGTAGAGATTGCATTAAATCTATAGATTGCCTTGGGTAGTATGGACATTTTATGATACTTGTTCTTCTAATCCATGAGCATGAAATGTCTTTCTATTTCTTTGTGTCATCTTCAATTTCTTTCATCAATATTTTATAGTTTTCAGAGTACAGATCTTTCACCTCTTTGGTTACAAGTTTATTTCTAGGTATTTATTATTTTTGGTATAATTATAAATGGGATTGTTTTCTTAATTTCTCTTTCTGATACTTCATTATTAGTGTATAGAAATACACAGATTTCTGCACATTGATTTTGTATCCTGAATTCATTTACCTGTTCTAGTAGTTTTTGGTGGAGTCTTTCAGGTTTTTTATATATAGTATCATGTCATCAGCAGATAGTGAAAGTTTGACTTCTTCCTTTCCAGTTTGGATGTCTTTTATTTCTTTTTGTTGTCTGATTGCTATGCCTAGGAATTCTAGCACTGTGTTGAATAAAAGTGGTGAGAGTGGACGTCTTTTTCTTGTTCCTGACCTTAGGGGGAAAGCTCTCAGCTTTTTGCCATTGAGTATGATGTTTATTGTGTGTTTTTCATATAAGGCCTTTATTATAGAGGTATGTTCCCTCTAAACCTACTTTGTTGAGGGTTTTTTTTTATCATAAGTGGATGTTGTACTTTGTCAGATGTTTTTCTGCATCTATTGAAATGATCATATGGTTTTTACCCTTTCTCTTATCAATGTGATGTATCACATTGATTGATTTTTGTGAATATTGAACCACCCTTGCATACCAGGAATAAACCCCACTTGATTGTGGTGAATGACTTTTTTAATGTGTTACTGAATCCCATTTGCTAGTATTTTGTTGAAGAGTTTTGTATTCATGTTCATCAAAGATGTTGGCCTGTTGTTCTTTTTTTGTGTGTGTGGTTTCTTTATCCGGTTTTGGCATCAGAATAACACTGGCCTCATAGAATGAATTTGGAAGTTTTCTTTCCTCTTTTACTTTTTGGAATAGTTTGAGAAGAATATGTATTAACTCTTCTTTAAATGTTTGGTAAAATTTGCCTATGAAGCCGTCTGGTCCTGGACTTTTGTTCGTCGGGAGTTTTTTGATTACTGATCCATCTCCTTGCTGGTAATCAATCTATTCAAATCTTCTATTTTTTCCTGCTCCAGTTTTGGTGGGGTTCTATGTTTCTAGGAATTTACCCATTTCTTCTAGGTTGTCCAATTTGTTGCATATAATTTTTCATAGTATTCTCTTAAAATTGTATTTCTTGAGGTGTTGGTTGTTATTACTCCTCTTTCATTTGTAATTATATCTATTTGAGTCCTTTCTCTTTGTTTTTTGATGAGTCTGGCTAGAGGTTTATGAATTTTGTTGATCTTTTCAAAGAACAGCTCCTGGTTTCATTTATCTGTTCCACTGTGGTTTTTCTTTCGTTTCTTTATCACTTATCTCTGCTCTAATCTTTATTATCTCCTTCCTTCTGTTGTTTGGGGGTTTTGTTTGTTGTTCATTTTCTAGCTCCTCTAGGTGTAAGGTTAGGTTGTTTATTTGAGATTTTTCTTGCTTCTTGGGGTGGGCCTGTATTACTATAAATTACTATGAACTATAAACTTTTGCTGCATCCCAAAGGTTTTGGACTGTTCTGTTTGCATTTTCATTTGTTTTCATGTATTTTTGGATCTCTTCTTTGATTTTTTGGTTAACCCATTCATTGTTTAGTAGCGTGTTTTTTTAACCTCCATGTATTTGTACTGTTTCTGGATTTTTTTCTTGTGCTTGATTTCTGATTTCATAGCATTGTGGTCTGAAAAGATACATTGTATGACTTTGATCCTTTTGAATTTGTTGAGACTTGTTTTGTGGCGTAATATGTGATCTTTTTTTGGAAAATGTTCTACGTGCAACTGAAAAGAATGTGTGTTCTGTTTTAGGATGAAATGTTCTGAATATATCTGTTAAACCCACTTGGTTCAATGTGTCATTCAAAGCCATTGTTTCCTTATTGTTTTTCTGATTGGGTGATCTGTCCATTGATGTAAGTGGGGTGTTAAAGTCCCTTACTATTATTGTGTTATTTTTGATTAGTTCCTTTATATTTATTATTAACTGTTTTATGTATTTGGATGCTCCTATGTTGGGTGCATAAATATTTATGATTATTATATCTTCTTATTGGATTGTCCCCTTTATTATTATATAGTGTCCTTCTTTGTCTCTTGTTATAGTCTTTGTTTTATTTTATTTATTTATTTATTTTTTAAAGATTTTATTTATTTATTTGACAGAGAGAGAGAGAGAGAGACAGCGAGAGAGGGAACACAAGCAGGGGGAGTGGAAGAGGGAGAAGCAGGCTTCCCGCGGAGCAGGGAGTCCGATGCAGGGCTCGATCCCAGGACCCTGGGATCATGACCTGAGCCGAAGGCAGATGCTTAACGACTGAGCCACCCAGGCGCCCCTATAGTCTTTGTTTTAAAATCTGTCTTGTCTGATATAAATATTGCTACTCTGGCTTTCCTTTGATATCCATTTGCATGATAAATGTTCTCCATTCTCTCACTTTCAATCTGCAAATGTCTTTAGGTCTGAAATGAGTCTCCTGTAAGTGGCATATAGATGGGTCTTGTTTTTTTAATCCATTCTGTCACCCTGTGTCTTTTTTTTTTAAACATTTATGCATTTATTTTAGGGAAAGAGAGAGAGAGCAAGTGTGTGTGAGTGGGGGGAGGGGCAGAGGGAGAGGGAAAATCCTCGAGCAGACTCCCTGCTGAGCAGGGAGCCCAACATGGGAGTGATCCCTGGACCCTGAGATCATGACATGAGCTGAAACCTAGGGTGAGCCACCCAACCAACTGAGCCACCCAGGTGCCCCCACCCTGTGTCTTTTGATTGGAGTGTTTAGTCCATTTGCATTCAAAGTATTTATTGATAGATAGGTGTTTATTACCATTTTATTACTTGTTTTGTGGTTGTTTCTGAAGATTTTCTCTGATCCTTTCTTCTCTTTCTCTTTTCCATGGTTTGCTGATTCTCTTTAGTGATATATTTAGATTTCTTTCTCTTTATTCTTTGCATATTTATTAGTGGTTTTTGAATTGTGGTTACCACTAGGTTTGTATATAACACCTTCTGCACATAGCAGTCTATATTAAGTTGATGGCTGCTTACATTTATACTCATTCTTTATTCCTCTCCTCCCCATGTTTTAGGTAGATGGTGTCATATTTTATATCCTTTTATGTTGTGAATTCCTTGACTGACTTTTTATAGAAATATTTGCTTTTACTGCTCTTGTGTTTCCTACTTTCATACTGTCACTTTTGATCTTTTTTGTTTTTTTTTCCACTCAAAGTGTCCTATTCAATATTTCTTGCAGGGCTGGTTTTGTGGTCATGAACTCCTTTAGTTTTTGTTTGTCTGGGAAACTCTTCATTTCTCCTTCTATTCTGAATGATAGCCTTGCTGGATAGAATATTCTTGGTTGCAGATTTTTCCCATTCAGCACTTTGAATATATCATGCCACTCTCTTCTGGCTTGCTAAGTTTCTGCTGAAAAAAAATCCGCTGAGAGCCTATGGGGTTTCTGTCTTCTATTGTCTTGCTGCTTAAAAAAATTTTTTTCTTTATCACTGTAATTTACCAATTTAATTACAATATGTCTTGGTGTGGATCTGCTTTTGTTTACTTTGCTGCAGATACCCTGGATCTGGATATCTGTTTCCTTCCCCAGATTAGGGAAATTTTCAGCTATTATTTCTCCAAATACATTTTCTCCTCCTTTTCTCTCTCTTGTTCTCGGCCTCCTATAATACAAATGTTATTATGTTTGATGGAGTCACTGAATTCCGTTAAGTCTATTCTCATTTTGCATAATTCTTTTTTCTCTCTTTTGTTTGGCTTGATTACTTTCCATTACTCTGTCTTCTAGGTCAGTAATTCATTACTCTGCTTCTTCCAGCCTGCTGTTCACTCCAAGTCTGTTTCTCATTTTGTCTATTGAACACTTTATCTCTGCTGTTATTCCTTGTCTTATTAAGGGTCTCCCTGATGCCTTCTGCTCTTTTCTCAAGTCCAGTAGGTATCTTTATGATTGTTACTTTAAGTTCTTTATCAGGCTTGTTACTTGTATCTATTTTACTTAGGTTTCTGGCCGTGGCCTGGACATCTAATAATTTTGGATCAGTGCCTATTCACTAAACAAGTTAATAAAGAAAACGGTCTATTTCATTTAACTAAAGGTTTGTATTTATTCAACACAATCCTTTAAAAAATTGCTCTTTCTTTCTCCTTCCAAAAGTAATACATGTAATTAAGTGTGGGGGCTTGTGAGGCTGATAGACTGGCATTCGGATCCCTCTCTGTCTTCACCAGCTGAAGAGTCAGGGCTAATTACTGGTCCAAGTTTTCATTTTTTCTCAGGTAAAATGGTACTACTGAGACCTCAGAGGTCTCAGTAGTAGATGAGACCTGGCATATAGGATGCACTCCACAGAGAGCTATATTATTATTACATTGCTGCTTACAATATATAAATAAGAAAAGATAAAAGAGTAAAAATTAATCTCTTAATACTGGTATATTTTTTATGGTCTTTTTTTACATATATTTGCACAACAAAATGAGTTTGTATTGTATCCATTGCTTTTTTCTCTCACTTAACAAAATATTGGCAATATCTTTTAACGTTATATAGTAGAAGAAGTTTAAAAAAAGATTATACTCATTATGTTTTTGTGAGATGAGTTTGTGATAACTTGTCAGGGTTTTAGAACTTCCAACCTTTTGGATGACAAAAATTTCTACCCGTAGTACTAACTAGGTAGGGGCTGCCACTATGGACAGCAGCCCCGTCAAGAGCATCCATTTCTTTCATCAATAAACATTTATAAAAAATATGGGGGAAGAGTGATTCTTGAGAACCAAGAACATTTTTTTTTTTCAGTAGCTTGGAAACCAATTTTTATAAACAACCAAATGCTAATGAAAATTTAAGTTATTGGGTTCTCCTTAAACCAGACACAGAGTTAAGTGGAAAAGTCTAAGGCAAATGTTAAAGATGAAAACAATGTTTCACAGCAATCCCATCCCAGGATAGCACTTCTATTTATGATAAAGTAATATCTCACCTTCCTTCATCCCTTCCTTGAGCTGTTTTTGCATAGGAGGATGCACACGTTTTGTTGCAATAATATAATCACATTGGAAACTTTCTACAAGCAGAAGAAATAAGGTTAAGCATATTAGAATCCTTTAAAAATGTGGGACAAGACTGGGCTGGTACATTGTCACTGGCCTTTAATCCTACTCTTCTAAACTTTGCTTTGTGATGTTAGGGCTTAGTCCCTGCAAACTTCTCCTTTGTCAGCTGAATCTGTTACACTCTATCTAAAGGGGCCACCAGAAGAGACTGGAAGTGGGGACTTGCTTTTTGCTGTTCCTGTCAGCATCACCACGGACCGCTCATTCCAGTAGTAAGCAGTTCGTTCAGAACCAGCCTCAGTGCACTCCATTAGGGAACACAGCTCAGCCAGGCAGCATCCCCTCCTCGGAGATCTGGGTGCCAGCTCTGTGGGGTCCCTCCTGCAGGCTTCTGAGTTTTAAGACTTTTGAACTCTTTCCTTTGTTGCCCTAGCCCCAGGGGTGGAAGCTGCTCCTTGCAGTTACATCTCTGTGTTACCTCAGGGTGGACCCTGTTGCATTTCCAGCTCTCCAATACCTGGTTAACTATTCCTTATGTTAAATGCTCCTTGCTAAAATATTTGGTGTATTTCTGTTTCCTGACTGGACCCTGGCTAATACAGGAACCAACAGCAGGCTGTCTTTGTTATTTCATTCACACTCTTATTCCACGTGGCTGTTCATTTCTCCAGTGCTTCTCAGCTGGTAGTGGATGGCCACTGGTGGGCTGATAGGCTAGCATAACATTTACTAAGAATTTAAAATATAATTTATTCTCAACAATACTCTAGCAATTTGTATTCCTATGAGGTTTTTCTATACATGTAAACTTGTATATTGTATATAACAATACAATACCTGTGAACAAGAGTGTCTTAGGAATAGCAGATGTTTCTTTTCCAGTATAACTCCATATAATAATATACATGGTTTGATTCATGTTTTATTTATATGTCTATAAAAACAATTTAAAGAATTGCTTGCTGCATTTTCATATGGAAAACAGTAAACTAGCCTAAAACAAGAAGTTGTATTTTCTCATGTGATTTAAATAGAACATTCTGTCCATTTGGCTTCTTTGACCTAAACTTATCTAAAAATGCTAAACTGGCTCCTTCAAAGTGCTCAATTCATTTTACCTAGGAAACAGCTCTCCTTGAGTACAGAGAGGAGACAAAGCTCTAATTACTCCTGAAAGAATCTCTGAAGAGCTAAATTCAACAAATCGGATAAGAATGCTTCCTCTTCTTCTATCTGCCATAGGAAAAACAAAAGCAGTTCTTCCCTCTTTTTTCCCAATACTCTCTCTGAGTCTTTCTCTGAGTCCTCCCATCCCTCTCTCTCCTGACTGCTTGATTCTAAAGCAGATAAAGATAAAAGGAAGCCATGGATAAGAACAAAACTAGTTTGACTTTCATTCAGTAGCAGTTCTGTTGGTAAATATGGGCTAGGGCTGCAACAGCTTGAAATGATTCCTGTGCCTTTTTCTCATCTTCTCCAGGGATTTCCGAAGTGTGCTATCCTTCAGGTGCCATGTAAACCAGGTTTGTTGTTTCCTGACAGCTGGGTTGGAGCTGAAGCTGCGGGCTGTCAGACAGCATGAGCAGTTGTCCTGGGATGGACATTGCAGGGAGAGGAAGAGAGAGACGTACGGTGGATGGGAAGATAAGGCAGAGAGGTTAGGGATGCAAGTGAATATTTCCAACTTGTCTTTTGGTTATTTGGAACCATCCCCGCTTCCAGCTAATATTGGCGGGCTAAGCCCAACGTGAGGGACATGTGTGTAATTCAGAGGCTTTCCCTGGGACACTGCTATCTACAGGCAAGGCTTTCAGATGAGGTGAACTTCCTTCAAGGCTTTAAGACATTGAGTTAAAAAAAAAGTGTGCCTTTGAGTACTTTCCGTAG
This sequence comes from Phoca vitulina, assembly GCF_004348235.1. NCBI lineage: Eukaryota > Metazoa > Chordata > Mammalia > Carnivora > Phocidae > Phoca > Phoca vitulina. The sequence goes on along the minus strand of NW_022589712.1, from coordinate 59,579,739 downwards.
CTTGGGCCTGTTATTATTGTCCTCTCTAAAATGAAGTTGGTAGCACTGAATGTGGTCACCAGATCGATGTCTTTCTTTAGTGGAAGGGCCTGCATTGTCTCTGCCATTTTGTTTCCATTTATTTGTTTCTGATAGTTTCCTTTCTATTCTAATTCAAGGTGGAGGCTATTTTTTAATAATCATTTTCTTACATGTGCACATATGACATATATGTTCACTAAGACCCATCTCTTTCCTGCCATCCCACTTTGTATTATTTTAAATGCTTATTTGGGATATAATGGGACTGGTGAGAAGAGAGGTCACAGTTTGCGTTGAATGGGATCCAGTTTTGTCCATGTTAATCTGATAGGGGTTGGGGGTGGATGTGATCATACCAGAGATCTATTTACATGAGAACTGAAGTTCCTCTTGGGTGTGAGAACTCATTCTAAGGAGACCTAATAAGAAAGCTTGAGTTGTCAAGGGCTTCAGCTTGATGGCAGCTTGGGCATCACGTCAAGCCACTGTGTGGTTACATGAGGACTTAGTTCATCCCTGGAGTGTTCATGAGAGCAGTAGAGCCCTGCAGGGATAGATACATCGTGAGCACATGTGAGCCACCCCTGGGCAGCTCCATGAATAACAAAGGGAAAGTTTGCCCAGGGCTGAGCTCTTGTTTGAGCAGGTGGGGAAACCAGTGACATTGGCGATATTACTCTTTTGTATGTGATCTTTATATGACCTACAAACTGTAAAGCCTGAGACACTCAGGTTGTGTTTTATGTTATGTTTTGTCTTTCCACCAACATGGTAAATGTCCTCAAAAACAGGGGACAGGACACTTGGGTGGCTCAGTCGTTAAGCGTCTGCCTTCGGCTCAGGTCATGATCTCAGCATCCTGGGTTCGAGCCCAAGTCGGGCTTCCTGCTCAGCAGGGAGTCTGCTTGTCCCTCTCCAGTGGCTTCTTCTCCCGCCTGCTTCTCCCTCTCCCACTCCCCCTGCTTGTGCTCCCTCTCTTGCTATCTCTCTCTGTCAAATAAGTAAAATCTTTAAACGAACAAACAAAAAAACCAGGGGACAGTATGTTCCCTCATATCTGTCCCACTGATGTGGCTCTAATTCTGACTTTTGCCATTTCTCATCTGGATTATCACAGTAGTCCCCATTTCCCGATGTCCAGCCTTACATTCCAGCCCCTCATTCTCACTGCTGCCTGGGCGCTCTCTCAGTGACTGCCCCCCAAATCAGCGGGCAAAGCCTGCACTTACCCTTTCTCCCCCAACAATTACCTTTGAAACAATGGAAGAAAGATACAATTAAAACAAATTCGTCACAGCCATGGCCATAGAAAAAATGTCAGAAGAGAAAAAACACTGAGGAATTTCTGGGACATGAAAGACAATCCATTCATAACTGAGATATTCATGATACAACACAAGCAAAAGAAGGGATTCCTGGAAAACTGTGATTGTGACGGAGGAGGAATTTTCTGAAAAACATGATTTTTTTTTTAGGTTAAAAATTAAAAGTCACAGAGAATTTATTCAGTTTAGGATGTGCTGTTTTTGAAAAAATGAATTACAGATAATTTTGTACTGGTCATCATAACCTGGTTACATAGAATATTTTGATTCCTAGCATTATTTTAACTTTGCTTCCCTAAGTAAAACAAAGCAGTTAACTTAATAATATTAATCAAGCCCGTTTTTTTTCTTTTTCCTTTTTCTTTTTTTTGGGGGGGGGGGAGGATATGTCTTAGAAGTCCAAGTACCAAAAAAAGTCAGCTTCCAGTCTAACATGGAGCTTGGAGAGAGGTGCCTGCAGAGAGTTGGGGGGAAGGCATATGGAACTGTGGAAAAGGACTGAGTTCTCTTACAGGGGGAGACTGCTGTGGCAGTTGGTGTCTTGGGGTTCAGCCCAACCCTTCAGCCTTTCCCTAGCTGAGGAGAGAGATGCCTGGGATCTGAGGGTGTCCTGTCTTGGGAACCAAAGATTGGAAGTGAGAGGTAAGAGGTGCCACTTCATTTCCAATCTTCCACGCTTCATGAAGAGTCCCTTTAATTTTTTTTTTTTACAGTGATGAATATTTGAGGGGTAAATGGAGACGTTTAAAATTAAGTGAATTGAGCATAGTACAGACAGTATAAAATTTCAAGATATATAATCTCATGATTTAGCTGGGATTATGACTGTAATACATTATTGGATTGTGCTTTCTTTACCTAACATTTGATTATATGCTTTGTACAAAAGTATAAAATACAGGTGACTTTTCTTTTATATATTACTGCATTTCACAAATTTTCTAAAGTAGCATAAAGTATTTTCTATGGGTAAAAACTTTTTTATTTAAAAAAACAATTTTTGGTGTCTCACTCCTTGACTATAGAGTTTTTGTTTATTTTCACTTTTAGTTTTCATTTTTTAGCTTTTGGTAGTATTTGAAAAAAATTTTATTATGTGCTTAATGTTTTAAAAAAAATAAGAAATATTGCCCTCCATCTCACGTGTAATTATGTGTATGTGTGTGTATATATATATAATATATATATATATACATACATATATATATGGAGGTATTGTGCCCTTTGCTTTTTTGTTTTTGTTTTTAGCCAACTTTTAATTTTAGAACAGTATTAAACTAAGAGAAGAATTGCAAAGTTAGTACACAAAGTTCTTACATACCTCATTCCTAGCCTCTCTAATTATTAACATGTTATGTTCATATATTTGTCACAATTAATGACAGTTTTCGAACTTCTCTGCACATTAGAATCATCTGGGGAATTTTGAAATACCTCATTGTCCCAGCCACACTGAATACCAATTAGGTCAGTATCTCTGGAGGTAGGAACCAGGAATCAGTATTTTTTTTTTTTTTTACAGTGCTCCAGGTGATTACAATGTACAGTTAAGGTTGATGACTATTACTCTAAGGGAAATAGGATGGGAGAAGCATTTTAAAAAAAAAAAAATTTTATTTATTTATTTGAGAGAGAGAGACAGAGAGCTCCAGAGGGAGTGAGCATGAGCTGGGGGGAAGGGCAGAGGGAGAGGGAGAGGGAGAAGCAGACTCTCCACTGAGCAGGGAGCACTTCGGGGCTCGATCCCAGGACCCGGGGATCATGACCTGAGCCGAAGGCAGACATTTAACCAACTGAGCCACCCAGGTGCCCCGAAGCATTTTTATTTGACTGAAAATGAGATTTTTTGAGAGCTGAGAAGGGAGAAGCCTGTGGTTCCCAGAGAAGCCGGTAATTTGGCTGTGCTTCTGGCAACACCCCGGAGAAGGATGGCTGCATGCTGCCCCCTTTGGGGATGTAAGACCAGATGGGCCTTGAAAGGTTTCCAGACTCACAGATGATTCCTATATTCCACATTTGGTTTAGGAGGAGCAGAGAAGGACCCAGTAAGACACATCTGGCTTGGTATCTTGGCCAAAGAGATGGCCATTGACCACAGGCACACCCTCCCCTCCATGCCTTCTCTTCCTTTGAAATTGTGTAAGCCCTGCAATCTTTATAGGATCCTGAATTTGGGAGTTCAGGAACCTCTACTTATTATGGAATTTCCCCACAGCCTGATTAGATGGGGCCCCAAAACGATATCAGGTTGATTTAAAGAGAACAAACATACGTGATATTTCTGACAACACATGCAGGTCTTAATATTTCTGGAATGAATGAATTAAAGCACTATTTTCACACACTTGAAGACAATACAAGGACAATACATCAGATGTTGTCTCCACTACTAAGAGAACTCATCTTAATTTTTCTATCATTCACTTGTAGAAATATAGTTCCTGGATGCTTCCATATAAAATACAGTAATGAGCTAATCCCAACAATGACAGGAATTCAGTATGAGCCATAAAAATTGAGAATGCAACTATTACAGGCAATTGAAGCCAGACCTAGAATGATTGTTGAATTAGCAAAGAGCTCCATCTGCTGATGGTTTATGTACACAAGAGCTGGGTAAGGGTTCATGCTGGTTGCCTTTTAGGCAACATTCCTTAAGTATGGTTTGCTGCTCTCCCTATGCCTTCCTTAGGGAAGATCATGGAGGGCTCAAGGGGTTCACTGGAGAGAGTGGGGGGTGGTCGTATGAGGGGAAAAGTTCTGTAAGTTAGGAGTAGCATTTCTATCTTGCTCTGTGGAGTTTCCTACGAAAGGCCATGGGCTGTGGCAGGTGCTGTGGATTCCAAATGTAAAGCCTCTTTTTAGGAGGCTTATCATAAGGAAAATGGGATGCATCATTGGCCTTTCAATGTCTGGTGAGAATCTCTTCCTCTGGGGGAGTCTAATGTGCTGAAAGAAAAAGTTTTTTCTTTCAAATATCTTTATATGCTTTCAATGGTTCTTCACTTTTTCACTCCGATTTAGGAGGCTTTATCTATCATACAATGATCATTTGTTTTTTCATTTTTTGTTTTTTGTTTTTTTAAAGATTTTATTTATTTATTTGAAAAAGAGAGAGAGAGCATGAGCCAGGGAAGGGCACGGGGGGAGGGAGAGGGAGAGCGAATCTTAAGCAGATTCCGCTCCAAGTCCTGAGCCCCACGCGGAACTCAGTCCCATGACCCTGAAAGCATGACCTGGGGCAAAACCAAGAGTTGAAGGCTCAACCGACCGAGCCACCCAAGTGCCCCTACAGTGATCATTTGTGATGTAATTAGCTCATTGGTCAATTTTTAAAAATTTCTCAAAAATGGTTTTCAATTAGAAAAACTGGAATATCTTGAGATAACTAAAATGACCAGATTGAATTGATAAAAGCAAAAGCAAAACAACAACAACAAAAAACAAAGCTTTATTTAGCCTGTGTGATCTTATTGGAAATTAATATATTATTTATATTAGATCTTTTGAATATTGGAAATAGCCTTTATATCCCCATATCTTTACTACTCCTTCTGTGAGCTTTTGGGGAATGAGGATTGCAGCTTGGGGTCTGTTGATGGATGTAGGAAAGGAAAGTGAGACCTAGTCACATTTGCACTGTGCTGGGGCTGGAATAAGTAACCTTGAGTCTACAGGGCCCAGGCAGTGTGGTACTAGGACGAGATGGGGCCACGGACTGCCTCTGCTCAGGTCGTTCTCTGCTTTGAGCTACATTTTACAACTTATTAGAGGACAGCGGAGAATAATGTCATTACACATGACACTGGTCACCTTCATTAGCACAGGTATATATGGATTATTCATATTTGAATTTGACATTAAGGAAGATAATTACTATGGCATTCTGTTTAGCTCAAAGTCTTGCCACCTTTTGATCTCTTCTACTTCTGCTTTTTGGTGAAGACTCAAGTCAGTGGTGTGCTGATACCCTGGCTCTCTGGAAAAAAACAAAACAAAACAAAACCCACAAATTCCCTGCTTTGCAGTGTTTACTGATTTCCATTGTGTAAATGCTTCCATCATGGCAGATTACAAGCTACCGACATGATATCACTGAATGTGGAGTTGGAAAGAGATATAAAAAGTTGGCTTTTGTGGGCTGGATTGGGCCAGCTCCAGCACACCAGGGACTACTCCAGCCAGTTGCATCCTCTGAGGTTGACAGGCATTGGATTTGACCAGGATATTGCTTAGCACATTGCTGTGATCAAGAGGCCTCTATGACCTCAGTACATATCCCTGCAGTCATGGAGAGGCAAAGGTTTAAAGAGCAGGCTTAGAAACAGTTAGCCCAGCCATAAGCCCCTTATATTTTTTTTTGAGAAATGGTCTTTTCTTTTGCTTCTTTACCACCACTTACTACTTTATTCTGCCTTCTATTTTTTTCTAGTAGGTAGTGTAGCATAGAGAAGACATACTGGAGTCAAGACACATGTAGTTTTAATTTTCAGGTCTGCCATGTGTGAGCTATGTGATTTTGGGAAATCCACTTAATCTTTCTGAGCCCCAATTTTCTTGTCTTTAAAATGGAGAAAAGATTTACACCAGAGTGTTGTTGGAAGTATTGACTGGGGTAACACACAAAATATTGAGCATGTAGGAGGGACTTAAATAAATGGTAGTTCTTATTGTTGATAATCCTAATTTGTCCCTATTTACTCCCAGCCCTGATCATCTTTCCATTCTTCCCTTTACTTGGTGTGCCTCCTGGTTGGTTTCCATGATTTTCGTGTGAGCTTCTTTATCCTACCTTATGGAACAGGATCTCCCTGAAGAAGGTCTTAGAGCATCATTTGCCAAAGTGTTTCCGTAGCACGTTAGCCCTAAGAGATGCTTAGTGACAGAAAGGTCATAATCTTAATAAACAAGGCTGATTATATTCTATTTGTGGAGACTCATAGGACACATTAGCATATTAAAATCTCTGAGAAGTCCTGCAGGAAAATTATAATCCCATTTAACTCTTTGATCTAACATTTCTTGAAATTGTTTGGCTACACTCGTTTATGTATATGTATGTGGGTGTATGGAAGACACCTGTTAATATCCTGAAGCACCAGAGTTCTGTGGAATGCACTTCAAGGAATGCCCTTCTGGATGATTCAGAGCAGGGTGAATGTCTTCCCCGCAAGTAGGAAATGCAATGAGATATAATGAGTTTCTCACTGAGAAAACTTCTATTCCTGAGAGGAGCTGCAGAAGTATTAGAAGGATGCATGACATGGAGAGAAACCATGGTACGCCCCATGGGTTTGCCTTTATTAGAACCAAGAGAAGCATTTTTATTAGGTTATCTAACTGAACTATTATGTACTAAAATATGTGTAATACCAAGGAAACTTATATTTAATTTGTAGCTATCTCATTGGAGCTCCAAACACCATAATCATGACTTGATTAAGGAATCTAAATGCCATTGAATAATTATTTCCCAAAAGTGAGCTTCCAAACACATCATTTAAGACCTATAGAGGCAAGAAGTCACTTGATACTAATTTCTTAAATTTATAGGCAACTGCCTCAATTTCAGTTTTTTCAATTGTCAGTGAGTTGTCCTTTTTGAATTTCACTGATGATATATGCAGTCTGATGGTTCCTGTCCAAGTTCCTTTTTACTAGGCACAATTCCAGTGCACCTGTGAAGGAGTTTTTATTTCCATAAACTGAAAAGTAATTAAAAATTGGAAAGCTGTAAAATTGGGAGTTTGAAGAAGTGGTCTTTGCTTGGAGTGCTGTTGCTAGGAAGTGAACATTCCATGAGAGGAACAATTTGGGAGGGAGTTGATTACCATATTCTTTAAGGTATGAGAAAACACTAAGCAGGTGATTTTTTTTTTCTTAGAAAATATATTGAAGTATATCATTCTTATGTACGAAATTTGAAAATGCTTGCTAATAAGCTTTTTGATTTCTGACTCAATACACTTAAAAAAAAATAATGCCTACATTCTCCTTCATGGTTTTCTGTTTCATTAATGTAAAATAATTAATGTGACTTTTCTTGCTTGGAAGATCCATCAATGCTATTCAAGGTAAGATCAAAGGTCAAAGTTCAGCTGGAAATTGTGCTAAGCAGTTTGGAACAATTTTGAAGAAGTGAATGGTCCTCATTTTAATGTGTAATTAGTGGATTTATCACAGTCCAGACTCTAATCTAGTTTTGAAAGTAAATAAATTACTCATTAAGTGCAAATGGTTATATTTTGCTACTTTTTTTCCTACTGTGCCCTGGTGAGGGAGAGGAAGCATTACTTCTTATTTCAGTTACTTATGAATATTTCCAAAATGTCAGCCTCTGAGTGATGTGTGCTGTCGGCACGCTTAGAATTAACATGGAGCTGTGACCGTCTCCGTTGCCAACAACTTAAATCTAGATTGAAATACTTGTAGGCATGGCCCACAGAGGAGGGCCTTCTGGGAATCGATGACTAGGTGGAACCAGAGTCTGGAGCCATGTGAGTTCCTCAGAGTGAAGCAAGTCAAACAGGGAGGGATTTGTGGTGGGGACAGGGAGTCAGTAAGATACAGCACCTGCAGCAAACAAAGGCAGTACAAGGCAGCGGGTCGGGATGTGGGTAGGGAGGTTGATCACAGGGCAGGAGGGGCACTTGGGTGGGGGCCTGGAAATCAAGAATCCTGGATTGGATGGGTCACTTGCCTGTGTGCTGTTGAATCCATCCCTGCCTTTCTCCAGCTCTGCTCTGTGTCACGGGGTCTGCCCCCTCACACTGCATGTCTCAGATTTCCTTACTCATTGGCTTCCGGTTAGGCTTGGCCGATGGAGGAAGGGGTGGGAGGTTGGAGGAAGAGAGGAGGAAAAAAAGCCACTGGTTGTGTCTCCTTTGTAGTTCCAGCTTCTGCTGGTGCCCCCCCCCCCATAGGTTCAGCTCCCGCACCCAGGCCCTGGGGTTCTAATAACACCTTCCTTTGCTCTCAGCTGAAGGGTAGAAACAGCTTCCTGTAGTTCTTCATTTCTGGGTTGCCTCTCCACCCCATGTTTCAACACTTCCTACTGTTTACATCTGGCTTGCTTCAATCATTTTTATTATCTACCTGGATTTCAAAGGCATTTGAGTTTGAGATTCCTGGTCCAAGTTCATAGAAATGTTTGAAGGGCCTATGTATGTCTTACTTATTTTTTAAAATTTCCTTCCTTAGCAGGGCCTGGTACACACATGAGCTCACAAATGTTTGTTCAATGAACAAATGGATGAAATGGGGTGTGGGTGGAGGAGCCCTCACAACCTCTGACCGTCAGGTTGGGTCTGGGGTTTGGGAATGCTCGGAATGGGGCGTGCCGCCAAGCGGGCTTTGATAGTGGCTTGAGGGCTGTTGGGACTGATGCTGGAGTGGGCAGCTGGGGCACTGCCTGCTTAGGAACTGCATCGTTCTTTCCTCTGAGGCACCTCAGGAGAACCTCTGGGGGATCATGAAATGGTAGGTCAAATGACAGGTACAGAGGCTCCGTTGTCACATGAGTGTGGTGACAAAGACTGGCTCAAATCCCAGCTTATCCATAGCTGCTACATGACTTACCTTGGTTTCCTCATCTGTAAAATGTGCACCATACTGCCCAGCTAGTAGAGCTGTTTTTAACATGTGTGCAAAGTGCTTGAGGCAGGTCAGGTGTTTAATAGGTGGGAGTTATTATTTGTTATCCTCTTTCAGAATAAATTGAAGGTGTCAGGGCGCCTGGGTGGCTCAGTTGGTTAAGTGTCCATCTCTTGGTTTCAGCTCAGGTCATGACTTTAGGGTCCTGAGATCGAGCCCTGTGTCTGGCTCTGCGCTGAATGCAGAGTCTGCTTGTGTTTCTCTCTCCCTCTCCTTCTGCCCCTCCCCCTGTGCTCTCTCTCTTTCTCTCTCAAATAAATAAAAATAAATCTTAAAAAAAATAAAATGAAGGTGTCAACATGAATTAGTGGCTTGTTACAAAGGTAAAATTTAAGAGAAGGCAAATGTTTCATGGAGTAATTTCAGTATTTTTATTTCTGGTATTATCAGAGAGGATAGTATTATTCTAAAATATTAAGGTATATGCATGTACATGAGCTTGATTACCTATAAATAGAGCTTCATTTGGTTAGGAATGTTCCAAATTGCTATATAATGCATTCATTTTAACAGCTAGACATGAGATTATGAAAATTCACCTTAAAACAAATCTGGCAATCTCATTTCAAATTTTAAATTATTCTTTATCTTATTATTTTTGATATTGTTTATTTCAATTTTTTTTTCACAGAAAATCAAAGTGGTTTACAAGTAGTATCTTCTTTTAGTGAGTCTTATATACTATCCAGTCTGTATAATGAGGCTATTTCTATATTTTTAGCTACAATGATAATTTGTTTATATGAGTTAGGACTAAAATGTTTCCTCACCAAAACTTGTATGAGAGTGAACATGCTAATTCTTATCATTTTAGAAATCTATTCATTTAGCAAATGCTTTTGTCATAAATCTTTTCATGCATGTGCATATATATGCATATATAATTTTATGTATATTGTGCTATATGTATATATTTAAAACAACATACGTATATAGTTAACACTGGCATGTTTATCTGAATGCTGAGACAGTAAGTTTTTGTTTCAAGGAGATTTGAAAAAACACTTGGTTATGTGAATAGTAGGAGGTCCCTTCTTCCTTTTACAACTTATTTTCTATTTCTCCATAACCCCGCAAAGGGGGTGCTAATCTGACCAGATTTCAGGACTCTGATAAGCTGCATTTACTAGGGGTGAGGCAGGCATGCAGTATGGAAAGGGAATGCCTCCCTGTTCAGCCCTTCCTTTTTTCCTGGTTCCTTCAAGGATATGCAAGATGAACTATGGAGTCCTTTGGGCCTAGCTATTGTGCTTTTATCCCCCCTCTCACAAAAGCCCTTAAGTGCTTGGGAATTCTGGTTGTTTCAGGTTGTGGTGGATGATAATATTGACATTTAATAGGGACAGCGAGGTCCTGTTTTGGCTCCAGGCCGAAGCTAGGCGCTGTAGTCCAGATTTGTCACAGATCCCTGTGCTTGAAGCCTTGCACACCTAGCTAACAAGACAGTGGCAGTTCAGTTTTCCATGAGTCATGACATTACGTGGTAGCTCTCAGGAATCTGGGTGAGAAGGGGTGACCTGGCCAAGGCAGAATTTGGCTCTTACCCTTGCTGTATAATCCTGTAGAAGCTTCACTTGTGCTTTCAGATAAGCAAATTACTTTTGTTATTCTGCTAAAATTAAATTCTAAGTGCCAGTTATGGCGAAAAATTTGATTGGTTCTTTTTTTATGGATTATCATAGTAGCTTAAATGAAGTATGTCAGATAGATATTGAGTAGTACTAAGTATTAAATCGATATGTACTTAATTACTGGGGTAGATGTGCTCAGATTCATCGCTTGACGTTGGACAATTACTTTTTTAAATCTTGTTGTTGCAAATGTCTGAGATATTGTGCTACAGAGATGCATTGGCTTGGATGCTGTTTGTAGCATTGTTTCCGATGCGTTTATTATCCATAATCAGTGGATAAATGTTTTTAAAAGTATCACAATAACTTCTAATTCTGACAATGTGATGAAAGAGCCTGTGAAATTCTTTAAAATACTGTAAACACTGGATAAAATATAAGAATGGTAATTTGAATGCATGGCTGAGATAGTAAAGAATTAAGAGAAATTCTCAGAGTGAAAGCTTGAATCCAAAGAGGTATATGACTGCTGAAGCTGGCGGTTGCCGTAAGGGCATTTGCTGGTCCTGAATGACCAAAGGCTTTGGGCTTAGCCATAGTGAGCAGCTGAAGGCCAGCGGTCAATCCAGAGCTCAGCTTATGCAGGCCAGGTGCCCAGTCTTGCTTTTTTCAACTTTCTCTTCCCCATTTGTCCTTTTCATAGGCAGTGTCATTGTACACTGATTCTAGATTATTAGCGCTCAAAGGATCTTAGATATTGTTTAATCTTAGTCTTCTGTTATGTAGGAGGGGACATTGGGGCTCGTAGAGTTTTAGTGACTTCATTAGTGGCAGAACTAGGACAAGAACCAATTTTCTCGTATTTCAGAGTCTATTCTATTCTACTACCTTGTTTCTCTCTATTATTCTTTTCATTCAAAAATGAAATTATGGACGTGTGTGTATGTATGTGTGTGTGTACAGATGAGTCTTTTTTGGATAGAAAGCTTGGATAGATGATATAGTACACATTTAATATATTTTGGGCTCAGAGTTGCCGTGGAGGAGGGAGACCTTAGAGGAGGGCCTTAGGCTCTTCTTAGGCCGCTGAGGCTGGTGCCCCCTTCCCCAGTTCTACCGTGTTTATGGAAGATGCCCCCTCAGCTGGTCTCCTGGAGCTACAGATTGCAAGAGCTGGTACTACTCCTTCTGTCAATGTGCTTTGGAGCGCAGTGGAGTTCTGGGCATCTATTCACAGTTTATAAAATACCATGAGATCGTAAGGCCCAGTAACAAGCTGTGGTCACCTCTTACCAGGACCATCCCTTTTTGGAGGGGTCTGGATGAAGTATGAAAGATCCCTAGTAGTACACTCTAACTTTCAGGGGAGTGGAGGATTCCAGGTGTTAGGATATGGGTCAAGCAGGGCTAGACAGAGACATTTGAGCCTTCTGGGCAGACTAGTCCTTTGATGTCCCTTCCAACTGAGATTTTAAAAAGTCATTCAATATTTATTTAGTGGGAATAAGAAAAAGCAGACTTTCTATATAAAAATATATCAGTAGCGGACTCTCTCACTAATTTATTTCCGCTGACTAAAGCAGAGTCAATATTGTTAAAATATTTGGTCAAATGTTTAGTTTTTTTCTCCCTCATTTTCTGTTGCAGTTTTCTGAATGGGACAGCTTTTGGGGAAGCATATTAAAGGGATTTCAAATTAGGTGAAGTAGGTTGCTTGTTCTTGATGAGTAGCTCTACAATGTGCAATATTTGTTTTGGGATTTTTTTTTTTTACCTGAATATTGACTTTTAATAAAGCATGACTCTTTGAGTGTACCACAAAATTACCCAACAGTAGTTTGATTCAGCATGGTCTGTTTTAATTTATAATTTCAAATATGCATTTAAATTATTTTCCCACATTTTTTGGTGCTGCCTGTTCTCTGTGGGAACTAATGCAGAGCAACAGAGGAAGAAAATGAGGCAAAGGAAAAGCGGGCTTTAAAACTGTCCCTAGGTGGTATTTGAGGGATGAAGGGTATAAGACAAGTTCAAAGGGCCTAGCCAGGTGGGTTTCATCAAGGTGGAACCTGAGGTATGAGGAGATTCCAGGAACCAGGGGAGATCTATCAGGCAAGAAAGAAAGGATACCATGATAGATTACATATTTCTTCTTGACACAAACTTTTTCCTGATAGTAAACTTTAAAAGAAATGGTTTCTTTTACAGGGACAGTGAAGTCAATATTTTTTAAAAATATAGTGAACACACAAAGCTTTTTAAATACAATATTAAAGAAAACTCAGAAACTTTTTTACACGGCCATTTCTTGTATTACTCAGACAAAAACTGAAAGCAAAGCATTAAAATGTAATTTGTTGAAGATGTTTTCTTGTGGGAACAATTTTAGAAATTCCCGTGTATAGAGCTTATAGTAACCTATCTGGTATGAATATAGCTTTAGAGAAATGGATGGATGGTCCTTTATATTTTGTCCTTAAATATTGCTGTCTTTGAACAGGACCTGGTATTTATAGAGGTTCATCTTTCTGGGGTGATCTTGGAGCACTAGTGTTTTTAAGTACCAATTGAAGAAGACTCATATATTTTGTCAACCAGAAGATCAGATAGAGAGAGTATATTCCACTGAGAAATCTTCATTCTCATCTGGACAAATCCATCTCTGCAACACAAGGTCCACAGGGACCTTTGAATTTAGCTGGAGGAACACTTGATTTGTCCCATGCCAATGAATATAGCCTATGTTATTTTAGCGATAAAACTGTAGGATATAAAACTCTATAAAATACTCTTGTAGAACATTTATTTAATTTTGTACTTACCACATTGTCAAACTTATGCATAACATACAAATATTTAAGAGATTACTAATATGGAATTTGGGATAATTTGGACAAGGACAGGACAAATTATCACCTAAAATGGTATAATCTCATAGTTTTAAGAGTGGTAGGCATATTTTAAATAATAAGAGAATAAATTATCAATTACCTTTGAAGTTTATATACCTACATTTTATACCAATAATTGACATACCTCTCCCCTACCTCCTTCTTGGAAGTAAACCATCTACAAATCAGAAATTATTGGTTAATATGAAAATTACCCATTTATCTTATCTTTTCATTAAACAGGTTCTTAACAGACATTTATTAGGCAACATCATGGAGTAAAGTATTTTCTTAAACTAACAAATGACTGTAAATACTTCGAACTACAAAATTGGTGTTTAAAAAATACAATTCAGAGTTTTTACTTTTTCACGTACTTTTTTTCTTAATTAAAATTCCCCTTAGCAGTGTTTTAGTTCTGCCCTAGAAAATTTATTACCTCATTTTTTAGATTAGCCTCCCAACGAATCTCTCTAACTACACTGTCTATCCCAATTTAATCCATCGCAATACTACTTGGAGATTATTACTCACAGATTTTCCTTATTTCATAGCTTTATTGAAAAGTAATTGAAGGGGCGCCTGGGTGGCTCAGTCGTTAAGCGTCTGCCTTCGGCTCAGGTCATGATCCCAGGGTCCTGGGATCGAGCCCCGCATCGGGCTCCCTGCTCCGCGGGAAGCCTGCTTCTCCCTCTCCCATTCCCCCTGCTTGTGTTCCCTCTCTCGCTGTGTCTCTCTCTGTCAAATAAATAAATAAAATCTTTAAAAAAAAAAGAAAAGAAAAGTAATTGAAGTACAAAATACTACCCATGTTTAGTGTGCAGTTTCATGAGTTTTGACATATCTGTACATAAGTGGAACCATCACTACAGTCAAGATAATCAACATACTCATTACCCCCAAAGATTCCTCATGCCTTTATAATCACTCCTTCCTGCCTTCCCCAGTCCTCAACTCCCTGCCCCCCAATATTTGTCCCCACCAGCAAGGCAGCCATTGATTTGCTTTTTGTCTTTTCATTATAGATTGGTTTTCATTTTCTAGACTGTATAAAAATAGAATCATATGGTATGTACTTTTTTTGATCCGAATTCTTACACTCAGCCTAATTATTTTGAGATTCATTCATGGTGTTGCTTGTATCAATAGATTATTCCCTTTTCATGGCTGATTAGTATTCTATTAGATGGATATACCACCATTTGTCTATCCAGTCACCTGTTGCTAATCATTTGAGTTGTTTCTAATTTTTGGCTATTACAAATAAAGCTGCCTTCAACATTTGTGTACAAAATTTTTGATGGACATTTGCTACCTTTCTTTCCTCTATTTTGTTCCCATTTTACTTCTAAACAAAAAGGGATACATTTAAAAGAATTACTTCACTAGTAATTTATCCTGTTGTTGGAATTATTTAATTGATGGAAATGGACTGTTTAATTCTTATGAAAGAGACTTATAAGGATAAAAAGACTAAGCTGCCAAGCTCTAGCTGCCAACCCTATGAAATCTGTGAATGCAGCTTCTGGCAGAGAAAATTGATTTACTACTCTTTTGCACAGAATTTATGTATGTTTTCTTCTTTATGAATCTTTTACATAATTAGTATCTAAATTACCTTTCGTCAGGAAAACCTTTTACATGCAAAGTTATTTTTTTTTAATTTTAAAGAAATATGTTTTGATTTTGAAATGGAATAATCCCTCTAGCTAAATGTTAGGCATATTATTTTTACATATTTGTGAATCTGTTTTTTTTCTTTTTCATAGCAAAGACCTACAGAATTTCTAACATTGATTTTGCTAATGCATATTTAATAAATATCTTCAATCTCTTAAGTAATGTTAAATCTCAGCCTTTGGTTATATTTCACAAGGGAATGATACTTCGATGGATTATGTCTACTTAACAAATGGCTGCCAAGATAGTTTAGCATATGCCTTTTAACTAAAAGCAATTACATTTGGAGATTTTAAGATAGCATTTGAATTTAAGTGACATGTAATTAAGTTAATTAATAATTTAAAAACCCGCAACATTTACATATGCAGTGACTTTATTTGTAAATTATATTTGTGATTCTGCAAAATTTGAGTTGCCAAGAAGAAAAGTTCAAACCAACTGGCACAGTATTTTATTTCAATATATTTTTTTAAATGCAGTATTTTAAATATTGTGCAAATATAAATGAAGGTAGAAAGGAGATAAACATGGATTCAGTCTATAGATCTATTCTGTCTTTCAGTTCTCAGCTCAACCATTTCCTTCTGAGATTTTGCCTGAGTCTCTGAAGTAGGTCTCTTCCTTTATTCTACACCACAACTCTATTCATTGCATTCATAGCATTTTTTTTTCAACTTGCAATTATACAGTTTTTAATTTTTTGCCTTCCTTATTAGATAAAATCTCACCCTAGGGTTTTGGGGGTATAATAGACAAAGGTTTGTCAATTAATCCAAATTATATTGGCACCCAACGTGGGTGACGCCAAATGGGCATATACATAAGAATGAGCATTTGGGATCAAAGAGTCAAAGAGATCAGGGCTCTTGGCACAGCAGAGGCACTTGGCATTGTAAATGCTACTGATGTGTAGATTATTGGAAAAGGGATTGTACAAGTAGTATATAAGCCTTTTCTTTTTTTTTCTTTTTCAAAAGGCATTTGGGAATGGAACAAATTTTCATACTAAAGTTAGGATGAAAAAAAACAGGCTTTCAAACTGTATTAACAGCTAGATTCCTTGTGTATGAGCAAGCACCACTGTGTGACATAGTTCACCTTTAGTCATGGGCTTAGGCAGGCATAGTGAGCCATGGGTAGGCAGTGCTAGACTGACTTTTCCAAATTGCTCTTCTTTATCTTAGTTTAAACAAATTTCAGGCCAAAGAGGGACTTGGGTTCTGATCTGTCCAAAGACTTCTAAAGTTGACCTGCCTTCCAAACCCATATGTTCTTATATTGGCTCTGAAGTGGATCTTAGCTGGGTTGTAGATTTTGGGAACGCAGTCTGTAGATTTAATCATTGAAGCATGGTGGAATCTTATTAATGAAGAGATAAAAAGGAAAGGGGAGCCTTATTACAAAGCACAGATGTTATATTCTTGGGTTGTGATAGACAAAAATCGCAAAGAATTTTATGAACCTGAGAGTTAAGAGGAAATTGAAATGGCCTGTGCTTGAAACATCTGTAGGAGTCAGGTTTAGTGAGAGACAGTGGGAATAATGGCACACTTATAAAGAAACAACAGATTTAGATATCGCATCAAGAAAAAGTGGAAGGTGGAAGAGAAATGTGCATTGATTGGGAAAAAAATGAAACAGGAGGGACTTTCTCATGAGAAGGATTGTGACTTTAGAGGCCAGGGTAGTCACAGAGGGAAAGGAAAAGAAAATGTATGCATATTTAAATGCTCTTAAATGCAACACTGGGTGGTGCAATCAGTTGAGCATCAGACTCTTGGTTTTGGCTCAGGTCATGATCTCTGGGTCTGAGATTGAGCCCCACATTGAGCTCCATGCTCAGTGGGGAGTCTGCTTGAGATGCTCTCCCCCCCAAATAAATAAATAAATCTTTTAAAAAATGTTCTTAAATAGAACTAGGAAAGAAGATTCAAGATTTTAGAGAATGAACTAAGAAGACTTCTCCCCATCCCCTCCCACACAGAGGCCAGAACCCAAGAAATTATTGAAAAGTGCCCTTGAAAGCTGCAGGCAGGGAGTCAATAATAATAATAATAACTGGAGAACCTACCATTGGTGACTGGAACAGCCACTGAGGTTATATAAGACTTGGAAAGTTTGATATTAGAAGGCTGGCAAAGTCATAAATTAGGGAGTTTTATGGTGGTGTGGATAGGTATGGGGGTCAGATTTGGCTTATGCTTTGAGGGAACATATTTGGCAAATTTATGGTGATAGGACCCTTAGAAAAAGACAATGAGATGTATTTAATGTGAGTCACATAGCATTCTGACACATTGAGTTCAGGCATGGATTCAGGGTGGGACTAATGGGTGGTTTACTTCTATGTGAGAATTAATCCTTTTCAAGGAAGGGAAGGTAGATAGGATTTGTTTTGTCAGATGTGCAACCATTCATCTCATATCACTCTCTACAAGAAATTGAAAAAGAGATAGATATCAGGAAAGAAAACATTCTGGGTCAGAAGGCAAAGATCACAGAGAAGGAAGGAAGAAAGGTATTCTGGTCAAACAAGCAATGAGAGGTCTGCATAAATCAAGATCAGTTGCCAACAGATGATTTAAAAATATTTAAAATTCTGCTAGATGTGCTTGAAAGGACTCTGAGAACACAAGAAAAAGAGACACCAAAGGGAAGCGGTGGCAGAAATCAATTAAAATGCAGCCATTGAAAGAGAGTGAGGTGTTCTAGGCTCAGAATATTGAAAAATGATAGGAAGTCCTCCTGGACTTTACTGGCATACAAACCCAGGCTATGATAGTTACATTCTTGGTCAGAAATATGTCGGCTTCCATAATTGTTTCATGTGGCTGCCATAAAAAATTACCACAAACGGGGTAGCTTAAAACAATGGAAACTTGTTCTCACAGGTCTGGAGGCCAGAACTTAACTTGATTATATCTGCAGAGATCATATTTCCATAAGGTAACATTCAGAGTTTCCAGGGATTAGAAAGTGGGCATGTCCTTTTGGGGGCCACCATTTAACCTACTATATAGGCATGAAGAAGGTTTGTGCTTCTCAAATTTATGTTGTAGGCTTTTTCTTGTTGTTAGTACCTTCTCTAGTGTGGTAGGTAGGCACATCTGATGAGGGTCTGCTTTCTTGTGGTAAATTTAGCTATTTTCCACTCTCTTTGTTTTTATTTATTTATTCTTGAGTCTTCAAGGGGGTGACAAGTCAGGTCAGCTTTTTTTTTTTTTGTAACTCTTTATTTATATTCAATTTAGTTAACATATACTGTATTATTAGTTTCAGGGGTAGAATTTAGTGATTCATCAATTGCACATAACACCCAGTGCTCATTACATCCCATGCCCTCCTTAATGCCCATCGACCAGTTACTCCATTCCCCCACCCACCTCTCCTCCAGCAACCCTCAGTTTGTTTCCTATGATTAAGAGTTTCTTATGGTTTGCCTCCCTCTCTGTTTTTATCTTATTTTATTTTTCTTTTCTTCTCCTTGTTCATCTGTTTTGTTTCTTAAATTTCACATATGAGTGAAATCATGTGGTATTTGTCTTTCTCTGACTGTCAGGTCAGCTTTTGTACCACCAAATGGACCATCTTAAAATTGGAGGGAGGGAGGAGTAGGTAGCCTCCCTTGGGAGACAACTCTACAGGGGTCTCTTGTGTGTCTGCAAGAAGATGCATTGACTATATTACAAAGGATATTTGCATAGTGAAAAGCCTTGGAAGATAGAGATAGAGTCTTCCTCTGGAGTAGGGGGAAGGTTTATTTATTCTCCAGCATAATACAGGTCATCTCTCTTGGGGCAATTTTTTTTTTTTTTCCCTTGGGGCAAATTTCAAGCAGGTTTACTTGCCACCCATTATGAAAGTTGAGGTCCCCTAAACTTGAGTTTCCTCAGCTGTGATGTAACCCATGGTGTGAACAGCATCTACCTGGGCTGCTTTGTGTTCTCCTGTGGGACCTGGACAAGGGCAATTGGCACGACATGAAGTTCATGCTGTTTGCTAAGCAGTAGAGTAATAGATCTTTTGCCTCTGACATGGAGTCTCATATATTCTGCCAGCATCCATGATACCGTAACAGGTTAACTTATTAGCTTGCAGGTTGGGTAAAATCCCAGAGTCACAGTTATTAGCCTCCTTGAGGCCTCCTGGCTTAAGATGAATTCACTTACTTGACTCTTATCAGAGAGCCAGGCACTGAGTGCTGATCCAACTATTGACATAGTCAGATTCTGGTTCCTATTTGGCTATCATTCCTACTTGTGTGCTTTTCCTATAGCACTCCAGGAGAAGAAGGGGTTAGTGGTAGAGTTTTGGGTAGTGACATCTGCTGTGGCAGTGTGGTTGGAGCTAGGAGAGTGGGCAGAAGATTAATCATAGCAAGTTTAAGGCTGAACAAGGATTTTATGCAACATAAATAAAAGCGTGAATATGCGAAGACATATGTATGACTGAGTTTATTGCAATATGGTTACAATAGTGGAAATCTGGAAGCAACCTGAATGTCCATCAGGGAGTTTGTATAAAATATAGTACATCCATGGTATGGAATATTATGCAGTTATTAAAAAGAAAGGAGCAAATCTGTATGTTTGGTCTCAAAAGATATCCTCAACACATTATTAAATAAAAAAAAGTACAGTATAATAAGAATAGCCTGTTCCTTTAAAAAATACACAACTCTATGTATTTTTTCAGACTTTTTAAAAAAAATTTTATTTTTTTTATTATGTTAGTCACCATACAATACATCATTAGTTTTTGATGTAGTGATCCACAATTCATTGTTTTTGTGTAACACCCAGTGCTCCATGCAGTATGCGCCCTCCTTAATACCCATCACTGGGCTAACCCATCCCCCCACCCTCTCCCCTCTAAAACTCTCAGTTTGTTTCTCAGAATCCATAGTCTCTCATGTTTCATCTCCCCATCCGATTTCCCCCCCTTCATTTTTCCCTTCCTTCTCCTAATGTCCTCCATGCTATTCCTTATGTTCCTCAAATAAGTGAAACCATATGATAACTGACTTTCTCTGCTTGACTTATTTCACTTAGCATAATCTCCTCCAGTCCCAACCATGTTGATGTAAAAGTTGGGTATTCATCCTTTCTGATGGCTGAGTAATATTCCATTGTATATATGGGCCACATCTTCTTTATCCATTCATCTGTTGAAGGGCATCTCGGCTCTTTCCACAGTTTGGCTATTGTGGACATTGCTGCTATGAACATTGGGGTGCATATGGCCCTTCTTTTCACACATCTGTGTCTTTGGGGTAAATACCCAGTAGGGCAATTGCTGGGTCAAAGGGTAGCTCTATTTTTAATTTTTTGAGGAACCTCCACACTGTTTTCCAAAGTGGCTGTACCAACTTGCATTCCACCAACAGTTTAAGAGGGTTCCCCTTTCTCCACAACTTCTCCAACATTTGTTGTTTCTTGCCTTGTCAATTTTTGCCATTCTAACTGGCATAAGGTGGTATCTCAGTGTGGTTTTGATTTGAATTTCCCTGATGGCTAATGATGATGAACATTTTTTCATGTGTCTGTTAACTCTATGTATTTATATTTGTATAAACCAAGTAAAAACTTTGGGAACATACATACCAAATTGTTATAGTTAGCATTTATTACTTTTATAATCACATTACTAAATAAAAGTATATGAATAAAGAGTTAATAGTTTTAAGTGAATGGAGGCTCTTACTAAGAGAGCTTAGTTATAAAGAGAAAGAAAGAAATAGGGCAGTATATAGAGTTTGGGAAGTTGGTGATTTTATATTTTTAAAGATGGGAGAAAGAAGTTACTGATGGAGAAGGAACCATAGGAAGAGGAAATCCATTCTTCTGTCTATTCCTTCATGGACAATTCATTCATCTTTCACCCTGTCCACCTCTGCTTTCATCCTTCCTCCCTTCTTCCCAGGGCATTTAAGGAGTGTGAAAAAGGTGCAGGGGACACAGTGATGGAAACACTGCTCTTGGAGCTCCATTCCAGTTGGGAAGACAGAAGATAAACAAGTTACCAGATAACTGATACAATTGGAGGTAGTAACAAGGGTTGAAAAGAGACCATGAAACTGGGTGAGGGGGTCAGTTTATGACAGGAAGGGCAGGGTGGGGTATTTTAGATAGGGTGGTTGAGAAAGACCTTTCTGAGGAGCTAGCATTTGAGCAGAGGCCTGAATGACATGATATGCAAAATATGACAGAAGAGGTTTCAGATAGAGGGTATAAGGACCCTGACATAAAAACAAGCTTGTCATGGACAATGACGGCAGAGAGAGTTGCAGAGGTAGGTGGCTGCTCCACGGGTGGGGGATCCAGGTTGTGTTCCAAGGGCTGTTCTCCTTAGGATGGAGTGAGGTAAGGAGGGAAAACTGTAACAGGGTGTAGTCAACCCTGCTTACTCATTCCATGGGGATCTTCTGTTAACAGGTGATAAAGTTCTGGAAATGGGTTGAAAGTACATCCTGTTTCCATAGCACATTCTCTCTATGTGATCAAAGTAAACTTTCTATCTTGGCAGCTCTTTTTTCTTTTGCTTTATGAGTGTTGAAAGTGAACTGTATAAATAATATTGTGTCAATTTTATTTTGGTCATCTCATCAGGATTGTCTTTTTTTTTTCCCTAGAGTAATTGATATGAAAAGCATGTACTATAATTTAAATGCAAATATCTCCTTGGGTCCTGATACATTTTCAAAGTTTGAAGGTGGAAATTGCTTCCCAAACAAAGCCAAAAGTGTATTTAGGATTAATGTGCACATGCGGAGCTCATGCAACGGTAACAGCATCATTGCTTTGAGCTTCATTAAAAATGGATTAATCTTCCAGGGTGTTTGAAATTAGTTTCTACTGAAGGTCTGCATGGTTCCTGGTGTTATGCACTCACCTTTGAAAAATCTGATTTTCTTTTCTACTGACACTTAAAAAAAATTGCATTTTCCAAGTGGTCATCACTAGAACAGTGCCTTATAAAGGGTAGTCTTCCACAATGCTCCTTTTTAAACCAGGAGGTTCCTGTTGGAAGGTAGGACACCTAACAGTGCGCCCAGTGCCAGGAATGATACACAGCAAGGCAGCAGGCTGGGACAACCTTAACATGAAAACATTGAGACTACAAAGTATCAACTTACCCAGGGATGCTTGTGGGAATGTTATGGACCTTCCAAATGCCTGGCTGTTGGGATTTTTCCTTTCGGCTGAGGTGCTGGTGCTGTCCATAGTTACTTTTAAGGAGTATTTACTGTTATCTATAATATTTCCTCAAGTATTCTTATTTCAAGCACTCTTGTAACAAAATGGTAAACTTATGATGAGAAATCACTTTAAGATGAGCTCTGGTTTTTAGTCCCTCTCCAGGTGAGCAATCCCAAGTGCATTCTCAGTATAATGCCATTTGGACTCAAAACATTCCAGATGCTGCCACTGGAGATAACATTGGTAATTATCTTGCTTTTTGAGCAAGACCAGTACTAGGCAAAATGTGTATACCTTTTTTTTTTCTTTCTTCCTCATATGCAACCATGCTCTGTGGTGCTACTGCCTGGTACCATATGCTTTATAACTCTTGGTGGGAAGAGCTAAATTCCATTTGAAGACCACCTGCAAAACTTCACACTGCTATGCAAATGCCTCCGCTGCCTAGCAGCCTATCGGCAGGGTCTCTCTCACACCCAGTAGGGTCTCTCTCACACCCCAGAGCTGCTCTAGCCAGGCAGGGGTGTACTACAGCGACAGAGAAATTTCATAGTCTGGGAGAGAACCCAGCCAAGAAGCTCCCCTTTCCTTCCAAAACCCCAGGGTTTTATGGAACTTCCACTGAAACACAGTGAAGACCAGGGAACTCACAAAATAATGTACTGAGTCCAGTACCGCACACCCAGAGTACCAGAAGGTGCAGCAGACATTTTATAGATTCCTACCAGAGAAAATATGAACTATAGAACCCCTCTGAACTTAAAGGTGAACTTTGAACAAATATTGGAAATTCATATTCTTACATATGAATTCTTAATGAGATGAGAATTCTTATATTGTACAAATTCTTATTCATAATAATTGCTGAAATATCCATATATGACAGAGTACCCACTGCATTGCAAACCAGAGCAGATCATGGAATGCCTCCAAACATGGAAGATCAGCAGAAAATGCAGAATTAGAATGGCAAAGTAAGTGAAAATCTGGATAAGACCAGAAAAGAAACATTTTCCTCAGTTATTTGGCTAAGAGTTTTGCAAATCCCTCCTGTATGTTTTGTTTTATGTATAATTGTGCCAAAGTTCACTTTTTAGTACACTACTGTGTACTGAATTGTGTACTGTACTGAATTCTTCCAGAGTGTGAATGTTTTTAGAGACTCCTCTGTTGTCTTTATACAATGTCAAGTTGAAGCACCATTTTTAAGTTCATTAAAGAATTTGAATTAGGTGAATTTTTAGGTTCAGGTGTGCAGAGCGGGCCTGCATTTCTACTTAATTAACTGAAAGCAAGTCTATTGAAATTAATTGGTTAAAAATTCGTTTATCGGGGCGTCTGCGTGGCTCAGTCGTTAAGCGTCTGCCTTCGGCTCAGGTCATGATCCCAGGTCCTGGGATCAAGCCCCGCATCGGGCTCCCTGCTCAGCGGGAAGCCTGCTTCTCCCTCTCCCACTCCCCCTGCTTGTGTTCCCTCTCTCGCTGTGTCTCTCTCTGTCAAATAAATAAATAAAATCTTTAAAAAAAATTAGTTTATCAAATGACATTTCACCAAATGATTAATTGGCAGGGAAAGAATGTCAAAGATTGTATAAAAGATGGGATGGTTTTATTTCAATTTTTAAAAATCCATTATGTGTCATAGTTCACAGATTTTTCAAATGCCTTAATCAAATGAATTTAACCAAATGAATGTTTTGCATATGTTTCAGCTTTTTGAAAGTATTCACTGTTTGAAATGTCAGCCATACACCTAATTGCCATCCCATAGGCATCCACGGGTCCTGGATTGGGTGACAAGGTGGGGGTGTCATAACTGGAGCAGGGAAGCTGAGCAGAGGTTGGTGGGTGAGATTAAGGAGCTGGGTTCATGGGTTCATGGTGTAATGAATTAGGGTTTGTAATGAAGAAGTTTGTTTTGTGCTATTACTGGGTAGGGCCTTTTCACTTTATTTTGCACTAAGGAAATACAAAAATGTAATTTTCAAAATCCTGTGTAATTTGATGCCTTCTGTACAGAGGAGAAAGAAATTACATTTTCCTTTTTTTGGGGAAATTCTGGAATTTATCATTTGTATTTTCACTTTCTTTTTTCTCATATAAAGAGCTATCAATCTTAAGGAGTAATCCCAAATGTATATAACATTGCACTGGTATCGACCAGATTTTGCCTGAAATATTGGAATGTATATTCTCATTTTGTTCTCTTTGTACTTGTATAGAAGTGCTTAGTAAACTGTAAAGTACTATACAAATATGATCTATAATTACCTTAAATGTTATTCAGATTTACAAGTTAGCAGTCCATCAGGTAATAACAAGCATTTGCTGAATTTTCTCTAAGTGCAGAGCATGATATTAGGTAGTTGGGGGTTCCGAGGAAGAGACCTAGCACAAGATCTCAAAGAGCCTTTAGAATCAGGGACAGAATAGACAAACTTGTAATCAACATAAATTATTCTGTGTCTACTGAGGCCTGAGATCATTTAAGTCCTGGTTATGGTCACCAGGTAAGACATTTACTCAAAATAGAGTTCTGGGAGCACTCTCTCTCCTTTTAACATTCAGAGCCAAACATTCAGCTGCAAAACAACAGCTGGAAGGTCACTGAACTTGGTTACCTGTGGGATGGTATGGCTGGATGGGAATTAAAATTTTGCTAGACCCCACAGATTATCATGGTAGACCCCCTTAGGCATCTGACTGAAGCCACAGTACAGGCACTAATCTTTAAATCCCCCTTGCGGACAAATTTTCCTCAGAGCCACCAGATACCTCTATAGAATGATTACACATCTACTGCTAAAAATAAATAAAGACTCTGAAAATCATATTAAATTTGGCATCTGTCTAGCTGGTCAATGCAAACTTCTAAAATGAGATGACATTATGATAAGTGGCCACTGTGCCCTTATGAAGAGTCATATACTGTAATATGAAGATCACTTGGAAGGACTTCTGCTGGACCTTGGGCAAATGTCTTCCAGGAAAAGATTTTTATTTATTTGAGTTGAGGATCTATTATGTGCTCAGTAGTGGGGCTCTGAAGATGAATATGATGCATTCTTGCTATCTGGAGGTCAGTCTTTTGGGGGCAGCCACTAATAAAAATAAGTACAAAACACGATGAACAGTGCTGTCCCCCGGATGGGACTGCAGAAGCATGGAGACTGGAAAGACTGCCTGGGAAATTTGAGAAGTCCACGAGGGAATGATATTAAAAACATGAAGTCCTAGGGGTGTCTGGGTGGCTCAATTGGTTAAGCATCTGCCTTCAGCTCAGGTCATGATCCTAGGGTCCTGGGATCGAGCCCTCATTGGGCTCCCTGCTGAGCTTCTCCTTTTCCCTCTACAGCTCCCCCTGCTTGTGCTCTCTCTCACTCTCAAATAAATTAATAAAATCTTAAAAAAAACCCACAACAACAAACCCATGAAGTTCTAATGATTTACTTAACTAATTTCCTCTGTTGCTTCATAGGTTGTTTCTGAAGTCTCATATAATAAAGAAGCATTTCATTAAACTTATTTATGCATAGCCTTTTTATATATTTTGATTATTATTTTTTTAGAAAATATCCCCAGAAGCAAAAATTACCAGATTAAAGGGGAATGAGAAAACATCAAGTTTCTTGATAGACATGTGCAAATTACTTTAAACAAGGGTCCTATCAATTATTTTTTTCTAATTTTTTTTAAAGATTTTATTTATTTATTTGAGAGAGACATGGAGAGATGGAGAGAGATCATGAGCAGGGGGAAGAGTAAAGGGAGAAACAGACACCCTGCTGAGCAGGGAGCCCGATGTGGGACTCCATCCCAGGACCCTGAGATCATGACCTGAGCTGAAGGCAGACACTTAACCGACTGAGCCACCCAGGCACCCCGGGTCCTATCAAATATTATTCCCATGCAGTCACGTAGGAAAATACACATTTGAATGAATTCTTACCTATACTGGGTAGTCTAAATTTTAAGCTCTGAAACTTAATAGTGAAATTTTTAGTTCAACATTGTTTTTAAAGTGTTTCTTTAAAGTTTGGATACAGGAGTGTTTTTATCTTTATTAAAGTCTAATTTTTATATCAAAAATTCACCAATTTTAAATGTATAGCTTAATGAATTTTAAAAAATGTATACAGTCCTATAACTACCCCAACATAGACTGAAAACATTTCTGTTACCCTCAACAAGGCGCCTGAGTCCCTCAGACAGCCTGGCCCCTACTCCTGGTCCCAGACAACCTTTGCTCTCTTTTCTGTCACTCATTTTGCCATTTCTAGTATTTCATGTAAATGGGCTCTTATTGTATGTAGCCTCGTGTACCTGTTTCTTTCACTTAGCATGATGTTTTTGAGCCAATATGATTTTACGTGTATTTCTTTATTTTTGGAGTTGAATTCTTCTTCATGTACTTTTAAATCAGTTGTTTGGAGGAGATAATACTTTGATCTGAGTATTAATGAATGATTTAGAAATTCCTAAGTGAATATTGGGGGAGAGAATCCAAAGTGGTGGAAACTATATTCTCCAAAAGCAAACCTCATAAAAGGCTTGACATAACCAGGGAATGGTAAAAAGTTCAGTGTCCAGGGGGCGCCTGGGTGGCTCCGTCGTTAAGCGTCTGCCTTCAGCTCAGGTCATGATCCCAGGGTCCTGGGATCGAGCCCCGCATCGGGCTCCCTGCTCAGCAGGAAGCCTGATTCTCCCTCTCCCGCTCCCCCTGCTTGTGTTCCCTCTCTCGCTGTGTCTCTCTCTGTCAAATAAATTAAATAAAATCTTTAAAAAAAGAAAAAAAGTTCAGTGTCCAGGAGTTTAGGGGGTGCCTACTGACAGTTGGAAGAGGAGGTTACACTGGATAGGAATGGATTGTGAAGAGCCTTAAGATGATGCTGGCTTTCGTTTTGTTTTGTTTTCCTGTACGCCATTGAGATTTCACAGAGCACTTAAAGAGGGCACTAACATTTCCTCTTGGTTTGAGGAAGACCATTCCAGTGACAATGGAGGTAGAAATGGATAGGGAGAAACTTGAGTCATGCAGAACAAATTGGAGGCTATGTGGAAGAGGAACATTTGAGGAATATTTATTTGAGGAACGTTTAGGAAATCGAATCAACAGGATTTGGAAATCAAATGAATATTCATTTTTTAAGTAGTCTTTATGCCCAACATGGGGCTCGAACTCACAACCCTGAGATCAAGAGTCACACATTCTTACTGAGCCAGCTAGGCACCCCCTTGGCAATCGAATGAATGTATAAGAAGAAAGAGAGAAATTAAGAATGGTATTGAATTCTCTAGCTTGGTAGACTGGTTCCATAGCTAATTTATTAGTTGTGATAAAGAATATTGGATGCAGGCCACATTTAGGAGAAAAGATAATTAGTTCCATTTATATGTTAAGTTTGTAGAATCTGTAGTAGTTGGCAGTTTGAATTTTGAGTCTAAATCTCGGGCTACAGTTGTGGGCTGGAGATATAAATTTGAGAGTCACTGGTAAATAGGTAGCAGGGATATATGTAAAATCATACAATCTAGATAGTGAAAATAGAAGGAAACAGGATAAAATCTTGGGCAACTCCATTGCTGAAGAGCCTTACTGAGTTAGTGTAAGCTTTTTCCTTGCTGGGAGATCCTGATTTTGTTTTCCAGGGCAGTCTCCCTCATGTGACCAAAGAGTAAATCTGGTACAATCTAAGCTTAGCTGGGTGGTCCCATTCCCTATACCAGTGACTGCTTTTGGGTGGAGCCAATGAGATATGAAAGGTAACTGGATGGGAACTTCTGGAAAATATTTTCTCATTATTATAAAGAGACATAAGGAAAGGATAGATCTTTGCTAGATATTGCTCTTTGTGGATATAATGATCAGAACAGTAGCAGCCATCTTGTGATCCTGAGGAGAGGTAGCAGAGACACAGCGGACATGTAAACGATGCAGAACAGAAAGGTAAGAAGAATTTGGGTGTTTATGACCTCACTTGCATCAACCAGTTCTGGAGCTGTCCAACCTCAGGACTTGTTTGAGACAGTTGACTTTCCTGTTTCTTTAAGCCAGTTGAGTTGGGATTTCTATTATATGAAGTTGAAACCATTCCAAGTGATAGGTTATTCTAGGCAATTACATATTTATTATGTTTGTAAGAATCTATATCACTAACACACAGTGCTCAGAATACAGATAAACATCTTGCAAGTACGATAATTCTGTGAAACATCAGGACCGGGGGTAAATCAAGGCATACTACTTGGCAACTTTACTTCTTTAAAATTACATACATAAAGTTATTTTTAAACTGCAATTACTTTAAATTAATGACATTATCTACATGTATAAATTAATTACATTTCTTAATAGAAGAGGTAATTTCTGGGGAAGCCTTTGCATTATTAAGGAAAGGAATGAAACCATTCACTAACACACCATTATAATTCTTGTTTTGTTCCCCTGACGAGGTACTCTCAAGATTGGGGTGTGTGTATGTGCAATCACTGCTTGAGTTAAAAGTACCATACTATAGATTTCATTCCTTTTATGTAGAATTAGAGTTTTTTTGGTGAAGAGGTAGTATCAATGTTGTTGTGGAAGACTCTAGAGTGCACACCCAGGACCTTCTCAAAGAAGTTTCCTAGCTGGTATGAAATAAAGAAAGGGGTGGAATAGGACATGAGGTTACAATGGATAGCACAGGGCATACAGTTGATAATATTGTAACAACTTTGTATGTGACAGATTGTAGCTAGATTTATCATGATGATCACTTTGAAATGTATATAAATGTTGAATCACTATGCTGTACACCTGAAACTAATATAATACTGTATGTCAACTACACTTCAATAGTAATAAAAAATATCTGGGTGAAGAAGATTATCCACAGCAGCTGTGATGTAATGTTAAGTCTCCAAAACAGTTCTTGTACTGAACAGGCTGAAGGAAGTTGACTTGATGATTCTGTAAATGTGGCTGCAGGAAAGACTGAGATTTCTTCAGTAAGCACAAAAGTTCTGAAGCTATGAGCATCTCTCAATAACATCTATGGTTATGTACTTTTTACTAGAAACTTTCCCACTTTGTAGACATCAAATCAGAGAGATATTAGGACATCGAAGCAGTTCAGCACTCCAGATGGTTGATAAAGTCTGAATGCAGTCTTTTTTACCCTGTAGTGCAATTTTCTGAAACGAGCCCTAACTTAACAACTGTACATGCTCAAAGCAACAGAAGGGACTACTTGACATATTTATAAACAGAAAGAAAATATTTCTGAATGCCCAGGGGTACAAATGAGCATCAGAAAATTAGTGTAATGTCAGATACCAGGACAAGAGCTAATGCCAGGCATTCTATTTGGGCATGCTTACTCTTATATACACAGCATTATTTTGTAACTGCACAGTACTTTTTAATCAGTGATATGCTCTGAAGGTAAGGAAATCAGATTACTGCAGAGGTAAGATGCCCATAAGATCTGGATGGATCTTACTGGTCATGGTATAATCCCTCAGATGCCACCACTTTCTCTCATCTCCCTCTGTAGTGTTCAGACCAATTAAGCTATTGGTTGTCAAATAAGGGGTTCTGAAGAAAGCCCTTGTTACAAATGAGTTTTCTCAGATTTCTGTGCAGAGGTGGCCAGGGAAATTGTGCCTAAATGCAAAATTAATTTCAGTGTGTCAAAAATGATAAAGATTATTAGCTCAGACTTTAACTGATTTTTGGGGTCGTTCAGAAGAAATACTCATAGGAGGAAACTGGGACATGAAAGATTTGGAGCAGGTGGAAAAGAGCAAATTAGGCCCAGAGAAATGTGACAAAGAGAACGTGGTTATAGGCAGAGCACAAAGGAAGGAGCAGGAACCCTAGACCTGTTGCTCAAATCTTGGCATCAGCATTCCAGAGCCTAACTACCTTTTTCTATCTTTCCAACTCATCTGACTCTAATAATTTTTTTTTTAAATTATAACAGCTCCTCCAATCTGTGGTATTCTGGTAAATGTTTAACAACTGGCTTTCAAATAAAAATAAAAGTGCCTGCATTTGTATTGTTTGCCAATTTCCGTCATGTAAATACTTCCTGCATGGCCAATTTCAGCTACCAACCTGAAGTCACTGAAGACAGAGTTGGGAAGAGATGTGGCCCTTGAGTCGGAATGAGTCAGTTCCAGCCCATGGCTGCCAATGACCCAGTTCCCTTTTCAGTGTCTGTCACCTCTCTGGGCCCCCTGGACCTCACTGCTTCCCTTACCTGGGTTAAATTTGGAGAGCCATCAACATAGTAATTCCACTTCCATGACAGTTTGCACATTCCCCTTTACTGAACAAAGCTGTTTGTGTTGTAGTTGTTTGTGTGTCTATTTTCCCATTAGACAATACATTTTGAAGAATGTGTCTTTTAATCTTTGATGTCTCATTGCTTATTACATTGCCTAGCATATAGTAATTGCTGAATATATTTTTATGGAATAAACAAATGACTGAAGTAGCAAGGTAGCCCAGGAGGGAAAGCAATGCTCAAAAAATGAAAACCTGGCAGTAAAATGCAAAAATATTTTAATTGGAAGAACAAGAGAATATGTATATAGGCAAAGGGGGAGGATGAAAGAGGGGGAGCCCAACTGCCTAAGAGATGGAAGGATGCTCACAAAACTCATTGAAAACATGTTGATAAGAGCTTGTAGGAGCACTAAGAATCTGAAAAAAAAAAAAAGAAGGAAAATTTACATTGTTTGAGGTGGAAAGCATCATGTTAAAAATGATAAAAAATGAGAGCAAAACTTTTGATTTTTAATCTGCCTTCATATGACCTCTTGGTAATTCACAATTTTAAAAGGTGTTAACAGTGTCATTGTGATGACTAAGTTTGCAGATGACGTGAAGAGAGAATGGGTTGGAAGATAGAATTAAAAATGATTTCAGCATGTTTGCTGAGTGGGCTGATCCAAATAACTAGAAATTTAACATGACATCTGTAAAGTCTTCGACTAAGGTCTAAATAGCAAACCACACAAGGATAGGATGACTTAAAGAGCAGCATATGTTTTTAGAAAAGGAGGATTAGTTAGCCCTTCAGTATATGCCAATAGTGTGATCTGGCAGCCTAAAAAGTCATTGCAATCTGGAATTACATTTGTAGGGGTTAGTCATTTCTATTTGGCTCATTATAGCTTATTGTACTCCATTCTGGTTGTCACATTTCAAGGGACGCTCCTTCTTCATTCTCTTCCTCACTGAAAGTCCCCTCTCCTCAGAGGCAACCACTATGAGTAGGTTGGGAAAACCTTTTGACTTTTCTGTTGTAATTACATTACAATAATTACAATTTATTGTAAATAAATCTTTTAAAATATTTCTAATTAGTTATTGTACAGGAAAGCTATTGATTATACAAATTTAAATATTCTGAAATCTAGCCATTTTATTGAATTATTACTATTTCCAGTAGTTTCTCAGTTGATTGCGTTGGATTTTTAAAATATAGAATCATATCATTTGCAAATAATGACAGTTTTGCCCTATCCTTTCAGTATTTATAAATACTATTTTAAAAATGTCATTGTAAAGAAGATGTGGTATATCTGTATCTATATCATCTATGTCTATATATGTCTACAATGGAATACTGCTGAGCCATCAAAAAGGAGGAAATCTTGCCATTTGCAATGATGTGGATGGAGCTAGAGTGTGTTATGCCAAGTGAAATAAGTCAATCAGAGAAAAACATATACCATGTAATTTCACTCATATGTGGAATTTAAGAAACAAGATGGATGAACATTCAGGACAGGAGAAAAAGAGAGGGAAGTAAATCAAGAGAGTCTCTTAACTATAGAGAACAAATTGAGGGTTGATGGAGGGAGGTGGATGGGGGATGGGATATATGAGTGATGGGTATTAAGGAGGACACTTGTTAAGAAGAGCACTGGGTGTTATATGTAAATGATGAACCACTGAACTCTACTCCTGAAACCAATATTGAACTATATATCAACTAGCTAGAATTTAAATAAAAAAATTAAAATATTATTATATTGGTTAGAATCCTTAAAACCATGTTGAATGGTGGTAGCAGGCACCTTTTTACCCCCTGACTTGATATACTTCTAACATTTCGTCATTAAGTATGAAGTGTGGAGTATTAATATGTGTGACTTAAACATTCCCCTCAACATTTAAGTTGTTTCCAACTTTTGAATGTTACAGATAATAAAGAATAAAACTTTATGCTCATATCTTAATACACATGTGCAAGCCTTTTTATAAAACACATTCCAAATTTCTGTGTCTAAGAGTATGAAAATTTCAAAGTTTGATACACATTGTCAGTTGTTTGCTGTCACCATTCACATTGCTCTGGAGGTTAAAACCAGTGTAATAAGATTTGAAACATTAAAAAAAATTGTGTCAGTCATCTGTTGCTGCATAATCAACCACCTCCAAATTTCTTGGCCTAAAACAATAATTTTTCCATTCTTGCAATTGTATCAGTTGGATGGGCAGTCTTTCTATTGGTCTTGGGCAGAGAGGTGACTCTATGTCACAGGTTAGCGGTAGGACAGCGTGGGTCAGCATGTCTCAGTGTTTGTAGGATGCTTCTTCACAGGGAGAGAGCATCTACTTCCCTATACTTGGGAGGAGAGGTGGGTTGCCTGAGGGATGAAATACTTTATAATTTTTTTGAGCCTTTACTACCATACTTTCTTTTTCCATAAACAACCATTCTAGAATGTGCCACACAAAATTCATCACTGATGCAGTCTGTGACCCAAATTATGATCCCAAAGAGACTGGAGATAAAACCTAAAGAAGTGGCTGCTAGTGTTATACAAAATGCAAACTGAGCATGGCTGGAATGACTTGAAATGTTCTGACTTGCTACTAGCACAAGGGGGAAATTCTGTAATGATCGGCAAAGATTCATCTCCCCTTCCACCCAAACTTTGCAGCTGTTAGTCATTATGTCTTGGTCAGATCCTGTGACAGTAAAACTTTAACATTTTTCCCCAGCTGGCTTCTGTAAGTTTGGGTTGAAGAATGCTACCTCTTATTATTGTTAGGAGAATGGTCATAGTAGTAGTAGCAGCAGGAGTAGTATGGCTATAAGAAACTAAGATGAACTTATGTAACTATAGACCTAATTTGGGTTATAAACAGAGACATCCTAGCTGTGAGTCCTCCTTGACCAGCTGGACAGTGAATCTCACCAGGCCTCTCCAGTTCAGAAGTTGCGGGTAAAGAACTTCCCAAGGTGGGGTTGTCATCTTCCAGAGAGCCAGAAAGCAGTGCCCAGACAGAGAACAATGGGTTGGAGGCAGTCTGTGGCAGTCTGTGGACTTAACTACATCTCTTGTCCAGAAGGTTAGAAATGGCGAGGTGTTAGGTGGGATGTGTACAAGCTTCCTAAGACTGGGAGCAGCCTGTAGACAAGCTTTCCCAGACTGCAGCCACCCCCAAGTTCTTGGTGGGGCCCACCTGAAGGGGAAGCCACCCAGAGCACACTCAGAAGTGTAGGAGAAATTATATCAGGTAGGATGCTTTGCCTAAATGTAATAGAAACCCTAAGCAAAGCAAACCCCCGAAGTAAAGATTAAATACTAAGGACATTTTTGATCTTTCATATGATGAATTCAGAAGCAGCCTCCACATATTGACTGATCAGGCCTCTGACTGCCTCTTGTGGCAGTTTTCTCTGCTCTTTCTCCTCTGGCTTTGTCCTTAGGTTCCTCTTGATTGTAAAAGATCTGTTAATAGGAAGGCTTTCAAGTTCACACAGCAGGAAGGAGAGAACAACAGTTATCACCCATGGAATAAAGATTCTTTGGTTGGTCTAATCGGGCCAGCTCAGTTTAAAGGCCCATCTAGGACTTCTAACAATTTCTAGGAAAATACCATAGGCTTTTTGGAAGAAATCTGGATTCTTGAGTCAGTAATTAGCAAAAGGGATCGTATTACCATGATTGGATTAGATTGGTCCAGATCCATGATTGGAGCTAAAGACAGGCTCTGCTGTCCCTGAATTACACAGTTGGCATGGGGAGAAGTGTATACTTGAACAAAATGTGGCTCTGTTAGGGAAAACAAAGAGGCGAACGAATGCAGAACGAGCAACAGTGGTAATACATCTGCCATTCATGCCGCCTTAAATTGTTTGAATACAGTACTCATTTGGGTTGTTCTCCATTTTGCGAAATTTCTGCTTGGTGAGTTAGAATTGAAAAATGACATGCCCTAGCATCCCACGCTCTAGCGTGGGCATATATAACTTCCTCCAAGCTAATGCACCTGTGCGAGATTTGAAAAGAGGTCAAATGTGTGTGAGATTTGAAAAGAGTGGCTGAGGATTTGTGTTTCTGGAAAGGGCTGTGTTGTTTTATAACCCTGGTAGTTTCCCCGGGTGAAATCTGAAACTGACTGCCTTGCACAGAGGGCAGGGAGAGCTGAAGAAAGAGGCAGAGCACCCCAGAATGGTAGGTGACAGCTTTAATAGGCAAGGGCACTTATTTGGGATACTTGTCTCTGACGCAAGAGGAGTAGGTCTCTGTACCTGCTCGCCAGAATCTTAAAAGTTTAAAGAGAGGTCTTAGCAAGGTTCAGTTGCATTCTGCCATCTAGATGGTCTCAACAACACATTGCTCTCTCAAGACCAGGTCCTTGAAAATGATTCCCACTGTAAAAATGGGGAGCAGAACATGTTCCCCAAGGACGAAGTAGGGGGTGGTGAGTAGCTTCCTATTGGTTGAGTCCATCTTGCAGGTCAACTGGAGGTCACATCCTCTTCATGACCTCCTCCAACAGACTGTCATGGAGCCTTTGGGGACATGTGGAAGCTTTAGAGAGAGGTATCTGATCTAAGCTTTGTGGGTAACTCAAGGCAGTGGTGGGAGCAGTGGGATTTCTGCTGTAGTGGTTGCATATGTGGGTGAGACTGATTGCATTGCTTCAGGCTGTGGGACATCAAATCTAATTCCTGGAACCTCTTAGAAATTCTGCCAGCACACCAATCATTGTAATAAATCTCTTGAATGTGAAAACACACTAGATTCTACCATCTGTGTTCGACCCATCATTCAACACCAAAATGGGGGACTTGTTTATTTCTTAGCAGTCCTTGTACAGTTAGACAAACAATTCCAAATAAGAGTTTGTCACTACTCTTTTCATGATTAGTTATTAATGAAAACCCCACTTTCAGGGACAGGAAGAAGTTTCAGAGCTCAGATTGGGGCTTCCAACGGGAAGTAACTTCTTTTTAAAAATTTTTTATTTTAGAGAAAGAGAGGGAGATAGCATGAGTGGGAGGGGCAGAGGGAGAGGGAGAGAGAATCGCAAGCAGATGCTGCGCTGAACTTGGAGCGCGATGCAGGGTTTGATCTCACGACCGTGAGATCACGACCTGAGTTGAAACCATGTTGTCAGTCACTTAACTGACTATGACACGCAGGCGCCCTAGGAAGTAACTTATTGACCACATGAAACTTATTGACCACATGAAACCACATGATGAAGGATTTTAGGAATACCTTTGTCAAAAAATAATAAAAATGGAAACAAAATCCATAAAAAATACCATTCATGGTGTGCCTGGTGCACTGGCCACAAGATGGGACATTATTTATTTAGCTTTTTCTAACACACCTAAGTGTTGATTACATTTCTAGTAAAGAGAAAAACTGAAAAGTCACGTGTATGCTTTTCCTAAGTGCATTTGATATATTAAACATGACATGAAATTAAACATATGTACAAATTGAATGAATAATTTTAATGTTTAATGAAATGTTAGAGTCTCTAGCTTAAGATGGCAGAGTAAAGCCTGACCAGGAAAGCTTCCTTCCAGCAAACCCAGCAGTTGAAATAATATGTAAATATATCAACCCACCAACCAAGCAAACACACCGAAGGTGAAGTCAGCAAATCGCTCTAATAGCTAAGATTTTTAGATTTAGCAAGCAAAAATACAGGATGCCCAATTAAATTTGAATGTTAGGTAAAGGATAAAATTTTAGTACAGTTATTTCCAAATACTGGGATTTTTTGGTATTTTTCCTGTCTATAATTACAGTAAATTATTATACTGTACTTTTCTGGCAACCCTACCAATAGCAGTCAAAAGGAGGAGTAGGCTGGTGATTGTGAAAGAGTAGGACCAAGGTTTCTGAGAATTAGCAGACTTCCCTGCAACTCCTAACTCATCTTTCTCAGAGCCATCATAGGGAGAAAGATGAACAAAATTCTAGATAATCCCACTAATAATCCTCAGCTTGACAAAAGGCAGAAAGGAGGGTGTAGGCAGCTTAGAAATGAAACAGAAAATTTCAAAGAGGTGGGATCCCTTCTGAACATCTCCATGACCCCCTATAGAGAGAATAACCACTGGAGTTCACCATGCTGGAGCCCCTGCTGGCTGGAGAGCAGGGGAATGCCTGGTGTTCCCTCAGTGAGAAATAACTTGGCCAAAAAATGAAATGGTCTGAGACCTGGGATTCAGCCAGTGTCTTGATGTGAGGGGTGGGGTAAGTGGGTAGTAGGTGGAGACATAGATGAAACAAGGACAGCCATGTGTTTGTCAGTAGTAGTTGAAGTTGGATGATGGGTACATGGGGTTCACTATTCTAGTCTTTATTTTTGGATGTGTTTTAAAACTTCCATTATAAAATTTAAAACCTTAGGAAAATAGAGGACAACGTACACCCATTGGGAAGAAGATGGAAGTAAGATAATTTCCTGGTCTTAGCTGAATTCAATAGATCTTGCCTACAGAACAATGTTAGACATTTTACTTAAAGTTATCAAGGTATTCTTCAAAAGAAAGAAAATGATAATCAAGTCAGGAGAGAGAAATGGGGAGAAGAAATGGGAAGAAGAATAATTTATAGTGGGGGGTTGATAGATACTGTAGAATATTGTAAAATAAGAAATAGAGGTCTAAGTATAAGACTGAAAAAGACAGACTATAAGCAGACTATAAACTTAAGAAGGAACCCAGATAAATAAACCTTTAGTGATAGTCATTTCGCTGAGTGGGAGTAGGTGATGACAGCCTGATCACTCTTTGGTCAAGTTCCCCATCAACTTTTATCTTGTGGTACAATGGAGATTTTCTAACTCTATCATTTCTTCTATTTTTATTAGATGCCACTCTTCTGTAAAGAAGAATGTCCTTTATCAAATAGAGCTCCATTTATGCTGAAGTAGAGTTCATTCATGAAAGGCCGGATACGTATTTAATTCTTTCTTTTAGTTGCCAGTTTTCAGAGTAAGGAGTTTGTGGCTTAGTTACTTTAATGTTGTCTAATAAGAAATGGTTTTTTCCTTCCCTACTTCTCTCTGTCATTGCCTTTATTCGTCCTTCCTTCTCTCCCTCCCTCCCTTCTTTTCTTCTTTCCCTCTTTCTAGCAGCAGACTTTCTCTTCTTTTTTTGGATGTGTATGAACTCATGGATTTTAAATGTATTTAATTGGATAAAATCCTTGTTGTGGTTTTAGTTAGAACAAACCAATAGTACAAAAACTTTTTTTTAAATCACCAGGGAAATCTGTGGATTGGGCATTCGCGAATAACAAAGAATTATTAATAATTTTGTTAATAGGTGTGACAGTGATACTGTGTTTATGAGAAAAAGGTCTCATTTTTAAAAGAGATCAATAACTGAAGTTTGAATACTTGGTATTTGCCTAATTACTTCAGCAAGGTTTCTGGGATAAAAGGGGAAATAGAGAAGCAAATGTGGCAAAATTTTGACAATTTTTAAATATGAGGGAAAGGTATATGGGGAATTGTACCATTCTCTCTTCTTTTGTGTATACTTGGAAGGTTTCATAATACAATTTTTTAGAAGCTTAGATTAAAAAAAAGCATGCACTTAATCCATGTTATTAACAAAGATCACCATTATATACTAAGGGGGAAAAGAAATCAGTGTACATTTCTTAAAAAAGGAAATAAATATTTCTTTGTGTTTGGGTTGTGACCAACAAGAAATGAGCTGCTTTAAGTAAAATGAGTCAGACAGAGAAGGACAAATACCATATGATTTCTCTTATATGTGGAATCTGAAAACAAAACAAACACAAAACACCTAGATAGACTCTTAAATACAAAGAACAAACTGGTAGTTGCCAGAGGTAAGATGGGTGGGGAGAATGGGTGAAATAGATGAAGGGAATTAAGAGGAAGTATAAAAGTCCAGTTATGAAATGAATATGTCAGGGAGATGAAAAGTACAGCACAGGGAATATAGTCAGTAATATTGGAATAACATTGTATGATGACAGAGGGTGACTACCCTTATCATGGAGAGCACTGAGTAATGTATAGAATTGTTGAATTAATGTGTTGTCCACCTGAAACTAACATACCATTGTATGCCAATTATACTTCAATAATAGTAATTAAAAAAATGAGCTGCTTAAAGCAGCTCTCACTCAATTGTGGCAGGTAGCCTGAAGTCCAGACATCCAGCAGATGGCGTCCTGTGCCCATTTTTCGTGGTGAAGGCTGTGCCCCACAAGGTCTGCTTCCCAGTGTAGGCACAAACCGTAAGCATTCTACAGTGTGAAAATCAACACTTTGTTTTCAAAATGAGCATCTGCCTTAGAAGTGACCCAAACTGTCCTTTTGGATTTGGACTTTTTCTTTCCATTGTGGCTCAGGTTTTGGGTCTAATTCTGTAACATGCTTCACCTGAAATTGGGCAGGCGTGAGACACGGTGGCAAGAACACTGGGTTGTGCGCCCACGGTTCTGTACTTGGGTGACTTCTGGCAAGGCTCTTAGAGCCTCAAGTTCCTTGTCTGTAGACCAAGGTTGTTGGACCAGACGATCAGGAGGATCCATTTCCTCTCTCACTTTCTGTGATTCTGGGGTTCTGCTTCCCATCTTCAGCCTTCCCTGGGAAGGGACATGAAAGACACCAAAGAAGTGTCTTTTTTTTTTTTTAAATTTTATTTTATTATGTTATGTTAGTCACCATACAATACATCATTAGTTTCTGATGTAGTGATCCACGATTCATTGTTTTCGTGTAACACCCAGTGCTCCACGCAGTACGTGCCCTCCTTAATAAAGCCAAGTTAGAGAGAGGCTAGAGAACCAGGTGGGTTGAACAGAAAGAGGGCACAATTAAGAGGGAGGCTGGGGAAGCAACAGGGAAAGGGAGAAGGTGGTGCAAGCCCCAGAGATTAGTCTCTGAACTTTAAGCACCTGCAGAACCTGCTATGGTTTTATTTAGTGAGTGGCTGGGGAGAGATTCAAGACCATTTCTGTCTCTAAGGCCCGTGGCTTTTCCCTACAGCACAAAGCTGCCCCCTACCTCCCTCCAGGGAATGCACGTTTTGTAAAGTGAACTAAGGCAGTGGGGACCAAGGGGCCACACAGCTCTTTGTTTTACTGCCAGCCACTCTACTCCCCTCTGCAACTCAGAGTCTAGCTTCAACTCTCTCCTCTGAGTCTGTTTTCTACTACGGACCCCTCATCCAACCTCTGTGCCCCTTTCCTTCACAGAATAGTTCAGGTTTAATTGTCAAATTCTTCTGATAAATGTCGTTCCTCCCTTAGCTTACTCTTCTCCTCCTCTCGTTGACATGGAATGCCGTAAGGGATTAAACTGGTGTGTACCAGATCAGGGATGGCGGTAGAGAGGGATACTTATGGGTGTCAGTAGAGTGTCGTGATGACTGCCTGCCCATATATGGTGGTGGCTGGTGTCTAGGCACAAGCTAGGTGGCAGCTCAAAGTATTTGAAATCTGTCTACACATGTTTCACTGATCAGATTGATCCCACTTTCTCAACATCTATGATGTTTACCATCTGAAAGAACCCTTGGTAATTATTTTTAAATATTGTTTGTTGTCTTCTCATGTTCATGTCTCATGCCATCAGCTATTCTGTATGCACCTTGGGGATGGAGACTGTCTTGTTTATTTAAAAAAATTGTTTTAAGATTTATTTATTTTTGAGAGAGAGAGAGAAAGAGAGAGCGCGCAGGCATGTGCAAGAGAGCACAAGCGGTGGGGGGGAGGGGGCAGAGGGAGAAGCAGAATCCCCGCTGAGTAGGGTGCGCCATCTCAGGACCCTGAGATCATGACCTGAGCTGAGGGCAGATGCTTGACTGACTGAGCCACCCAGGTGCCCGAAACGGTCTTGTTTAGATCTACCATGTCATTTAGCACAGTTTTTGCACCCCCCAGTGCCTTTCACTTTCAGGCAAACAAGCCAGCATGCTTGGATTTGCTCACCTCTAAATCTCTTTGAGTGTACTTTTCCACCTGGGGGAGTCACTTCAAGTTCCTGGTTATTCTAGGACTGATTTCAGTTTGGCTTTTTAAATCCTTGGTTCTTTTTCTCCCAAATTTTCATTGTTTGCCTTTTAACCATTTTGCAGCTTTCCCCAATTTTCTTCACATGATGATGTTGGCTATACAAGGAGATGAGACCAGCTCAGTTCTGTTTTGCTGCTTCTCACTAGTAGAGTTTGTAGGGTTGAAGTAGAGGGGAAGGCTGGAGAAGGAGGTGGCAGCTGGTGAAAATGAAGTTTCTGAATTATTTGGGGTTTGTTATTCATGTCCTTTTATGTGGCAGATGAATAAATTAAGATTTGAAAAACAGAGTTAGCATTTTATGATTCTATTGTTTCTCATTAAATATGAGGCATATCTGCACGCAAATGCAAAAGGTGTCATTCCTTCATTGTCATTCTTCGCTGAAAGAAGAGGCCAACCTCTGAGCCATATTGCACAAAGAGAACACTCAGCACTTTAGTGGGAGGTAGGGGTGCAGGGTGATCAGCACTGTTCAGAATGGCTCATAAGGCTGGGCAGCAAAGGAGGCAGTTGGCTAGATGTAGTCTGTGTGGTATTAGATTGTGGCCTCTGTGTTCTGAATCTCTGCAGCAAGCTGTCTTGAAAAGGTTCTCAGTAAGTAGCAGTCAGAGGCCAAGAAAGGTGCCTCATGGGTTTCACTGCTGATGGAGTCACAGACATTAGCCATTCCAGCTGGGGTGACAGAACGCAGAATGCTGGGGCCATTACTCTTCATCCTTTTTCTCTTCCATTCAGCAAATATTTGCATAATGATGAAATCCAAGAGTCACTCCTTCTAGCACATTGGGAACAGAATGACT
The DNA here is from genome assembly GCF_004348235.1 of Phoca vitulina. Taxonomy (NCBI): domain Eukaryota; kingdom Metazoa; phylum Chordata; class Mammalia; order Carnivora; family Phocidae; genus Phoca; species Phoca vitulina. The sequence continues at coordinate 59,538,279 of NW_022589712.1, read as the reverse complement.
CTTGTCCATTCCTGAGTCAGTTCTGTAAACTTGAAAATACTGCCTACTCACAGCTTTGTTTGGAGCTGATTTTATTGGGGGTTTTGAAGTCACTGAGGTAGTTACAGAACAGAACAGGATGTCTGAGCACACAGCCACAAAGAAGCTCATTTTGAAATTGAAGACTAAATACACTGTCCTTTGCTCACTCATTTCCCCTTGGTACTCTTTCTTCACAGACCCCCTACCTGCTACTATACTCTCATCTTTTCTTTGGATCCTCCCATTTCTGGGTTGTGACCTGGCATTCCAACATACCTTTCATTTTGTAGAGCAATTTCATTCTCCTTGTTTCCAACTTTGTGGAAGCTCATCTTTCTGTGAACGAATGGTGCAGGGAAGTGCTTTGTTAATAAAATGCCATCCCCCTCAGAGAAAGATGTAAGGAGACAGAAATCGATGCCATTAGTTGAGCACGGGTGTGTGGGCATGTGCCCATGGTCCCACTCTGCCATAATCGCTGTGTATAAGGTCTTGTGATAGATAGATATTTTAGAATAACATTTCCTAAGCTTTTTTGAAAGACATATGGAAACTACAGTAAAGAACATATTTTACTTCACAACTCATGAAGTAAATATATAAATATAGGTATGCATATATTTACATACATAGGTATATATGTACACACATATTTTGCATGAAACAATGCCTTTGTTGAAAGGGCTATGTTCTAATATTCTCTGTTCTATTTTTTTAATTATGTTATGTTAATCACCATACATTACATCATTAGTTTTTGATGTAGTGTTTTATTTATTTAAAAAAATGTAGTCCCGATCCCCTCACTTGATTTCGGAACCCATATTGGGTCATTATCTGAAGTTTGAGAAACACTGCCTTGAGATACATTAAAGTCTGTAAAACCGGGATTTCTGCTCTCAGAATCCCCACAACAACTGCATTACGCATTACGAGCCTCCATGCTATAATTCGGTAGGAATAAACTTCCATATCCTGCTTTTAGCAACTAATCCTAAAGAGCTAGTACAGCTCTAACCTTAAGTCACTCTACCAGGACTCTCCTCATACATAACATAAATCAGCATTTGAAAACTTCAGTGGGAGTTTTTATTCTGGAATTTCTCAAACCAATGTTTAAAAAAATATATGATTTAGTATAACATGACAGAAAATGTGGAAAGCAGAGGCAACAAGTATCTCCTATCATAGACTTACTTTGTTAACATTTTGTGGTATTTCACTACAGCCTTTCTTGCTATGCATGTCCAAACGAACTTGTTATTGTGGACCTTTTAAAAAAACCTGGAAAACTTGTTATTTTTGTTCCCATCTCAGGCAGGAATAAGAATCCACATGTAGGGACTCCCCTGTATGTGGAGGAGCACACTTGCGCATGCACTAACACACACTCACACTCACATACACACACACTCTCGCAGAGTGGAAGAGGAAAACATTTCACTGCTTGCCTTTAATATTAAATCTCACTTTTCTCACATTTCTTATGTTTTCACACCTAGAGTCTGGCTCATCTATTTCTAGGCAGTTCTCAGCAGAAAAATTGTGAAAGTGATAGCTGGATGGTAACGTGTGAAAAGGCTCTTAGCACAGATTTGAATACATTTGGGAGGGGTAAGAGTATCCTAGATTGTCAGAAAATGAAGAGACGTGTTTTAAATAATGACTTCCACATACCAGCCTTTGAGAGCATCTTCCATAACTATTATAATGGCTCAACTATAAAGTGGGGGGAAGTATTAATGTTACTTCTGAGGATAGTGTAAGTCAGAATTAAGTGAGATTTCTAGGCTCTGTGTAAAAATTGAAGCCTGAGTTAGTTGCTTTAGTATTATGTAATGTTACAGTCATGTGCCTAGTATTTCTTTTTCTTTTTCTTTTTTTTTTTTAAGATTTTATTTATTTGCGAGAGAGACAATGAGAGACAGAGAGCATGAGAGGGAGGAGGGTCAGAGGGAGAAGCAGACTCCCTGCTGAGCAGGGAGCCCGATGCGGGACTCGATCCTGGGACTCCAGGATCATGTCCTGAGCCGAAGGCAGTCGCTTAACCAACTGAGCCACCCAGGCGCCCCAGTATTTCTTTTTCTAATGAACAGAACCACTTACCAATGACCTACACTCCTATTTTATGGACTATTTTTCACTTTTCACTTTGTTGATAAGTATGTTCTTTGTCATTTGAGGCATTGGTCTTGGCGATCTTTTATACTAAATAGGGGAGAGGGATTTTATTTCTGAGGAGTGATGCTCACTGCTTGGAGCTTTTTTTTTTTTTAATTTAATTTTATTATGTTATGTTAGTCACCATTCATTATATCATTAGTTTTTGATGTAGTGTTCCATGGTTCATTGTTTGCGTATAACACCCAGTGCTCCATGCAGTACGTGCCCTCCTTAGTACCCATCACAGGCTAACCCGTCTCTCAATCCCCCTCCCCTCTAAAACCCTCATTTCAGTTTTCAGAGTCCATAGTCTCTCATGGTTCATCTCCCCCTCTGATTTCTCGCCCTTCATTTTTCCCTTCTTACTATCTTCTTCTTCTTCTTTTTTTAAACGTATAATGTATTATTTGTTTCAGAGGTACAGGTCTGTGATTCATCAGTCTTACACAATTCACAGCGCTCACCATAGCACATACCCTCCCCAATGTCTATCACCCAGCCACTCCATCCTTCCCACCCCCCACCACTCCAGCAACACTCATTTTGTTTCCTGAGATTAAGAATTCCTCATATCAGTGAGATCATATGATACTTGTCTTTCTCTGATTGACTTATTTCACTTAGCATAATACCCTCTAGTTCCATCCATGTCGTTGCAAATGGCAAGATTTCTTTTTTTTTTTTTGATGACTGCATAATATTCCATTGTATATATATATACCACATCTTCTTTATCCATTCATCTGTCGATGGACATCTAGGCTCTTTCCATAGTTTGGCTATTGTGGGCATTGCTGCTATAAACATTGGGGTGCATGTACCCCTTTGGATCCCTACATTTGTATCTTTGGGGTAAATACCCAGTAATGCAATTGCTGGGTCATAGGGTAGCTCTATTTTCAACTTTTTGAGGAACCTCCATACTGTTTTCCAGAGTGGCTGCACCAGCTTGCATTCCACCAACAGTGTAGGAGGGTTCCCCTTTCTCCGCATCCTCGCCAACATCTGTTGTTTCCTGACTTGTTAATTTTAGCCATTCTGACTGGTGTGAGGTGGTATCTCTTTGAGGTTTTGATTTGGATTTCCCTGATGCCAAGTGATATTGAGCACTTTTTCATGTATCTGTTGGCCATTTGGATGTCTTCTTCTGCCCATTTCTTGATTGGATTCTTTGTTCTTTGGGTGTTGAGTTTGATAAGTTCTTTATAGATTTTGGATACTAGCCTTTATCTGATATGTCATTTGCAAATATCTTCTCCCATTCTGTCGGTTGTCTTTTGGTTTTGTTGACTGTTTCTTTTGCTGTGCAAAAGCTTTTTATCTTGATGAAGTCCCAGTAGTTCATTCTTGCCCTTGCTTCCCTTGCCTTTGGTGATGTTTCTAGGAAGAAGTTGCTGCGGCTGAGGTCAAAGAGGTTGCTGCCTGTGTTCTCCTCTAGGATTTTGATGGATTCCTGTTTCACATTTAAGTCTTTCATCCATTTTGAGTCTATTTTTGTGTGTGGTGTAAGGAAATGGTCCAGTTTCATTCTTCTGCATGTGGCTGTCCAATTTCCCCAACACCATTTGTTGAAGAGACTGTCTTTTTTCCATTGGACATTCTTTCTTGCTTTGTTGAAGATTAGTTGACCATAGTGTTGAGGGTCCATTTCTGGGCTCTCTATTCTGTTCCATTGATCTATGTGTCTGTTTTTGTGCCAGCACTGTACTGTCTTGATGATGACAGTTTTGTAGTAGAGCTTGAGATCTGGAATTGTGACGCCACCGGCTTTGCTTTTCTTTTTCAACATTCCTCTGGCTATGTGGGGTCTTTTCTGGTTCCATACAAATTTTAGGATTATTTGTTCCATTTCTTTGAAAAAAGTTGATGGTATTTTGACTGCTTGGAGCTTTTGAGGAAAATAAAAAGGGATCCTGATCTTAAGACACATACCTATGGGTTAAGGTTGAAGATGGCAATCACAAGCTGATATAAAAGGGATAATATTTTTGCAAATGTAAAATGATTAGTTTAAACTTCCTACTTAAATTATCTTTTTGTTCCCTTCCCTTTTTAGTCTAAGCCATGAAGCTTACTCTTCCATGACAGGAGAGGATGGTGCAATACACAAGAAAGAAAGCTAGATATTAGTTATTGAAAGAGTGATATAGGGGGCCGGGTGGGGGGAGAGAGAGAAAAGGAGAGAGAGAGAGAGAGAGAAAGAGAGAAGAAATAGAAAGTATCTCTCTTTTTCTCTTGCCAGGCTTGGAGAACTTGAACATAGAATTTTAGAACAGTGTTATAAGAGTAAACAGGAAGAGAAAGTGGGAAAGTCTCTCCTCTTGGACCCAAGGGGTGGTGAGAAAGAGGCAGAGAAAGGAGACAAGAGAAGGAAGGAAGACAGCTCTCTGTTCCAGGCTTTCAGCCAGAGTACAGATGATGTTCTTAAAAATTTGAGAGAGAGTTAGAGGTGGTATGTTCAGCTTCTTATTTGGGTATGAAGGATGCTCTCTACCTGTTTGTGACAGCCTAACAGAACAGTGTGGCCAGACAGCAAATCTAGTTGGGTTCTTGTCTCTCAATTCCCATGTGGTGTAGATGTTAGACTGAAAGTCAGAAAACCTGCCTTGGGCAACCCTACACCCCTGCAGGGTCAAGGTGACTTTACAGTAGAAGCTGAAGGTGGAATACCCAAGCCTGGGGGACCACATGGAGGATGTACCAGAGACTTAGAATTATCTCTAGCCATTAAAAACCAAGAGCAAGGAAGCTGAGTATTTTAAAATGTAGCATATTAATACAAAGTTTGAGGTATATTAAGGTCAACAGGATAGCCATTGAAAAGATAGTTTGTTACTCCTGGTTTCTAAGAGGAGGGGCATGCCATGCCATTGGGGGCCACACAGGAAAGCAACGAGGTTAGTCAGGAGGCAGAGGGGAAGAGAACTATGGGCAAGAACCTTTGTTGTGGTTTCTGTGGGAAGGGTAAGGCTAAATAGGCTCGGGATTGGCTGTTTGAGTAATTTCAGCAGGCTCTGGGGCATTTGGGGCTCTCCCTAGTTGTCTGGGACCTGGCCCTGTTATGATTAGGTTAGGTGTATAATGGCCCAGAGTATGAGAACCCAATAAAGGAGATGGTTGGGGGTGTCAACCCTGGGTTTTGTATTTGAATACCCCCAGTCCCCAAGAGGAGGACTCCTCTCTGCAGGGGTGGGGGTGGGGCAACAAGGTAGTCAGAAGGTCATGGCAGGATAACTCAGGCTTATTATTGGGTTGTCTAGAACAAGATGTTTTGGCATACGCACATAGGGTAGATGTTAAAGCATCAAGTTTGTAGAAGCTAGAAATGTGATTGGGTAATATACTGAGCCAGCAGTAATATTCCACCAGACCCTGGCCAAATCAAGAAAAAAAGGTCACAAATTTACAGCTGTGAATAGCAACAGTGGATGGCAGCAGAATGCTAGATGACGGTCAGGGTCAGGTCAACTATGTTCCATATCTATGCCAGACCAGCCATTCCACAGTGGGTTCTGCAAGTGTTTGGAGGTTACCATGAGAATGTGAGGGCTCTTTCACCCTGCCTGCATGCAGTTCTTCATTCACTCATTAACTCAACAACTACTTGTGAACCCAGACATCAACTTGGAGTGGTGAATGTAAATAAGAGAAAATGCAAGGTTAAAATAGACTGAGTGCTTTTATCCAAAAGGTGAATGATACCTAGTAAAAGATTGCTTTATTTATTAGATTGGATGCTATATTAACTGAAAGTAGAGTATGCCCCAGTACGCTGGGGTTTATGAGGGAGATCATGTCAGTTGGAAACAACACATAATGTGCTTTTGCTGAGTAGTGGAGGTTGTTGTGAGTGAATTTGCAGTCCCATTACAATGACGACATTTCTTTCTCCTAACCCCTTGTAGTATGAGGGTGGTTTATTATGCTGCGAGAAAATTGGAACTAGAAAAAAATGAAATCTGGGGCTAGACAAAGAGGTCTTCCTCCTTTCTTATTCATAAAGGATCATTTTAGAGTTAGGCAGATGATATTCATACCTAGCTCTCATTGTGTTATGGGGCTCATGGTACCAATGAACTCTTCTAAAGTTCTGTGAGCTTGACTAATCCTTGGCCTTCTTTTAAGTAACTACAAGACCCCCAAAAACCCTATATACTAAAAAGAGGCTTGGGGCCTCTTTACATTATTACTCTTTACATTATTAACTAGTACTCATTACATTAACTCCGTTCCAGTCTTCAGGAATCATTAGCCACTTTATTATTTGGGTTATTAATATTTTGCACAGGTACTGAGATTAAAACACATTACCTCCTTTCTTAACTACCTTCAACAAATGTGAGTGCCTATTATGGGCTAGTCATTGTGTTAGGCACTGAAGATACGAAGGCAGAGGAGACCCAGACTTGCCCTTAAGGAGTATAATGAAGAAAACATAAAAAGCAATTATCAAAATGGTGACAGAGACTACTGGATTCTACGGGGTATGTTTTTGGAAACTTGGGAAGGACTTTCTGGAAGAAAGGCTATTTAAGCTGAGTCATAAAGGGACAGTAGGAATTAGCCAGGTGAAGAGTGAACAGAAGAATGTGGAAAGATCTAAGGAGAAAGCATTTAGTTCTTTAGGAGAAGTAAAAGGAACACTATCGCAACTTGTATCACTTCCACACTAGTACTGGTACAAATCAGCTTCCATGGGCTATCATATTGCCAAAAATATTCCCCAAATCTTGTGTGTGACTCACCCAGCTGTCTGTAATTTGGGCACTGATAGACCTAGGCACATACTTTAGCTTTGAGACATGAAACGATTTATTTAATGTCTATGATCTTCTGTTTCTTCAACTGTAAAATGAGGATTATAACTTCTTTGAAGAATTATGAAGATTGAGGTAAGTATCATGCATATTTCTCCTCTTTCTGTATTTCAAACAGTTGATGGAGTTCCTTGGCTTTGATGACATTTTTCCTAATTAGGAGATATTACTAGATTTTATCCTACTTTTGAAGCTTATAACATTTAATGGGAGAGGTTTTTTTTTTTTTCTTTTTTCTTTTCCTGTATGAAAGCCAAAGTAAACTTTAAGAGTAGGGACAAAAGGAGTGATAATTTTCTTTTTTTCACAAGTGATTCTTAGCAGCTAACACAAGAAAATGTTATCTCTGAGGGTTGTCATCAAAGGGCAGAAGAGTTACTTTGGAAGAGGATCAGAAATGTTATAATGGGCAGAACTCTTATTTGTCACAGTCTTGGTGTTTCATGACCCAGGGAGACAGTGACAATTAGTTATAGCACTCTCCCTGCAAGCTGAGATGAGGCTTCAGAATCCTTCTCAACACTGCATTTTCTAGGGAGAAACTAAGGAAGGAAAGACTTCCTTGGGGGGAAGAAAGAGATTTCTGTTTCTACCCAGAGGTGTTGTCTTCAGATTAGAGTCAGTTTCTGTGAAACACCAGCTATGCGGTCTTCTGGGTTGAGTTGCTATTGGGTTCGGTTCCCACCTTGATCAGATCAATACTTGGAGCGCTTAAGGAGATCGTGGAGCATGTAATGGGGATTTTGTTGTTGTTGTTGTTGTTGTTTGTTTATTTACTTTTTTTTAAATTCTGAAGCCTAATTTTTCTGGGGCCTACTAAATCAGTAAATTCTGGGGCTTTACTAATTTATAAGTAAAGCCTCAAGCAAATGTCAGGAAATTATGACAAGTTACAGTATTGATACCACATTTCAAATTCTACTTTATTAGAAGAAAAGTTCATAAACCAAGATTCCATTTTTCTTTCCTCTTAAACTATTCATGAAGGTAACAATCTTATGATTGCATTTTTTATTCTTCCATGAGTGATTAGAACAGATGGCAAAGCCTTCACAGCCTGATACAGATTTATCACCTCTAGTTTCAAATGAATGTGGGTCAAAATAATTGAATGATTATTACACTACTTTTCCTTGCCAGGCAACTACCAAGAAATTCTATGAAAGTGATAGAAACTCTTGCTAATTGTTTAAAGTCTTCATTTGGAAGACTTTAAGTTCACCCTAAATTATTATTCGCAAGTTTATACATTGAGCAATGTTCACACGAAATAAATCAGGAACCTGAGCCACTCAGAGGAAGTGCTTCTATTCCTATTTTTTCTATTCATCATGGTGTTCATTATAATTTAATATTTTTATGTATTTGGGGACAAGTGTAACACACCCTGTAATATTCTAAAGATATGCATTGTACATTGTCATATTCCCAGAAGCCATGATTTGCCTAATCCTCAGCTTGCCATGTCTGGGATGTGGCAGAATTTTTGTAACAGGTGCCCATTAAAGCACGCATGCTCTCAATGGATCTTACCTGTTTAGTGTCATGGTCAAGCTAGGCAACTTGCCGTGGAAAAGATAGTTTCAAGCCTACACATTCATATTAAATAAGATATGTCACTCACTTGGCAAAACTGAAAATGGGGAAGGTAAGTTTTATTTTTGAGGATGTTGGAACATTTACAAAATCAACCTGATAATTACATATTTCACACCCACCAGTTACAAAATGTTGATGTACAATGAAGGAATATCTGTGTATATATAGTGAGTATTCATACTACCTTCTCTGTGTTAATTATATCCTAACTAGGTTTATAACTGTTTTAGAATAGAAATATTGATATTATTTGATTTTTGATTTTTGCTGATTTTTTCCTGAAAATGACCCTCCCTGTTGTTATACTAATTTTTTTTTCTTGTTTGCCTATAACTGTGGGAATATTTGCTCTCTCTTTCTTTTTCTGTTTCTATCAACAGAGATTTATTTAGATAAGTGCTTCAAGGTGAGGCTACAAAGATGAGTAAGCTCATGGACACAGACCACTGTAATGTAAGCCATAACATGAAGATTGCTTTGAAAGGGTTAATCTAATGTGGGATTTTCAGTATGGCAGGGCTCTTTTAAAATAAGCTCCAAACCACTGTGACTTAGATTATTGTCCTGGTGCTAGATATGTTGCCCTGGTGCTAGATATGTTGCCCTACGAGTTATGTGACACTTCCTCCAATTTAATCATGCTCCAGAAGGAAGGCTGATAAACTAGCTGTGTGGGTCCTGGTGTGTGCAGAGCAATTGTGGGTAGGGGTCCTCCCACAGAGGGGGCAGCAGGCTACTACTCGTGGAGGGGGGGGCGCTGCTTGGGAAAGGCCAGCTACAACCATAATGCTATGAAGCAGATCATGCACTCATGGAGGCAGGATGCCAGAACATTGCTTAATCTCTCAGACCCTTATTTTCTTCATCTCTCAACAAGATTACTTTTCTTTCATATCACTTATCACAGTTATACATTTAACTGTGTGATATTTAATACTGTTGGTCACTTTCATAAGCTCCAGATGTACAGGGATTGTGTGTGTTTTATTCACCTTATGTAACCCAGTTCCTAGCACAGAGCCTTACATAGAGTAGGTGATCAATAAATATTTACTGAGAGCACAAAAAAATAAACAATGGAAAAGTAATAACGAAAAGTTTTTTTTATTTTTTAAATTTTTATTTTATTTTTTTAAGATTTTATTTATTTGTCAGAGACAGAGAGAGAGAGAAAGCAAGAGCGAGAGAGAACGCACAAGCTGGGGAAGCTGCAAGCAGAGGGAGAAGATGCTCAGGGCTGAGCAAGGAGCCTGATGCGGGGCTCAATCACAGGACCCTGGGATCATGCCCTGAGCTGAAGGCAAATGCTTAACCGACTGAGCCACCCAGGCATTCCAATAACCAAAAGTTTTTAAAATGAAGATAAAGAAGTAATAACTATTTTTAAATGGATACATGCATAAATATAAAATGCCTGGATGATCCCTGGCTCAGAGTGGGTACTTCATAAATGGTCATAAGTTTCAGGTTAAATCATGCATGAGTTGTTTAAGGGTAAATATATTAGTTAAAGACTTTTAAAACTTTGTTTTTTGATTATTTTTTGTCTGATATCATTCAGTGACATATCAATGCCACATAAGTCAACATTTTTACATGTGTTATCATTAGAACAGTGTTTATCCTGAAAAATTAGGGAGAGTTTTTAGGGATATTTGGCCTTTATCAGGCACAGAAGTTATCTGGTATTAGAAATAGAAATGCTTCTCTTATGAAGACATAGGCTGAGGTCAAATATTCTGAAAGTGAATCATTTTACATTTCTGGTTAAACAACGTAAAGCATATGAAAGCCCCGATTCCTGTCGTATGACTTAGCAATCAACTGGAAAATCTGTGTTCTAATGCAAATTTGGGGCATCAACTTCTACTCACCAAATCCCATGCACTTAGACTGAAAAATCAATTCATAGACAGAACCATCACACAGAGCACTGAAGCATTCTCTAACTGGTCTAGCAATCTTTCAGTAATAATGATTGCATAGAAAATTCCAAAGAGGGCTCTCTGCTGAGGATTTTCAGCTGTTAGGACTCTCAGCAGCTGGGGAATAAGCCCTTCAATCCTCCAGCAGAGTCTGGGTTACTATAGAAGGGTAGGATGGCAAGACTGAGGGTGGTTGAGTGGTGTGCCTGGTGGGCAGGTGGTGACTGGCAGTGGCTGGTGGCTGATGATGGGAGGGACACACTCAGCCGCTAAATCTCTGCTCAGCAGTAATGTAAGAGAAATTAGAGAAAGTTTGTTTTGGAAAGATGTAGACCTAGGCATCAAGTCTCAAAATAGCCATCTTTTTATGACAGTAATCATTATATATCTTTCAGTGAGTGCGCGGAATAGAGGCTGGTCTCAGTCTGCACACCATTTGACCTATCCTTTACTTTCTCCGTCTCTCTCACAGTTAGTTTCCTTTGTTGTGGCTTCTTTTTCCTCTTGAGTTACAAAGGTTTTCCAAGTGATCTTTTCTCTGTTGATTCTCTTCTTCATTTTTCCCTTTTGGGGGAAAGTATTATTTATTCAGGGACTCTTGATTCAGTCAGAGTCCCAAGAGAAAACCAAAGGCATACTCAAATTAGGATAATTCTAGGAGAGTTTACTTATGAAAGAACTCATATAGGTGTGAGTGGAGCCTAGGGGAACTTCAAGGGGTGGTGCAGGGCTAGTATAAGCGTCACTGTAACCCCTCAAGTCTGAAGAGACAGAGGCGGGAGAGGTTATTGGAATCCAGAAAGAGAGAAGGGAATAGATAAAGTAGCGGTGACCTTCTGTCAGGGGCATGGCCCATCTGAAGCAACCGTACAGGGAGGGAACCTAGGGAATAAACACTCTGACATCACTTTCTTATCTCCCTCCAATCTCCTGTTGACAGAACCCAAGGTGAAGCCAAAGGGTGCCATGATCCACGTTCATCTGCACAGGTCAGGCTCCTAGAGCTGACAGCAGGGTGAAAAAAGGTGGAGAGTAGATTTGGAGGGGTGAGTAAGGTATCTGGCAAAATTCCCATGTCTATAGTTCTAGCTCAGTGCTGTTACTTGAAGCTTGAAACCCAGGACACTCAAAATATCTTCCTACCAAACCTAATCCTACTTAAAGTCTTGTTTCTATTAATAAAGTTAATTTCTGTAATTCCTTAGGTTTGTAACACCAAAGACTTTTTTGAGGTCAACTCATCTCTTTCATTAAATGCTGGACTTGAGGGCACAAGCTGTGCTTTATCTGCCTTTGTATCTTCTTCCATCATATGGAACAATGTTTGCAAATAGTGTCTAAGGCATATTTGTTGAATTTTCTTGAATTAATTGGCTCAGTTTATTGCTAAGTAAAATAACTGTAACCCTAGAGGTTTTTATTTTTCACTTGATTGTTGCAAGGTTGCAAAACTGGCAGTTGCAACAGAAGGCAGCCAATGGGTAACAGTGTCAGGAGTAACAGAGAGGACTCCCGCTCCCTCAGGGTAGAGAGGGAGGAGGGGAGAGTGAGCAGGCCTCAGGTACTCAGTAAGGAGCTGGCAAATGAGTTTCTCCTGGCTGGTTACACAGGACGGAGACTATTTGCTCTTTCAAAATGATTTTTTTGTGTATCACCTTATCTTTTATTAATTTTCTTTAAAGATTTATTTATATATTGGGGGGGGGAGGAGCAGAGGGAGAGAAATCCTCGGGCAGACTCCCCACTGAGTGTGGAGCCTGAGGAGGGGGCTTGAGCCCAGGACCCTGAGATCATGACGTGAGCTGAAATCAAGAGTCAGATGTTCAACTGACTAAGCCACCCAGGCTCCCCTCTTTTATTAATTTTTAAAGTACATTTAAAAGCAGAGATCTCTCATGTCTGTGACCCCAGGACAGTTTTGAGAGACTTAGCTATCTACTTTTCTTGTGTCTCATCTCTCTTCCTGATGTCCACATTCCCTCAGAATGTTCACACTGCCCAGCCCACTGTTGAACCCTTTTCGGATCAGTATCCTGAGCCATAAATTGTTTTCTCCACGGATAGAGGTATAGTTCAGTGACCAATTCCAATGGAGGCTTTAACACACAGGTGGGAAAGTAATTTCACCCAGAGGTGTATAAAGCCTTAAAGAACCTCTTAAAAATTAATAAGTGTTATTTTTTAAAAAATGGCTTTAGATTTATAGAAAAGTTGAGCGGAAAGTATGGAGAGTTCCCATATATTCCCTTCTTCCTGCACAGAGTTTCCCTATTAACATCTAGTATTAGTGTGGTACATTTGTTGCAGTTAATCAACCAACATTAATACATCATTATAATACTGATACATTGATCCAATATTGATACATTATTACATTACAATTAATGAAACAATATAGATATATTGAACCAATATTGATACATTGAACAATATTGATACAGCAATATATTGTCCATTGTTTATTCAGATTTCATTCAGTTTTTTTTAAAGATTTATTTATTTATTTCAGAGGGAGAGAGCGGGGAGAGGGGCAGAGGGAGATGGAGAGAGAGAATGCTCAAGCAGACTCCCCGCTGAGGGTGGAGTCAGACGTGGGGCTTGATCCCAGGACCCTGAGATCATGATCTGAGGTGAAACCAAGAGCCGGCCATTTAACTGATTGAGCCACCCAGGTGCCCCAGATTTCATTTAGTTTTTACTCAATGTCCTTTTTCTGTTCCAGGATCCCATCCCATCCAGGATACCACATTACATTTTCTTGTTATGTCTCCCTAGTCTCCTGTTGGCTGTGATAGCTTCTCATATGTTCCTCTTTTGATAATCTTCACAGTGTTGAGGAGTACTGGTCATATGTATTATAGGATTCCTCTCTTGAGCATCTGTTTTTCCCATGATTCAACTGGGATTATGAGTTTTGAGGAGGAAGATCACAAAGGTAAAGTCTCATTTCATCACCTCCTTCATGGAGACATTATGATGTTGGTGTGGAACTTGATCACTAGTTTATCAGGTCTCTCTGCTGTACAGTTAGTCTCCTTTCTCCCCTTCCCATGCTGTAGTCTTTGGAAGGAAGTCACTATGTGCAGCCCACACTTAAGAAGTTATGCTCCTCCTTGTTTAGGGTGAAGTATTGACATAATTTATTTGGAATTCTTTTGCATGGGAGATTTATCTCTTCTCCTTCATTTGTTAATTTATTCAATTATTTCTGTTGGTATAGACTTACGATTTTTAAAATATTTTAGGTTATAATCCAATACTACTTTATTTATTTTTGTTCAAATTGTTCCAGCTTTGGATGTTGAGAACTCTTTCAGTTGGCTCCTGTGTCCTTTTAACTTAACCCCGTCATTCTGTGTGTTTGACCACTTTCTTACTTTATGTCACTACAAGATATTCCAGGCTCATCTTGTAAGTTTTCTACCTTAGATTGGCCATTTCTTAAGAAACCCTGGCTCATCTGGGAACTAGGTATATTCTTTGCTACAAGAGTATCTTTTCTTTTATGCCCTTTCAGCTGACAAGCAAAGAAATATATGTGTGTATACTAACCCATGTATATCCACATATCTATAAATAGTTCTATGTGTAACTATCTATATCTATATTAAGTTAAATGTGAGTTCTTACTGGTGTTTCAGACTCTAACCCATGACCACATGGATTATTCTAGCCTCCTCCCCTTGCTTAAATTCCTACTTTAATAGTGAAAAATGTGTCTTCCACCATCCCCCATCCATTTACTTAATTGTTAAATTCCAGTATACATAGACAGCAGTATCAGAATTATTAGTGCTATACATGAGAAACAACTTTATCAACTAGAGTAAAGTGCTTATTTGCAGTTCTTTTTGCCTTTAATCTTGCAGACTTCATTTATTTCCAAAGTTACTTGCATCAGAACCTCTCACTCCACCCCCTTCAGTGAGGTTGTTTTATACATTTGTAATATGGTTAGATTCTTTTGTCCCAGTCTGCTTTCCTTCGTGGAAAGGAGTTCTATAAACTTTGACAGATGCATAATGTCATGTATCCACCATTACAGTGGTGGATCATACAGGATAGTCTCACCATTCTACCGCTCTACCAATCCCTTGTGCTCCCCCCCATCTACCCTCCACCCTCTTATAATCCCTGGCAACCACTTTTTACTGTCTCTATAGTATTGTCTTTTCCAGAATGTCACACAATTGGAATGATACAGTATTTAGCCTTTTCAGACTGGCTTCTTTCACTTAGTAATATGCATTTAAGTTTGCTCCATGCCTTTTCATGTCTTGATAGCTTATTTTTCTTTTTGTTGCATAATGTTGTATTGCATTGATGTGTCACAGTTGTACCTATTGAAAGACATGCTTGGTGGCCTCCAGTCTGTGGTGACTATGAGCAATGCTACTATAAACATAGTAGCATTAATATAAATATAGTAGTGCAGCTCCATCAACTTCACATCCACACTCAGGAGGCTAGATGCTGAAGGAAGGAGAGAAGCTTCTCTTTATGTAACATTTAAAGGTTTTCCCTTCTCTCTGTCCTGTCTTGGGACAGTAAAATAATAGTGTCTCTCTTTTTTTAAAGATGAATATGTAAGAATCACATAGTAATATTCCAAAGTTGAAGCCTAAGTGTCTGTTTGACTTATCATTGACATGATTGTGAATATGATGTTCATAACTAAATGTATCATGACAGCAAGTAACATCAGTGAAAAATGACACATGAAGGACTTACTTAGAATACAGATGTCCTGTGCAAGGTACAGTTACTGCCTTCCATTGTTTATCATCATACTGGAAAAGAGTGAAATTATAATCTTTCTAGATTTTCTGAAAGTAAAACTAGATAAAATGAAAGATGAAATTTAAATAAATGATTTTATTGGTGGCCCTTCTCTGTTACTGTCCTCAGTACAGGTTTAATCTGCCTAGGTGGTAGCCCAGTACTAGGCCTATTCTAATGGCCTCTGAGGAGGGCTGTGTATCATTTAACTACTACATTTGAGTTCTTGGAGGGCTGAGACTGTGTCTTGTTAGTTTTGAATGCCCCACAGTGCCTAGTAACAGTATTTATTGACTAAATGTATATGCACAACACCATTAATTGTGAATAATTTTTTTCTAAGTTTGAAGTAAAACTCTCCATCTTTCAGTACCTAAAATGGCCTTCCAGAACATTTTTTTGAACCAGTCATTGTTGTATTGTTTTGCAGTGCTAATATTCTAGGGATGAGGCCATAGTCTTAATGATACAACTGTGATTCATCCTCCACTACAGATTAATTTCTTTTAGAAGATGATGGATGGGTGTTTATTGTTGGAGAGAGGGGAGACATTGGGAGGGGTGTCGGATGAGAATATATTCGTTAAGATAAATAAACATCAAATTGTACAGGCTCTCAATACATGCTTTCTGAAAAGGACCTTGCTGGGATCGTTTCTCCATTCATTTTCGGCTTCTGTACTTTAATTTATTGAAAATTTTGCTAGCCAAAATCTGTTTCTACCCACTGGAAAAACATTAGCTTTATAATGAAGAAAATTTATTGCTAACTGTGCCCTTTGAATTTTATGCATGCTGTTCATTTTGATGCCCAGGGTTGAATTGGTTTTTAGCTTTTATTTGAGTTTGTACTGTTGTATAATTTATCTTTTTTAAAAAATTATGATTTTGTTTTCTAAGAAAGCCACTAGTGGGAGGGAAGCTGCTTTGTAAGTATTTTGATGTGAGAATATTTCTGAGTGTAGGTTTTGTAAATAACTTGTCTGAATAAAAATGTATATTATTAGGCCTTCTTCCTCCTATGTTTAAATAATCATTTGCATTCTATATTATCTGTGTACTTTTAACCTAATGTTGAAGAGGAGTGGTTCACAAAAACCAGACTATAACAAAGTTTCCATTGGCTATCAGTAAATTTAGCGACTATAGACAATATTGCTTCTTCCCCTTAAGGCTAAATTTAGTCATTTTAAAGGAGTAACCTTCATTCTATGATCCTGTTTAATTATCTTTTCTTTCACAAAATATAGTCATAGGAGAATGGCAGCTATTTTACAAATTGTTCTTATTTAACAAAATAAAAAGTTGGAAACCCTATAAAAGATATGTTTTTGTTTGTTTGTATTCTAAGCCATGAGAACTCATGGAAATTACAGTAATAAGAGTGGCAAAGACTACTTCTGATCCCCAAATTAGCAGTTGCAATGTACAAACATTATTCTCTGAAAGAAGTGTTTCAACTAACCATATTAGCCTTGGATAAGCCAAAAGAATGGGTGGCAACTTACTTCTTCCTGTATGCCAGAAATCTCCCCAAAGAGAATTAGACCCTTGAGGACATAAGCCCTGGCCCAGGCTGATGGAAAGCTCAGATCCAGCTGGAAACATGCTCAGGATTACCTGGTGTTGGGAAAGCAGAAAAATGGGCTCATATGTGCAGCACAGGATCCCCTACTGGGGAAAGATGAGAACCTCCTTGGGGGGTAAATTGAGTTATTGGCAGTAGACTGATACCAGAGAAGACAAACTACAACTTTGTGAGCTGGATCTAATTTCACGTTGGCCCGGGACCTGGGCTGATGAATTCCCTCCATGTGACACTTCTGTGGGCAGCCCACTGCCTTAACATTAAACACAACAGTGGTAGGCCCCAACCAGCATTATCCATGGAGGACAATCTCCTGCAGCCAATTCATTTTCCACTGCAATTTAATTCCCCCCCCTGGGGGCTGATAGCTAAGTAGGTGAGTAAGAGGGTAGAAACATTGCATCAATAAGAAATCATCCAAGCTTTTAATATTTCTGATAAGGACTTTGTTAGCATCGTTCACTTATTAATTTTCTTGCTTCGTCTGGATTTGTGGCTAATTCTTAGCACAAAGCCTGCTCCCACAGAAGGAACAGGCATCTTTCCAAACACATGCCAAGACCGTCACCCTCATCAGACACTCACACAAGCCCATTGTTCCTTGACAACAGTAGTGAGGAGGAGTCAAAGGGTAGCCCCTGAGAAAAAGCCCAGCAGTTAACATCTGGTTGGTGTCATGCTGGGGTGGGGATGACAGGGGACATGGGGGATGTTTGGCGCTTCTGTGGTTCCTCTATCCACTTTTCAAATGTTCCCCTTGTGGACCTACTGATAAAATATCAGCTGTTCCAGTGGCCTGTGGTTGTCTAGGAAGCCTTTTATATAAACACATTTCCCTTTGGCTCCACTTCTGGTTTTCTCTAAGCCAATTACCCATTTATGATACAGACTAATGCATTGATATAAGCATAGGTTCTTCCCTGTCTTAAGAAACTTTGTCAGTTGGCCAACTATTTGCTTGTGCTAACTCTTGGTAAAATGAAGTCGAGCTGATTATGTTGAGAACAAAATCCTGGCCACGAAGCCCTGTTATTATTCCCTGTAAGGATCTGACTTCGAACTTTTTCCATGTTGTAGGGACAGTGCCTTCCCCACCAACACCCTTCCCGGCCATAATAGTCAACAGAGGAGTAGCCACTTAAACTCCATTGCCAAAAGGAGTTTCCAATATAGCTTCCTCACCTACTCCTGTCTGAGGCAGGGTGAGTGACTTACTGATTGGTGAGTCTAGGGGAAGAAGTGAAAATCAGTTCCTTTAAACCTCCTGAGCTATCTCAAAACTACTGACCTACATAGAAGGCATATTTGGGCTTTTCCCAGGAATGTGGAAAGATTACTGGGCAGGCTTTGCTTTTAAAGGGGTGGTCTGTGATTTCCAGTTCAATGTATGGTGGGGCAGGTAAGAATATTTCTGAAGTTGACTCAGGATGCCCACAAAACCCACCGATTTAAAGCCGTATTTACCAAAAGTAAAACTGACATATTAATCTCCATATATCTGTTTCTTGGTTCTTATTTCTCAATCAGTTCCAAACGTGACAAAGGAATGTTATTTAATTTGGCCTTTAAATCCCAACATATACCCCCAAGCAACTTAGCTAGTGATGGGTGCAGAAACCATTGTTATTCATATGGTTCAATTTTCATGTCATCCATGTCCTGGAAACCTTATTTAAAACCTTCTGGACATATATCCTTACCTTTAACCATCCTGTGGGGATTCTGGGTCTGCTTTCTCCAACTAAGCTACTGTGTGACCTAGATCAGTGTAAGTTAATATTGACACGTTTAACCTGAAGGCCTAGAGCTATTTCTAGGGAAACTGGTCCAGACCACAGATGACCTAGAAGCCCCCTCCCTCTGTGAAATCTTCAGATTTTACAGCCTCCTAGATGAGGTAATATTGGGGTCCAGAGGTCATGGGGGTCAGTTTCTGGAGTGCCCCCTTCAATATCTCTATTTTAAAATGCACCAGATGTGTTTCATGTGACTTAGCTTCTCAGTACATCTGCTTGCCACCTTAAATTCAGCAGAGAAGCCTAAACGTAAGTAACTTTGTGAGACTATGCTAAAGTCTGCCCCTACCTCTAACATCCCATCTCATTGACAATAAGGTTTTTTGTCTTTGAGATTTTTCCTCTCCATTTTCCATTCCTATCTACTGTATCCTGGTGGAACTCTGTACTAGCCCCAATCCAGGCTACCCTCTACCAAGCAAAGGGCCTTGATTGGACTACATTCATGGATTTTTCAATTAGGCTGTGTTTGGAAACCTAACTTTGGTTTTAAGAAATAAGAATTTATTTGTGTTGTATGATAAGATGTTTGGAGATAATTGGCTATGCCCATTTTGTACCTTTCCTTGCCCTTCTTTGTGCCCTGGGAGGCTGATCTCTGAGGACTGTGTCACCTAGTGTGATGAGAAAATGGCTATATTGAGTTGCTGGCTAGGAATTTTATAGCATGACAACCCCGCTCACAACCAGAGTTTGGACATTTAGGTAAAGACCTGAACTTAAAATTCCAACCCCAAGTTCCTGCTTTGCTTTTCCTGGGACACCTTTTAAAATAACCACTTAGGGTTGAAGCTTCCCTCCCCGCCCCCCCACCAAATTTAGTGACCTTTGTCTCAACCTCATTATAAGGAATAGGTGCCTGCTACCCTGCTCTGCTAGGATGAAGGACTGCTCTTCCCCCTGCTTGTTATGTCCCCACCCTCCCCTGCCCTGTTTCTGGAAGTTGCAAGTGATAAATCTTACGACTTGACCTCCTTTGTGTGAGTGTATTCAGATGCCGAGTGTGTGTGTGGCTTGTGCCTACTCATTCAGGATGTCATAATTTGCATATTCTTAATTAATAGACCAGATCTGACTTCTCAACACATCTGTGTTCTTTTACCCTTGGACTTCAGGCTGAGTTTGGCTGAAGGGTGGCAACAGCTGGAAATAACAAGCAAGTAGGACGGAGAAGTTGGGATATTTCTTTTCCTGGCTTCTTCCCTGCTGAGCTAAGTTGGATTGAGACTTGGATCTTTTACCTAATACCACAACTCCTGTGGGGCAGCCCTCTCCCTTCTCTTCTGATTCCAGGCCTATTGCCTTTTTCTCTTTCCCTTTCAAGCTTCAGGTCATGATGGCTTTTCACTGTTGCTGGGTCCTGGGGTTTCCTTATTCCTTTTTTTTCATTTTTTGAAGGGCAGTTTTGCCAGGTATAATCTTGGTTAGCAGGGTTTTTTTTTTTTTTTTTTTTCCCAGCACTTTGAATATCATCCCACTCCCTTTGGACTGAAAGGCTTCTGCTGAAAAGTCCACTCAGTGTCTTATGTGGATTCCTTTGTGTATGAGGAATTGCTTTTCTTTTGGCGATTTCAAAATTCTCTGTCTTTGACTTTTGACAATCTGATTATGGTGTGTCTTGGTACGAAGCACCATCTTTGTTCTTAGTGGCCCCCAAGAATCTAGAGTATGCTTGGTCCCAAAAGTGCTCTGAGACAGGCAAGAAAGAAGTCAGTCTTCTGGGCAACCCCTAGAAAATTGGGAATGTTATGTGTGGTCCAACTCATTTCCTCCATTAGAGAAGCTGGAAGCTGTTTTTTTTCCCCCTGCCCACTTGTGCTGCACTGAGCTGGTGGGGAGAAGTTGTGGTAAGTGCTCACATGCTAGTTCAAACTGTTGTTTTTCTATCTATAGTCTCCAGGGTCTAGCATCTGCTAGGTCCCATCAGTGCTCTGAGATAGGCAAAATAGAAGCCAGTCCCTTGGGCAGTACTTAGAAAAGCTGGGATGTTGGCTGAGTGGTCCAGCCTTTTCCCTCCTCAGGGAGAAACTGGCAGCTAGAGTTCTGATCATGTGCTGTGCTGGGAAGGGGGATTATGGAAGGAGGGCACCTCCAATTTTTCTACCAGTTTCAGTGTGGCTGGTTTTGTACTTGTACAGGATGTAGTAGCCTCTTAACTAGTTCCTGGCTTTTTCACAAAGGAAATTCATCCATTTTTGATGTTGAACTTGTGTGTCCATTGGGTAAAGAAGAATCCAGTGCTTCCTATTCCACCACCTTGCTGACATCACTCTGCCTCATGTTTTATTTTTGCAGTGTTCTTTGAACATATTGATGATTTTTCCCCCAGATATTCTAGTATATCTATAACTGTTTTGTGTTTGTTGTACTTGTTTTTTGTTTTCTTTTATGGGATGTCTTCCTCTCTTTCCCTGCCTTGTCTGCTTTTAATTGATGATTTTATATATGATTCCTTTTTCTCCTCTTTTGGCATATCACTTATACTCCTTTAAAACTATTCTTTTAGTGGTTGCTCTAGAGTTTGCAATATACATTTTCAGTAATTCTAAGTTGACTTTCAAATAACTCTTGACTCTTTATGGGTAGGACATGTACCTTATAACAGATTATTCCCAATTTCTTCATCCCATGATGTATAACATTGCTGTATTCATCTCACTTATATAATAGTTGCTGTTATAACTTTAAACAAATATTTATTAGATCAGGAAGGAAGTAGAAAAATAAAAATTTATTTTACTTTCACTTACACCTTTGGTACTCTTCCTTTATTTATATAGATCTGATTTTAAAACTATGTTATTTTTCTTTTCTCTGAAGAACTACTTTTAAGATTTTTTTCAAGCCAGGTCAACTAGTAATACATTCCCTCAGTTCTGTTTATCTAAAGGAGTCTATTTCTCCTTCATTTTTGAAGGATAATTTTGCTTGGTACAGGATTTTAAAGTTCTTTTCTACCAACATTTTAAATATTTCACTTTACTCTCTTCTTACTTGCATGTTTTTTTGACAAGAAGTCCTGTTCTTATTTCTATAAAGTTAAGGTGTTTTTCTCCTATGGCTTCCTGTATTTTGAATACTGTATGTCTAAGTGTAGATTTTATGGATATCGATCTTGTGTGGTGTTCTCTGTGCTTCCTGGATCTGTGATTTGATATCTGCCTTTAACTATGGAAAATTCTCAGCCATTATTACTTCAATGTTTCTTCTGCTTCTTTCTCTATTTCTACTGCTTCTGGTATTCGCATTATACATATGTTATACTTCCTTGTAGTTGTCCCACAATTCTTGGATATTCAGTTCCCCCCTTTTCCTTCCCTTTTCTCTTTGCATTTCAGTTTTGGAGGTTTCTATTGACATAGCTTCAAGATAACTGATTCTTTCCTTGTCTACATCCAATTTACTGATGAGCCCAACAAAGGTATTTTTTCATTTCTGTTACAATGGATTTCTAGCATTTCTTTTTAATTTGTTCTTAGAGTTTCTAGCTCTCTGCTTACATTACCCATCTGTTCTTGTGTTTTACCATTATATCTCTTGGCATATTAACCATAGTTATTTTAAATTGCTGGTCTGATAATTCCAAAATCTCTAACATATCTGAGTCTTGTTTTGATGTTTGTCTCTTCAAATTATGTTTTTTTCTTGTATTATTAAACATGCCTTGTATTTTTTTTTTTTATTTTACCATGCCTTGCATTTTTTTTTTTTCATTGAAAACTGGACATGATGTAGTAGATGATAGGAGCTGAGATAGGTCTTTAGTGCAAGGTTTTATGTCTATTTGGCTAGGAGTTAGGCTATGTTTATTGTTTGCTTTAGCTGTTAAGTAACAGAGGCTTTAGCTTCCTCTGGTGTCCTAATTTTTGTCTCTTCTCTTCTCTGGTTTTCCCTAGAGACTCCTTAAGAAGAACCCTGATTGATGTGCTAGTAAGATATAGGAGGAACGGAAGCATTCTATATTTCTGTGATTAAGTCTCAGGTTTTTAGTGGGCCTGTACCTCTGGGATGTGACTTTCATAGTATTTTTCAGCTTCTACTACCTCCCCCTGCCTTAGATGAGACAGGAAGCCTAGAGGGGGCTAGAGTTGGGTAATTTCTTTTATTCAAGTCTGATAAAGCTCTGATGAAATATATTCCCTGCCAGGTAGGCCTTTGTTGGGGAGAATGCTCGTGGTTTATTTCAAAATGGTTACTTTTCCACTCCCAGGTAAATATGGGATTTTTCTCTGCTCTTTACCATAGGAACCTGGTGAAGCTCCTGGAGGTAAAACCCATATAAATGTGACTCTGCCAAGATTGGACCCCTAGTAATTTAAAACTCTCAAGCTAGTCTACTCTTATCTCCTATCAGTTCATTGAAGTTACCATTTAAGTGTTTGAATGGCTCCTGGTACTGGTGGCTCCTGCCTTAGGTAAACTAATCTGTATCCTCTGTATTCACCTCTCTGTCCAGTTTTGGGGGTGGTGGTTTGTCCCGTGATTTCCCAATTTTCTGAATGATCTAAGAAAAGTAATTGATTTTCAAATTTTCAGGCTTTTCCTTGTTGTAACGGTGGGAGTGATGACTTCTAAGCTCTTTACATGTCAAATTAGAGAATGTCTTGTACTACTATTTTCCACATGTTCAAATACATCTAGTAATCCATCAATAATAATAATAATAATTATTATTATTATTTTGCTGGAGACCTCCTTCCTGGAATCTTCCATTATCCAGACTGAAACAGTCTAAGGCCTACTTCAGTGTTGTTGTCTATTGTCTTTACCACTGTCTGGAGATTTCCTTTGCCCCTCTCCTTCATTGGATGTTTTTCTTTTGGTTCCTATGTCTTATTTTTTCTTGATTTACTCTCTCAATTTTGGTAAAGTAGATTCTCCAGAATCTTCCTGGAAAAGGGTACATAGGACATAAAATTTCTGGGTCACTACAAGTTTTAAAATGTCTTTTATTTTATTTTTCTCTTATACTTGATTGGTGATTAGGTACAAGATTATGAATTAGAAATCATTTTTCCTTAACATTTAGGATACATTGCTATATATTAATAATTTAAAAAATTTTAATACCGGCATGATTCCTCATCTTTTTTTCTCTCTAATTTGGAATCTGTTGGGATTTTTCTTTATCTCTAATACTGTGAAAATTCACGATAATGTGCCCTGGTGTAGGTCTTTATTCATTTATTGTACTGGGTCTTTGGAGGCCCTTTCAGTTTGGAAATTCATGTACTTCAGTTTTGAGAAATAAGTTTTGTAATTCTTTTGATAATTTACTTCCCTTTGTTTTTTTTTTTTTTTTCCAGAAACAGTTACTCATCAGATATTGGATTTCCTGGATTGATCCTCTAACTCTTATTTTTTTCCATTTTCAATTAAAAAATTTTTTCTTGGAGATTTTTGACTTTTATCATTCAACAATTCTTTTGAATTTTAGCTGGAGCATCATTATTTTAATTTCTAAGAGGTCTTTCTTATTTGTTGATCTGTTTTTATCTTCATAGTCTATTTTTATATAAAAATGCAATATTTTCACTTTGAGGATAGTATTTGTAAGTATTTAAATTTTTTTTTTCTTTTCCCTGTATTGTCTATATTTCCTTTTGGTCATTTTTTCCCCTGGTGTATTCACATTGTCTCTGTTTTCCATGTTGGAAGATTTTCCTGGACATTGTTTTATAATGTACCCACAATTTTATTTTTATTCACATAGGGTGAGTTCTAACAGAGCAGGAGATAATTACCATTGAAAAGATAGTTGATTATTCATAATTTCCAAGAGGAGGGGGCATGCCATGGTATGTAGGGCCACATGAAGAAGCACCAGTTCAGCCAGGAGGCAGAATGAGTGAGAGGAAAGTGTAGGCAAAAGCCTTAATTGTGGCCCTTGGATGCCATACATTCTGGATGTTTAGACACAACATAGAGAAAGACAACTTGGCATGCTTCAGACAGTGATGAGTAAGAAATACACTATTTAAAGCATTCATTAATTATTGCATCAAGGCCTACCCTTTCCTGACTATTATAGACTAAATATCTCCAGTAAATAATTGTCTAGGTCCCTGACTAAGATGAATATACCTGGTTGCTAGCATTTGATAGCAAGAGTGTGGAGGAATGGGTGAGAGATCTTCTCTTACTGCAGAGGTGACAAAGGGGGTTTAGAGGTGTGTAATTATGTAGTATAAAGATGTGCATCACCTCTTTTATTCAGGCTCGTGCCTCCCTCTATTATCCCCAATGCTTGGCCTTTTCTGTGTTCTGCTGGGTTTGCTTCTCTTTGTCATCTCTCTGTGTAAGCACTTGGATTTCAACTTCTACTCTTCCATCAGTTACCACTTTTCTATTTGCTTTCAATTTTCCTTTTTTGGGTATTGCTCACTTACTTTTGTATTCTCTTTGCCTTGTGGATTACACGTTTTCTCCCTTTTACTGACTTTTTGGTGCAGAAGAGAGAGACCATAAAAATGCATGCGGAATTAACCATATTTATCTGGAAGTTTGCTTTCATTTTCAATAGTCAGGTTACCATTTTTGATTTCAGAAGGGATTTCTTGCTCTAGATATCATATTTCTGGTGATCTTTGTGGCTATTACTGACCCTCATGATAACTTTCAGGTCTTGGACAAATTCTGATGCCTGAATGTACATATCTCTTTGCCAATCAGATGTGTCTGTGGGGAAGGCTATCCTATTGAGGGCGATGGCCTAGCCTATGAACCTAGTATCGCCCAACATTCCAACATCTGCCTATTGGTCCAGCACCTATCTGAGTTCTCTCTAACCCTTCTGACCCATTAGCCTCGTCCATATTCCAGTAAATCTGACACAAAATACTTTCCAAAACTTCCACATGCA
Source organism: Phoca vitulina (assembly GCF_004348235.1). Classification (NCBI taxonomy): domain Eukaryota; kingdom Metazoa; phylum Chordata; class Mammalia; order Carnivora; family Phocidae; genus Phoca; species Phoca vitulina. Next base: position 59,512,729 of record NW_022589712.1, on the reverse strand, counting down.
TGAAATGCCCCCTGCCTGGCTTGTCTTGCCCTATTTTATATACCTGGTGAGCTTTTACTCAGCTATCAAGAGTAACCCAAGTGTTCCCACTTGTTTTGTTTTTGCTGATGCCTTTCCTGCTCTTACCCTTAGGTAGAGGCAGAATTTGTCTTCTATGCTGCATATCACCTTGCATTTATTTCCAATATGTAGCACTGATTGACTGATTGATTAATTTTTACTGGTCTGTTTTGACTTTGAGGGCAGTGAGTTATTTATCTTTGGATGCTAGTGCTTAGAATTGTCCTTGCCACCCAATAAGCACTCAGGACATGTTTGCTGAAAGTACTTAGGACACATTTTTTTTCCATTCTTCTGCTACTTCAGAAAGGAAAGTCTGAAACATCCAGAACTCAGGTCTCTTGGCATTTCTCTTGGAGAGATCTGGGAAAGGAGAAATTGTGATTCTCATTAGAAGCCATTTACTTTCAGCTGGCGAGTTTTCCCTAATTAACTAAGGTCTTTCAAGCTAAAAGGAAATATATATTCCAACCCCAATATATTCCCCCTGAAGCACATTTCCCCTTCTCCTTGCTTCTCCCTCCTCCTCATTTTTTCTTTTCTTTTTGTTATTTTCTGAACCCTATAAAATAGTATTGTTAAGGTGAGTGAAAAAAAAAAAAAAAGCGAACCTAATCCTCTCTCTTGTTGGAGAAATGGCTGTGTGTAACACTGGGGTCAATCCTCTGTGGTTTATGCAGGGTAAGGGGATTACCCAGTCTCTTGACTAGCATAGAGAATGGTGCATGGCACTTTTCCCCAGAGTAAATACTCCAGATGAGTGCAGAGGGGACGTTGTCTCAGCAGGGTGCTAACTGCTTCAGCGTACCTGCTATGTCGTCTTCTTCGCTTCAGAGAACAATGTCTGATAGTTCAAGCCGGAGGGATTTCATATTGCAGAGAGAAACTCAGCTACTCTAAACCCGAGTCAAGGTGAAATCAGAATCCTGTGCCTCTCAGCTTACTTTTGGTGTTTAAGAGAATGTCAGTGCATACATTAGAGAGGGCCACTCTTTAAAAAAACAAAACAAAATAAATGAAAACAAAGCAAAAAAAACAAAACAAAACCAAAAAACCCCAACCCTTCCTTGAATGCTAAATGTATTGCAAAAAGAGAAGATTCTATTTTATCTATTCTACTTAATCTTTTTTATCCCTAATTTTTAATAGCATAAAGTGTAAAACAAACACTTGAACCCTACTAAGAGCCTATGATTACAGATTTATTATAACCATATATACAAAATGCACTTGAAACCTAAATGGATAACTTTCAGTTTATAGTTTTAAATAACATGAGAAAGTAAATCAGAATAATAGATTTTGTGTTGATAATAATACCTAAACATGGGCCTTAAAATCATGTAAAAACCTTTTTTAGTGGCTTTTTAAATTTATTTTTTAAATTGAAGTGTAGTTGACACTAAATGTCACATTATTTTCAAGTGTACGACATAGTGATTGGACAACTGTATATATTATGCTGTGCTCACCGCAAGTGTAGCTGCCATCTGTCACCATACAACACTATTACAATACCATTGACTGTATTCCTATGCTTTACCTTTCATCCCCATGACTTATTTATGACTGAAAGCTTGTAACTCCCACTGCATTTCACCTATTTTACCCACCACCCCCCTTCTGGCAACCACCAGTTTGTTCTCTGTATTTGTGGGTCTTTTCCCATTCATTTGTTTTGTGTTTTAGATTCCATATATAAGTGAAATCATAATCCATATTGTTGCAAATGACAAAAATCTCATTCTTTTTTGTGGCTGAGTAATATTCCTGTGTGTGTGTGTGTGTGTGTGTTTGTGTGTGTGTATGTGTATCTCACATCTTCTTTATCCATTCATCCACTGATGGACACAGGTTGCTTCTATATCTTCACTATTGTAAATAATGCTGCAGTAGGACACCTGGGTGGCTTAGTCAGTTAAGTGACTGCCTTCAGCTCAGGTCATGATCCCAGGGTCCTGGGATGGAGTCCCACATTGGGCTCCTTGCTTGACAGGGAGCCTGCTTCTCCCTCTACCCCTCCCCTTGCTTGTGCATGCTCTCCCGCATGCTCTCTCTCTCTTAAATAAATAAAATCTTTAAAAAAATAATGCTGTAGTAAACATAGGGGTGCATATATCATTTTGAATTAGTATTTTTGGTTTTTTGGCTAAATACTAGTGGAATTACTGGATTGTACGGTAGTTCTATTTTTAATTTTTTGAGGAACTTTCATACTGTTTTCCATAGTGGTTGCACCAATTTACATTCTCACCAACAGTGCACGAAGGTTCCCTTTTTTCCACATCCTTGCCAACACTTGTTATTTCTCATCTTTTTGATGATAGCCATTCTAACAGGTGTGAGGTGATATCTCATTGTGGTTTTGATTTGCATTTCCCCGATGATTATATTCTACTTATTCTTAATGAATTGAAGTTTTATGTGAAAGAGGAAACATGAATATAGATAGTAACTAAAGCAGAATTCACAAACTCAGATGCCTTCAGATGACAGAAATGACAGACAAGTGACTTAAAGGCATGAAGCCCCAAGGTATAATACTAGCAAGGAGTGGGCTCTGAGGGAATTGGTGAGTGTGTGTTTCACTTAAAGACATTCAATTCAAACTTTTGAAAAGCACTTTGTGGACTATAGCCCATATTCTGTGAGTTTGGGATTTCTGAACTAAAATGATGCTATTGAATCAGGCACATGATCATAAGTATTACTGAGGTCTGGTTAAAAGCAAGAATCCCAGGGATATCTCCAGAACTTCTAAGCCAGAATCTTCAGGAAAAGGTTCTGTGAATAAGTATCATCTATCTATCTATCTATCTATCTATCTATCTATCTATCTATCTATCTATCTATCTTTTTATCTATCATCTACCTATCTCTATCTACTATTTAATTATCCACTACCCAAGTGATACTTTTGATTGGGAAATCTTGGGACACTTTGAAATACAATGCATAGCCTCGTGCTTCATAACCAAATGCAGAGCCATCAGATTGGGGAAGAATAGATGCAGAATGATGGCCTGACTTGGGATGAGTGTCAAGAGATGGCAATGAGGTCAGGGAGGATATCCTGAGTGAGAGATGTGGATGCTGTGAATACCTTGAATACAGTCAAGGAAAATGATAGGGCTATGGTGAGATTATGCATGTGAGCCAGTGGGTTTGCTAATATTTCCACAGTCATAGGGAGTGGTTTGAGATGTTTAGAACATGGTGAGTAGAACTGCCTTTGAATGTGTTTTGTCCCTACCAGAAACATGCTTGGGACATGGAAATGGAGGCTTCTGCTAATAGACCAACTTGTTTTTTGGATGCCTCAGTTGTCATAAGGTCTATTTGCCATTTTCTGGATAAAAAGATTCCAAAAGTTGTCTAATTTTTATTTTTCATTTATAAAGGTCATTGGCAATAGATCACTTAATCTGCCAACTTTTGAAGGCAAAATAAAATTCCATCATGAAAAATCGATGGCTTTCCCTGTGCCTTACTGAAATGTCATGTAGGTGTTAAGACCAAGATTAAAAAATGACCCTACTACAACTTGGCATATCAAAGGTAGAACAGTTGTCAAGCTATAATCACTTGTTACTTTGCTGCAGAAAAATAAGGTAAGCTTTTGATAAATGTAAGGGAAAATTAGACAACATAGTATGGTAAGTAAAAATATTAAAAATACTTGCTTTATAGATTCCATAGATAAAGTGCATAAATACAGATACTATGTGATCAAGCTTGAAAAGTTCAACACTTTGTTTTGATAACAATCTAAGAATTGGATAGTGGAAATAGACAGAATTAAAGAGATTCAAGCTCTGGTTTGTTATTAATAATGACTAATTGATAGTGCTACTCATAACAATATGGTTATTAATAATGCTATACAGGCTTTTGTTCATTACCAAAACTACTGCTATTGAGCACCAAATATATGTCAGCTACTATTCTAGCAAATACCACTTTTGTATTTCTCTATTTTTTTTTTTTTTACAGCAACCATCAGGGTAGGTCTTATTATTTTCATGTTGAGGAAAACTGTGACCCAGAAGGGTGGAGCTAGGGTTTGCAAGAATCAGTCTGACCCCAAAGCTCCTATTTTTTACCAACTGACTGCCAAAATCAGCAAGTAATCTATTAATTGCCTACTATGAGCAGGTCACTAGGCAAGGTATCAGAATATAAAATAAGAACCTGGGAATATGAATGGGAATGATGATGAATAACAACTTAAAATGGCATACAAAAGCCATGTGAGCTGTAAAGACAATATATGACAGGAAAAGTCAGTGGAAGGAGTTATCATTGAGGAGTAAGGACAGACTTCATGATCCATCCTGGAGGGAAACACAGGATTTGGACAAGTAAAAAAACAAGAGGAGTGAGTGGGACTGTGGTGTAGTTTTTGAGGATTAACCTGACTTCAGTGAGAGAATGGATTTTTCTTGGAGCAGGTGAGCAGGCCGATGCCTGAAGTTTATTGCTACAGCCTCCTTCCTATGTCCACATCTTGTGGTAATGATGATCTAGAAAAGTGAAAATGAAAAGAGAGGTTGTGGAAACATAAAATTATAAGCCTTGCATACTTCACCTCAGCTTAGTCAAAAGCATATGTTAGAGCAGAAATTACTATCCTTAGTTAATGGCTATAAATTAAGAACCTTGAAAAAAGGGGGACTATGGACACAGGTGCTTTGGGAGGACAAGCATGCAGCTAGCCATTACTTATTGTTAGATAAGAACAATATTAGTACTTGACTACCTGTCACTAAAAAATTTAAATTTGATAAATATTTATTTGTATCCTATCACTGTGAAGTTATAATTCTCTCTAAGACACTTTGCTAATCAAGGGGAAGACTTTTCTTACAACAAAGAAAAATTTTAAATACTTCTCCAAACTGTACACACATTACTTTTAGACTAGAATGTTTATTGTAAGAAACGACATTTACAAGAACATTGCTATATAAAATTGTGTTCACTTAAGGTTATAAGCTATATCAGTATACCAACTTTGGCATTTATTGATTTACTATAGAATTAGCTGCTTTATTATGATTTAGCTTTGATAACTCAACCTGGATAAAAGCCTGTGAAAATTTTCTTAAAAATAGACAGACAGCTGAAGGCATATATTCCCCTTGAAAACAAATTCACAAGTAAAATACAGTTTCTTACAGACTGATTTTTTAACCACAACTTAGAATTTGTTGTTGGGAGTGGAATGGATTCTGAAGACCTAGGAAGGGCGAATGAATGTGTGATTCACTGACTTTAAGCAGAACGTGCTCCGAGTTTCCTGCACATGGTGACACATTCCCAAGATCTTGATGCACTTGAGGCAAAATGACCTGTATAGGGGCTCAAGTTCTTATCCTGACTGCTCAACTCATCAATGTGGATAAATCTTTGGATAAACCTTTGTATAAATCTTGTAATATCTTGAAAAGTTTTCTGAGGTCTGATGAAGTTCTAAAATGCCATAATTCTTTGATTTTATCATTTTCTTGGGACCAGTAGAATATATTCAAAGGGTAATTGTTCGGGGTTTGAGAGCAGCCCAATGGCATGAAACCAAGTAGAACTAACTGGCACTTAAGAGAATGAGACCATGGTTCTGTCACCATGCTTAACTGATTGCTTTCAACTGTATCTGACAGTTCAAAAAAAGACATTACGTGGTTCTTAAGACTTTTAACAAAATCTCTGATTGCTCAGGCAACAATACTATTAGCTGCTAGTTAGTTTAAAATCACGGTAGATAAAAAATGCCTTTGGAAAGGGTAGTATTGTCACTTTATCAAACTTAAAAGGATCTTTTTTGGTATTATATTTACCAAACTGAACATTTCATGCTCAACTCCAAACACATTTAGACTTAGTTTCAGTAGTTTTGGGGCCCACATGTGTCTCAGAGATAATTTAATACCATATTTCATTTAATGTTCACTTACATGGTCTGTTTTTGCCACACTTTGTTCTAAATTGATTCGGAAGAGTTAATCTTCAAACACTCTTATCTTCTTCTGCCGGCTGGTCTCATTGTAGGTTCTTTAGATGATATTGGACAGGTAAAAATATTATTTCGTTAAGTGGCTATTCTATCATCAGAAGATCAAAACAGACTCTAGTCCATTTTCAGACCAATCAGTTAAATCTTCTTGTGTATAAATGGGCAATGTGACAGCTATCCGAGAGTTCTAAAACTCAAGAATAATTTATTTGGTTAAAATTTCCTTACCTGTAAAAAGTAAAGTATTTATAAGTACATAGTGTATTTATAGCATTTAATTTTATAGTATTTGTAAATTAATAAAATATAAGGAATAAGTGGAGAAACATGGGCAATGAAGGTAAATATGGTCTCTATTAGTGAGGATTCAGTCAGGAAAATAGAAAGCACTAGGTATTTCAAGCAGAGAGGAATCAATGCAGAGAGTTGGTTGATAATTTTTTGGAAGGATGGAGGAGCAAATCAGAAAAGAGTATGTTACCCAGACATCAGCTGCCACCCTGGTACTGTCACTGCCATGCTGCTGTTGGAGCTGCTGCTTCCAGAAGTTCTTACTCTACTAGGAGGTAAAAAGAGGTGAGATGTTTGCATTGAGCAGCCAGAGATCCAGAGGTGAGACGTGTGCAGAGAGGGCTAGAAGAATACTCTGAAGATGGACTGGGGAATGATGGCTCTGTATTTCTTGTAAATGAGAAGTAATGAAGGAGGTAGACTCAAGGATAACTGAGACATAATACATTTTTACATAAAACTGTTGAATCAAGGACATTGTAGCCTACCTCAAGAATTTGGGGAATTAATTTATTTTGATACTATAATCAGGATGGATATTCTATTTCACCAGCATGGGGCACTTATATTTCCTTTAGTTACAAAATGCAAGCTGTCTCACATGCCCAAAGTCTAAACTTTTCTTGGAGTTTCTCTTTATAATTCAAAGCATAACTTACTGGGTTATGAATTAGTCCTTGTTATTTATCTGCCAAAAGTATTCAGGAAAGACAGAACGTTCTTGGAGACCATCACATCCTTGAAGTCTACACACCTGATGGGCAGTTCTGTCTGTTGGGCCCTTCTGCCTTCGGTACTTGTTTTCTGGAAATCCTTCCTTCTTGGACTAGTCTTTTTCTGTTTTATCTTATGTGTTGGTCCTGAAAAATGGGTGGATGCCACACACCCCTGTTCTCACTATGGTAGAACTGAACCTAATACATTGGCATAGAAATAAATGCTATGAAATTGAATCCTGGTTTTCTTATTTTTTGGGGGTGGTGGTTGGGAGCTGATCTATGTAGAATGAAGGAATCAACCATTTAAACTGGTTTGATTAATTAGTTAAGCCAAATACTTGTCCATTTTCCTCTTCACTAAATTGACCAGACGTTTGACAGAACAGAGTGATTAATTAAATAAAAATGGCTATTTTAGCACTTCATTCTACCTCTGTTTGTTATTTGAAATGTATTTTTATTACAACCAGTGAATTACTGAATACTGGTTTGGAAATAATTTGCTTTGTATGACAAGATAACCACTACAGCTTAATATATTTCCAAAGATTTATCCAAGATATAAGGCTTGAAATGCAGTCATTGACATTTATAATTTTCTTTATACCCTTACTTTAATCAGTCACTTCTTACCAACTCTTCTAAGTCCAATCTTTTCCCAGTATTTGTCCCTCATAATGTCTCTGTCTTTCCCCTACTTTTGCTTGGCTCTACTTTTGCTTCAATAGGGTGATTGCAGTGCCTATCTGTGAACACCTAGATCTGTTCTGCATCATTTTGTTGGTGGAGGAACAGGATATAGGGTTTACCATTATAGAAAATAGGAAGTATCTTATTCTCATGACTCCCAATTAAGAGCTCTTTCTTTTGTACAGTTAGTGGGGTTGGATGTAAGCTTGAAGGTCTATTGCAATTGAAGGAAAAATAGAAGAATGCTGAATGTGTTTAATTCTGTTCAATAAACATACCACCTTACAGTAAATGATCACAATATTTTTCCCCCACTAAGTCTCTCAGGAATTGCGAGAGTGTCTGAATGATCTGAGGAAAAATTCCAGCTGCATTTGGACCAATAAACAAGATGGAGTTTACTATAGCTGATGCATCTCACAGGTTAGTCTGTGAAGTTTGTAATTTACCATGAGATTCCAAATCAAATGCATGGCCATGATGCACTGGAATTTATTGTTGAGAAATGGTGTGATATAAACAAAGAAGATAATCAAGAAGGGGGATGCATGGTTTGGCAGAAATCTCCTTACTAGGGATGGACAGGCAGAGGTAGAGTGGGAAGCGGGTTTGGCTAATATCAGAGACTCAATCAGGCAAGTCTGGGATGGTGATCTAGGAGGTTGAATTCCCAGCAGTGCTTTAGGCAAGCATTTGGCACCTTGTGTCTAAGCCAAAGAGGCAAGAGGAACATGCCAATGGAGAATATATGTGCATGCCCTCATTTTATCTGTGAGAGTTTTACATGAATAATTCATGCTGTAGATAGTCCATTTCTAGATAACTGGGACTTGACTGTTGAGAGAAGAAAGTTAAGAAGGCATGCTGTATAGATGATATTTTATGCTTCCTGAGTCTGTGCTTTGACCTGATCTAAATTGTTGTCATCAGAAATAAATTACAATTAACATTTCATTCTTAGTCACAATTCAGAAATCTTATTCCATGTTCTTGAAAAATCTTTGGTTTGGCAAATAAAAATTGGCAGCCACTATCTATAGAAATTCATTCCCTTAAGGTGAAGTTGACAGCACCATTTAATTAAATCCAATTTTTTCCACACAGGAGATGAATGAAGTCATTTAAAAACATTTCTTTGATAGCAAATGGTAGAAAAAACTTTTAAGAAAAATATTATTATGTCTAGATTTTGGTGATAGGGACATTTTTTCTTAAATAAATGGGAATCTATCATTTATTGATCTCTATCTATTCTCTAATCTATAAAAGAATATCTTTCAAATATACTTGATTTTGACCTAGAATATGAAATACATTTTATATCACATACTAGTGCATGTATGTGGATACACAACACACATATATATACACAAACTCTATATGTTCTATTAATTAAGTGGGGGGAGAGGAAAAACAGCTTGTCGAGAGCCACTAACCTGGTCTCATGGCTCTCTGGTTGTGATCTGCACCTTGAAAAACACTATTAGTAATATTTCATATAAACAGATAAGCATTAAAAAAGCCATATGCCAAAACCTTTTATAGTAATAATTTAAAGCAGAGCATAAGACTCAAAAAAGTGTTTAGAGCAGGCTTCTTTTCTTTAGGGATCTAGAGGTAGTGATGAGTCTATAACATGTTACCTTTGAGTTCATCCTAATCGAGCTCTGTCTTTCCCATGAGTTTCTGAACTTTCTTTATTGCTGTGGGTAATGTAGAAATTAACAGGCTAATTCCCATATCTAGTCTATATGCTATTTTTGATAGATTATTTAAAAAATAATTATTTAAAGATATTAAAGTTATTTCACATGTATTTTTGCATCCATATGCACATTTTTTCCTAGAAAACAACTACATACTCAGTTCTACACCCCCTCCCCCCATCGTTATAGGTATCTAGATGGCAGGTTGGACAATCCCCAGAGACATTTGCCCATGTTGGCATTGGAACATTTCTCCAAGTCAAAATCAATAATATGTCTGCTCATTTGCTTAGCTTTGTCAAAATGATTGGCCAGTTTTGTGGAAATACTTTATGCTTTAATGATTGTCTACACAGAAACTTTATACTTTAATCTATGACTTTATACTTTGACTTTATACTTTATGTTTTAATGATTGTCTACACAGAAATTAACTACCATCTCTGTTTCCCCAAATTAGAAGGTCTAAACACCAGTATAGCTTATACTTTACTATATGCTTTTTATTTTTATTTTTTTTAAAGATTTTATTTATTTATTTGACAGAGAGAGACAGTGAGAGAGGGAACACAAGCAGGGGGAGTGGGAGAGGGAGAAGCAGGCTTCCCGCCGAGCAGGGAGCCCAATGTGGGGCTCGATCCCAGGACCCTGGGACCATGACCTGAGCTGAAGGCAGACACTTAATGACTGAGCCACCCAGGTGCCCCTACTATATGCTTTTTAAAACTTAAATTCTGCCTTCATTTTTAAGGAGCACTCTGTATTCAAAATCTCACAATGTTTCAGCAAGAAATCTGTATAGAGCAGTGACATGCTGTTTTGATTATGTCTCAGCTCATCCATTTGAGAAGGCTAAAAAGTTGTTTCAGCAGATTTCCTGCAGGTGTGCCTGATTACCTGGGCTCCATTGTTTCAGGAAGATAAATGGAAAACTTAGATCTTCATGAAATAAGGGCTGGAGGGAGAAATTCTGCAGTGAACTGTCTTAAAAAGCAAAGAGCTTCCTATCCCTAGAAATCTTTAATCATAGATTTGGTGACTGCTGTTGGAGATATTTTGGAGAGGATGGTGATATGGGATTGTAAGGCTCATAGGCTTATATAGTCATATCCAATTGGGAGATTTTATGAGTTTAAATTATGGGAAAAGATTGACACACTGGGCCTTAGCATCTATTGAATTTTCAATGACATACACATGGGTTGGTGCCCATGTAAGGCTGGCACCCAGTGTTCTAAGTTATCACCGGCTAAGTTTGGGTTCAGCATGACAGCATCTTCAGAAAAGCTTGTGCTAAATTTATTCTTCGACTTAAAAACATCAGTCACTATTCTTCAGCCTATTCTTCTTTGTGGGATGTCAAACTCTGGATTTGAAGAAAGGTTGTTAAAGTTTAAAGACTAGGGAATCCAGACAGTGTCAAATGTGAAAAATCCTTGAAGAACTTCTCATCATTCTTAAGAAAATGTATTTCTTATTCTAGGTCAAAATCAAGTATATTTGAAAGACATTCTTTTATAGATTAGAGAATAGATAGAGACCAATAAATGATAGATTCCCATTTATTTAAGAAAAAAATGTAATCTCATAAACTTAACTTGATTTTGGAATCACAGATCTTTTCAGAATCTATACAGAAAAGTGCACATTGAATTTAACAGCTCAGAGGACTCACCCCAGATTAAGAATACTTGTAAGGAAAAATATATACTTTCTAAAGTCTCATATTTTCACTTCTTAGGGATTGCCAGAACACACCAATTACTCCTCAAGTTATTCTCATGAGGCACTGAGTCCTTTTCTGAAAATTAAATACCTTAATGGAAGTAATAAATACCCTTTCCCACCCAACAATAACTGTGAGTTATGTTTACACTAAAAGTCATCTCAGAATTGAAGAGGAGTTCATCAAGCCCTAAAAGCAATAGAAGAAATTCAAAGTAAAAAGGCTAATGGACGACTATATAAAATGAAAGACTGTTCATCAAAGGAAACTATAAACAAGATTAAAAGGAAAATGAGAAGTTGGGGGAAAATAATTACAATAAATATCTAGTATATAAAATGGCTTTTAGAAATCAAAAAGAAAAATGTTAAAAACCAAATGGTCAGAATATGTAAAAATACGATTCTTTTTTACAGCAGTTATTGAGTGATTACAGTGTGGCAGAAAAACACCCCTGTCCTCAAGGGGCTTAATTCACAGTAAATGAAATACAAATGACCAATTAACCTGTGAAAAATGCCTAACTTCACTTCATAATTGAAGAAGTGTGCAAAATTATTAAGAAACAACCTTGGCCTGTCATAATAGCAGAGACAAAAAAAATGATACTGAGCATTATTGAGGAGATGGGAAATAGATGCTCTTATCTTTTTTTTTTTTTTTAAAGGTTTTTTTTATTTGACAAAGACACAGCGAGAGAGGGAACACAAGCAGGGGGAGTGGGAGAGGGAAAAGCAGGCTTCCTGCTGAGCAGGGAGCCCAATGTGGGGCTTGATCCCAGGACCCCGGGATCATGACCTGAGCCGAAGGCAGACGCTTAACGACTGAGCCACCCAGGCGCCCCTAGATGCTCTTATCTATTGCAGGTAAGAAGTTCCATAGTGGCAACTTTTTGGAGAGTATCTTTGCAACATGTATTAAGAGTTTTAAAAACTGGTTGCTCTTGATCTATTTATTTCTCTTCTATAAATCTGTTCTAAAGAAGTAGTTAAAAACTCAAATACCTACACACAAAGTCCACTGCAGTATTAGTTATAACCTCAAAAAAAAAAAACAAAAAAAAAAAACAAAAACAAAACCAACACTGAGAGTAACTTAAATTCTATTTAAAAATATATACCATGATCCAATATGTGTTAAAATAACATGTATACTGAGGAAAAACTAATCTAGAAAACACTGTGATTTTCATTTTATTTTTTGATTTTGTATTTCTAAGTTTTCTATGTTCTTTTTCTTTTTTTAGAAATATTTATTTATTTATTTTAGAGAGAGAGCATGCAGGAGGGTAGGTGGAGGGAGAGGGAGAGAGAGAATCTCAAGCAGACGCTTGGCTAAGCACAGAGCCTGACATGGGACTTGATCTCACAACCCTGAGATCATGACGTGAGCAGAAATCAAGAATTGGACGCTTAACCAGCCGAGCCACCCAGGCGCCCCACTATATTATTTTTCTAATTAAATATTATTATAATAAAATATTAGCAATAATTATCTTGGGGTGCTGAATTTGGGATGATTTTTATTTTCTCCTAAAGAAAATTACTTATTTGCTTCCCAAATTCTCTATAGTGAGCATTTTTATATCTTTTATAAATTCAGAGAAGAAATAAGCATGTTTAAAAACATATCTTGACAGCAAGAATATATTCAAATGCCCATCAAATTATAATAATTCTGTGGAAGCACGAAAGAACTTATTCATGTAGAGAAGACACTTGGTAGAACCAACCATCTTTAGAACCTGTAGTTATTTGCTTGATAACATTTATGGGATTTTGATTCATTGAAAAAGAAGACAGAATTGAGGATTTTCTGCTTGATACCTGATGTAACTATATAATTTTGAAAAGGTTATTCTTTGAAGTTTCAAATGTTCTTAAATGTACTAGGCATTTTTGAAGTTTAGAAATTGGTTTACAGAGGTCCAAGCTTTAAGTTAAGCACTTGCAACAGTTATCAAATATTGTTCTCTTAGATTCACAGTAAGGCATTTGAAACCACATTAAATCCTTTTATCTCATTTACTTATATTTTTTCACATTAAATCTTAAGAAGTGCAAATCAGATGCCTTTTAGAAAACCTTAGCTAAAACCTAACTAAGGCAAAATGTCTGCAAGCATTTTAATACACAAGTGATATACCAGTGCTTTATTGCTACATTCAAAATAAAAAATGAAAAGGTTTAAAGAGATTTGTAACATATTTCAATCACAAAAGTCTTTTCATAGTTTATATGAGAAATTTTCCTATATGTTAACATTTAGATATATATTTTTCCATGCCCACATATGACTGTGGATACACACACACACACAACACACACAGACACCCCAACATCTCTTCAAGTATTCTTTGTCTCCTTTCCTTATTTATTTACTCCATCAATTGAGTGTTTCCTGGGCACTTGTTATGTGATAGATACTTAAGTATAACCATACCAAGATGAGTTAGATATGTTTTGGTTTGAGGAGTTTACAGATATAGTGGGTAAGACAAGTACATCATGCTATTACTGATTATGCTATACATAATAGAGGACACCACAGAGTAGTATGAAAATACCAACAAGGAAATGATTAATTTGGCTTGCTTTGGGAGTGGAAGTGTAAAGAAATAACAATTACATTGGGTCTGAAGAGCAGGAGTTTGTTATGTGGAGAGGAAAAGAGTATTCTAGGTAGCAGGAATGGCACATAAAAAAGAATGGATTTGTGAATGTATACTCTATGTATATGACTGACCAAATTGTAGGGTGAGTAGAGGGGAATGGCCCTTGGGGTTCAATTGTGAAGGGCTTTGTAGACCAGGCTATATTTAAGTCTCAGTCACAGTGACCTGGGACATGACCATTATCAAGCTCTTCAAGGCCAACGGTCATCTTCTCCTCTGCCTGATCTAATATCCCAGAGGGTTCTGTTTGGGAATGCAAATAAGGCTTCCTTGGTGCAGAAAGCAATTCTCCATTCCTGCTGAGGAAGTGCTTTGCCTAAGCCCATTTGTTTCTTCAGGTGTACCTTCTTCAGAATCAAAGAGTAAACAATCCCCAGAGTGCTTTCACAAGACCTTCTCATTTGCAATGACCCAAGAAACCCAGCTTTGTTAATAAGCAGTGAACACCTACTCAGGCTGGCAACTGGGTCAAAATGTTAATTACTCTCCAATAGCCACATTTTTTTCTCTCTTCATTTGCTTTTTCACCTCCTCAGAGACTTTAATCAAGTTTGAATTTTCCTTACTGCTGAGACTAGTGTAGTGTTAAAAATATGTTAGCCCTTTGCCTGTCTCCTGGGCACCTATAATCTCAGGCGTCATTAGCTTCTCTCCCTTTCCAAGTTAATTATATTCAGTGTGAGCTTGAATTTTCAAATCCATCTGCTTTCTCCATCTCTGGAGATAGTTTATTTATATCTACTATTTTAAATAGAAAAGAGATGGAACAACAGTTTCCTCATACTTTAAATGTTTTGAGTTTGATGTAATAGTCATTTCTTTTAAAATAAAATCAATGGGAGAGAATTTATTTCACAGCATCTCTGTGTCTAAGCACTGACAAAAAACTGTCCAGTACAGCTAAGGTATGTCTCTGTTATTCTCTCCTCTCGGCACTTACCACAATTTATAATTATATACGTATTTCGGTGTTCACATTTGTAATGTTAACTGAACCGTAAGCTCTGTAAGGGCAGGAAAATGTTTTGTTCATCAATTTAATCTGAAGCTTAGTATATTATCTGGAATATGCTAGATGCTCAATAAATCTTCATAGAATGAAGGAAGAAAGGAAGGAATCAAGGTTTATAATAACTGTAGTACTTTAGAGGCTCACAATTTTTTTTTATCACCAAGGGCCATTTTATTAATTTTTACTTTCATGGATGCTATTTCGGTTACCTATTGCTGTGGGACAAATTGCCCCAAAGCTATGACTTAAACAACAACAGTATTATTTTTCATAATTCTGTGGATTCGTTGGGTGGTTCCTCTGTGGCTTTCATTTGGGTCACTCATATGACTGTGAATGCTGGACAGTCAGCTGAACTATAAGGTCCAAGATGGTCTCACTCACATCTGGGAGCTGGTACTGGCTACCAGTTTGGATGCCTCAGTTCTCCTTCCCATGGCCTCTCATCCTCCAGTAGGCTAGACTGGCTTTTTACACAGTGTCTCAGTGCAGGATTCTAAGAGGGCACAGATAGTAGCTGCAAGCTCTCTTGAGGCCTACACTTTGGAATTGACACAACATCACTTCTGCCAAAATCTCGGTCAAAGGAAGTCACCAGGTCAGCATAGCTTCAAGCATGGGGAAAAAGACTACTTCTCAATAGGAGGGATTGTAAAATGTTGTTCATACATTTTTCAATTTGTCGAGTATTTTGAAGTGATGATGATAATGAAGATGATGAGGGTGATGATGATACTAAAAGTACTAAGTATTTACAATAAGCAGTGTTCTACGTGCTCTAAGTGTTTACAACTCACAAAAGAAGTATGAATTGGGGGATATCATCATCCTCAATTTATAGACGGGGAACTGAGGGTTAGAACAGCTAAAGAATTTGCTCAAAGCATTACACAAATTTAGGGATGCAAACACAAGTTGACTAATTTTATAGCCTATAGTTTTCCCCTCCTTCCCGTTCTCTGTACTCTTTATGAAGTAATTAATCCCTGCTGTCTGTGGTATGTCTTTCCATGTCACCATCAATCCTGATTTAAGTAACCAGAGATTATTGTTGTGGCTGGGTTGCTAATAAACAATAGAGTTGAATAAATAAGTTGATGATTATGCATTGTTAACTACTACTGATTTCAATAACTTCTAAGAGAGTGGGTTCAGTCCTTTTTTTTTTTAAAGATTTTATTTATTTATTTGAGAGAGGATGAGAGGAGAGAGAGAGCACATGAGAGGGGGGAGGGTCAGAGGGAGAAGCAGACTCCCTGCTGAGCAGGGAGCCTGATGCAGGACTCGATCCCGGGACTCCAGGATCATGACCTGAGCCGAAGGCAGTCGCTTAACCAACTGAGCCACCCAGGCGCCCCAAGGGTTCAGTCCTTTTTATTTATTTTTTATCTTTATTATTATTATGAATGTTATTTAGCCATTTAAAAAAAATTGATTTAAGGGGCACCTGGGTGGCTCAGTCAGTTAAGCATCCAACTCTTGATTTTGGCTCAGGTCATGATCTCAGGGTCATAAGACTGAGCCCCGTGTTGGGCTCCACACTCAGTGGGGAGTCTGCTTGAGATTCTTTCCATCTGTCCCTACCCTACTCACGTGCTTTCTCTCTTTCTCAAATAAATAAATAAATCTTTAAAAAATAGTAATAAAATTGATTTAAGAAAAGACAGGCAGAAATTATTTAATGAATACAGATTGCAGCTGGTCCTCCTTTTGGGTTACTATTTCAATTGGTAACTTTCCCATAGGCTAGAAATCTCAAAACAAGTTTCTCTCTCTAGTCTTCTTCAGTCTGCATAACCATCTTTGTTTTTTTGGAAGGTTTCTCCTGTCTGTCTCCTCTTTTGCACTTCCATTGGACGTAACTCCTTGCAGCTCAAAATCTGGTCTGTGGACCAGCAATATTGGCGTCAAATGGGATCTTGTTTGATATGCAGAATCTCAGACTGCACCTAGAACTGCTAAATCAGAATCTGCATTTAAAAAGAAAGAGAGAAGACAAATAAAATTGGAAATGAAAGAGGAGACATTACAACTGATACCACAAAAATACAAAGAATCATAAGAACAATGAAGATGAACAATCATATGCCAACAAATTATATAACCTAATAGAAAGAGATAAATTCCTAGAAACATACAACCTTTCAAGATTGAGTCAAGAAGAAATAGAAAGCCTGAACAGGCTAGTAATGAGCAAAGAGACTGAGTCAGTAAAACAACAACAACAACAAACTCCTAACAAAGAAAAGCCCAGAACCAAATGGCTTTACTGGTGAATTCCACCAGTAAACTCTTCCAAAAACTTTCTTAAACTCTTCCAAAAACACAAGGAGAGAACACTTCCAAACTATTTAATGAGCCTAGTATCCCCATATACCAAAGATACAACAAGAAAACTACAGGCAGGGATGCCTGGGTGGCTCAGTCCATTAAGTGTCTGCCTTCGGCTCAGGTCATGATCCCAGGGTCCTGGGATCGAGTCCCACATCGGGCTCCCTGCTCTGAGGAAAGCCTGCTTCTCCCTCTCCCACTCCCCGCTGCTTGTGTTCCCTCTCTGTGTCTCTCTCTGTCAAATAAATAAATAAAATCCTTAAAAAAAATAAAGGAAAAATAAACAAATAGTATTGTATCAAAGTAAAATGCAGCTGCTCAGCAAAGGAAACAATAAACAGAGTGAAGGAACAACTTATAGAATGGGAGAAAATATTTTCAAACCATAAATCTTATAAGGGGTTAAAATCCAAAAAATATAGGGAACTCAAAGAGCTCAATAGGAAGAAAACAACCCAATTAAAAAGTGGGCAAAGGACCTAAATAGATTTCTCCAAAGAAGACATACAAATGTCCAACAGGTAGAGGAAAAGTTGCTCAACTCACTAGTCATCAGGGAAATGCAAATTGAAACCACATTGAGATATCACCTCACACCTGTTGGAATAGCTATTATCCCAAAGACAAAAGATAAGTGTTGGCAAGGATGTGGAGAAAAAAAGGGAACCTTTGTACACTGTTAGTGGGAATGTAAATTGGTACAGCCATTATGGAAAATGGTATGGTGGTTCTTCAAAAAATTAAAAATAGAGCAGCCATATGATTTAGCAATCCCACTTCTGAGTATATATCCAAAATAAATGAAATCTGGAAGAGATATCTGCACTTCCATGTTTTTGCAGCATTATTTCCAATAGTCAAGATATGGAAACAACCTAAAGGTCCATCAGTAGATGTATGGATAAAGAAAATATGATACACACAGATCACACACGCACACACACATACACATACACACAGGAATATTATTCAGCTTTTAAAAAGAAGGAAATCCTGGGCACCTGGGTGGCTCAGTTGGTTAAGCAGCTGCCTTCGGCTCAGGTCATGATCCTGGAGTCCCAGGATCGAGTCCCGCATCGGGCTCCCTGCTCAGCAGGGAGTCTGCTTCTCCCTCTGACCCTCCCCCCTCTCATGTGCTCTCTCTCTCTCAAATAAATAAATAAAATCTTTAAAAAAAAAAGGAGGAAATCCTGCCATTTGTGACTACATGGGTGAACTTGGAGGACATTATGCCAACTGAAGCAAGCAAGACACAGAAGGATAAATACTGCATGATCTCACTTATGTGGAATCTAAAATAGTCAAATGCATAGAAGCGATGAGCGACATTGTGGTTGCTAAGGGCCAGGAGGTGGGGTGTATGGGGGAGATGTTGGTCAGACTACAAAATGTCAGTTCTACAACATGAGTAAATTCTGGAGATCTAATGTACAGTATGCTGGTTATAGTTAACAATACTGTATTGTATACTTGAAGTTTGCTAAGTGGGTGGATCTTAAATGATGGGTGTGATATGTTAATTAACTTGATTGTGGTAATCATTTCACAATCGATACATATATCAAAACATCAAGTTGTATACCTTAAAAATAGTATTCCTATTTGTCAATTACACTTTAATATATCTCGAAAAAATCCTCTGTTAAAACTTGGGGGAGAAAAGGAATCTGTATTTTAACAGTATCCCCAACTGATATGCATGCGTTGTAAATTTTGAGAAGCAATGGCATAGTGAATGGATAAGGGCTTCAGATCTGGGTTTGAATTCTGAGTGCCCCTTGCTAACTATGTAATCTGAGGCTGGCTACCTCAAGCTCTGAGTTCCTCATCTATAAAACGGTGACAATAACAACAATAACAGGATGTAGCTTTGAGGGTTGGTGTGAGGATTATATAAGATTATGCTCAATATCTGGCACATCTTGTGTACTCAACAAATGTTAGTTAAGCATACACAACTATTGTCATTGTCTAGTTGGCAGCATTTTTTTTTTTCTCCCAATGGACCATTGTGATAATTTCCTGCCTGCTTTTCTAGTTTTAGGCTCTTCCCATTCATTCTATCCTATACTCCAGTGCCAGTTATTTCCACCAGCAAAGATCTGATTGTGATACTGCTCTCCTCAAAAATCTTCAGGGCCTCCCACTGCATTTCTTAGCATTTTACTGCATTTGTGAGCCAAACTTCTTTGCATGAAATTTACCGCCTCCTACTGTCTGAGTGCAGCCCAGAAAGAATGATACGCTGGAAACAGGGAAGGAGCTTCAAAATTTTGCCCTTGTTTTAACAAGAAAAAGCTGTTTGACTTTGTCTACCCCTCTTTGGGCTCCAACTTTTCTAATTCATACAATTAAGTAGTTTGGTTAATAGTTTTTACCAAAGGTCTTTTATATCTAGTGACTAATGAGGCTGGAACTGAAACCAACTCTACTGCACATTAGGAATTCCAGAACTTTTGCACAATACTGAAAACTGAGGAGAGGGACCCCATTCCTTATTTCTTATTCCTGGAAATAAGTTTGTCAGCTGTTTGAAAATGTTAAAAAGAAAACCACAGGTCCAAAAGAGTGTCACTTAGACCAGGTTCCCAAACCATGGCTTATTACCTAACCTCATTACAGTTTCAATCTTCCCCAGAAACATCGTCTTAACTAGTTGGTCAGAAATGTTTTGATCAGTGCCAACGAGTTTGTTGCATGGGCCTTCTCCATCCCCCAAAGGAAGATGAGGTCATCTTCCTGGTAAGACCTCTTGCCTTTACCCCAAAGGAAAGTGGTCTTGCCTGGAATAATCCCTTTCTTTTGTTAGTAACTTTCTTGCCCCATGCTCCTTCTATAAGGACCTTCCATTTTGTACAACTCCTTGAGAGCCCTTCTGTTTGCTAGATGGGATACTAATTGATTCATGAATCCTTTAATAAAGTCAATTAAATCTTTAAAATTTACTCGCTTGAATTTTTGTTACTTAACAGGAACAAATCTACATATGATATTTTAGAAAACTTATTTTTTTTTTAAGATTTTATTCATTTATTTGTCAGAGGGAGAGAGAGAGAGGGAGGGCACAAGCAGAGGGAGAAGCAGGCTCCCCGCTGAGCAAGAAGCCTGATGCGGGGCTCGATCCCAGGATCCTGGGATCATGTGATCATGACTGGTGCTGAAGGCAGACACTTAACCAACTGAGCCACCCAGGAATCCCTAGAGAGCTGTTATTAAAAAGTGCCTACTATTACTTAAATCTTTTAGGGAAAGAGATACTTGTCTTGAATGTTTTTTTCAGAGAAATAGCAAGTGTATTAAAATTAAGAAGAACAACACATTTTATTATATGTGTTAGAGAAACAACTGTATTCTCAGTAAAAATCATGCATTTTAGAAATGTTTTTTGCTTTTGATTAGGACGCGACTTTATACTTCTGAATAGGTTTCTTTTTTTTTTTTTTTTAAGATTTTATTTGTTTATTTGACAGAGAGAGAGAGACAGCAAGAGAGGGAACACAAGCAGGGAGAGTGGGAGAGGGAGAAGCAGGCTCCCCGCTGAGCAGGAAGCCCAATGCGGGGCTTGATCCCAGGACCCTGGGATCAAGACCTGAGCCGAAGGCAGACGCTTAACGACTGAGCCACCCAGGTGCCCCTGAATAGGTTTCTGATATAAGAGTATACCTTTGAAGCAGTCTCCCAGAATTACATTCCCAGTAAGGAGTAATGGAGCCCAAGTTAAGTTTTTTTCTCAAGAAACTTCAAGTTTTATTTTCAGGATGCCATGTTAAGTTTTTCAGTTGTTCAGGTAGCAAGT
Organism: Phoca vitulina; assembly: GCF_004348235.1. Lineage (NCBI taxonomy): Eukaryota > Metazoa > Chordata > Mammalia > Carnivora > Phocidae > Phoca > Phoca vitulina. Next base: position 59,491,711 of record NW_022589712.1, on the reverse strand, counting down.
ACTTATAGCTTTGTTGCTATAGAAATAAAATTTCAAAATTATTTACATTTCTTTCTCAATCCTGTGCCTGAAAAAAAGTAAAACATTTTGTGAGGTGTTTAATTAATTTAGATTCTTTTATATGATTCTTTTATGTATTTGGGTTTAGGTATTCATTAGTAGGGAGGAAATCAGTTGGTAGAGAATTGTTTCATTGAATGATAGAGATGAGTACATTTAATCTTAGAAGAAAATGCAACGATGAATTGTCAATATATTTTTTTTCTCAATTCAGTGATGTGCACTTTACCCACATGCTAGTGTTTTTGAAATTAGGGTATGTCTTACTATGAATGTGAATGTTTAATGTTGTATTTTTATTTCCCAAAGGCAGTTATTAAATTAATGGTGCATTTTACACATGAATTGTATTTTAGAATTGAGAAATCATTGGAGATGTTTTCTGCGTCACCCAAGGAGGTAGAATTGATCTACAGGACACAGGAGACACTGGATTTTTAATTCTTGAGATTGGGTAATGTTTTAGGCCTTAATTTTTTTCCGCCCAGTGGAGCCCAGCATAGTGTCCTGGAGGTAAATTGTTATGTAGATACCTGTTAAATAATGAATATACAAACACCAAAAATCAAGATACCAATTTAGCATAATCTTTTGGATGGACATTGCTGTATCTGAGCTAATTGCTGAAAGGGCAAATAAAATAATTTAATACTATCCTTCCTGGGCTGAAGTCATAAAGGAGTCATAGCTGTAGGGCTGTTCCTAGCCTTAGGCAAGGGAGGAGGCTACCTGTAGAAGTTTCTCTGAATGTGCAAAAATAACAATCTTTCTGGGTATTATTTTTCTTATCTGTAGCATCTGATAATCTCTAAAGTATCTTTCAAGTCCAAGATTCCATGACCCCTGTGATATCATAACCCATGAAAAGCAGTAATTTCTAGGACTTAGGTATAATACAAGTGCCTGAGAATCTGGTGTGATACTGTCATTTGACTATTAGCCATATTTAGGACACATTTTACTAATTCTGAACTCTTTATGCTTTGCTAAGGATAAACTATATTAAGGAAATATGAAATCCTTTATATAAGAAAGCCTTGAGAATACAAGCTACAAGCCAGAAGTAAATAAATATGTAAGCATTATTCATTGATTTATATTAATTGGTCAAAATTTAAATGAGGTACCTAAAATTGAATAAGCATATAGTTATGATTGTAAGTAATGACAAATACCCAAGTATTAATTAGATATGGGAAACTGATCATCAACTTGTCTTGAAAGTAAACATGTACACATATCATGGGCAAAAATACAAAACAGAGAATCTCTATCAGACCACTTCAGCAAATTTGCATGTGTGTGTGTGTTTGTGTGTGTGTATCCACTTATGTATAGAAAAACTGTATAAAGGCACAGAAATGAATTTAATAGCCACCCTTTTTATTTTGTACTTCGATTAAATGTTAAAGTTCTTTACAACTCTTAATACATATAAATTAAAACAAATCACTGACCAATTTACATATTGGAATTATTTGAGGCCTATTGGAAATGCTATTAGAAAAATGTCTGTTGGTTTAAAATCATTTATATCTTTAAATTCATAATATTTTCTGTATTAAAAAAGACAGTGGAGGTAAACTCTTCAACTGTTTTTCAATTACCAAGTGACAACATCTGTGTATGACCCATGGTGTTGGGTCTTCAGATGTCAGGGTTACTCACTGAACCCTGACTATTGCACCTTAGGGAAGTGAGAAGGAAGGTCGCTGGACTGTAGCCATGACCCAGCTTCTTCTGACATTGTAAAGGAGCACCTAGGCTCTGGGTGTAGCTCTGTAGAGCTCAGTTACAGAACTAAAATATCTCAGATGTGACCTACATCAGTCTCATGTTGTTTATATGACCTTTAACCCAGATATGTGTTTATATATTACCTTGTTTCAAAGTGGTCTTTAGAAGATCTAGAACCAAATACATTGGGTTAAAAGTCATGTGTCTTGACAATTGAGATATAAAAAAATGGACATTAGGTTGTTAAAAAAGCTGGTCTGTGACTCTTTTCTGTAAAGGGTAGATTAAAAATCAGTTTAAGACATCCATGGAGCAAGTGATTTTATGATTTACATGAAGGAAGTGGGTTTATAGATTTCATCCACAAACAAAATAACAGTGTTTACCTTTGTTGAAAATACAGGCTTTAGAAGCATTTCTTTCTTTTCTTTCTATACAAAGTGCATGTTTTATATAAGCCCAAAGAGGAAGAGATAGATATAATGAACATCTACAAATTTAAGGGGTATTACTTTTGTACCCTGGAACAAACACATACTGTACCTAAAGAGAGTGTATCTTGAGTGTATGCTTAACATCCTGAAGAATGCTATTATTAAAATGCAGATGCTGGTTTCTACAATTCATAAGCATGAGAACAAAGCTAACGCAAAATATACTAAACCATCAACTAATTTCTTACAGATAATAATTATTTCCTTAGGGGGCTGTAGAAGAAAGCAAAGCCCTCCACATTGTTGACTGTCTCCAGAATGATAGTTACAGGTTGCCAAAGTGGTGCTTTCAAAGGACAGAAACGGGCAGACCTGGATTTTAGCCCAGCTCTTATGTAGCCGTGCAGCATCAAGCTATCACTTAACCTTTCTGAGGCTAAGTAAATTGAGGTAATATGTACCTCATAGGTTTGTTACATGTGATCTTACATATTGCATATGTTCAGTACATGGTAACTGTTATGCTAACAGGTGGAGCTGATTATCGAAGGCATTAGATTGGACCATATGAAATTTTATAGATAAAAAATGGACAAATTTCAGACCTCATTGTAAGGTGTTCCCCTCCTAGGAACCTTAAGAGCACTGTTGCAGTGAGCAAAGTGTGGCCAGCAAGGCCAGATTTCCTTGGTGAGTTTTCAGTTAATAGTCATGGATGGCCTTTTTATCAGTGACTAGTTTATAATATGCTGAAATAACATCCACAACCATGGAGCTCAGGTATCTTAGACTATTCCATTCCTTACTCCCAATGCAGACAAATATTTTACATCTTACTAAAGTTAGCATATTAAACTCATTGCATTTGAATGGTTGCACTTCCGTTCCATGCTACTAAGCATCACAAGGACACAGGAAGGATGGACACAAGCATACTGTTTAACCTGCGCTTTCTAATAATACCAATAACATAGACAAGTCTATCTAGACTTTTGGTGATTCATGTACTCTCCTAAAAGCTTGATTTCAAGATATTTTCTATATTGTTGATTTCCCTGTCAGTCACTCTCCTTTGCACTTGAGGCAAGCGTTTCCGGAAATTCCCACTCAGCACGATGTAGAGAAAAGGGTTAATGCTGCTGCTGGCATAGCTGAAACAGATGGAGAGATAATAGCCTACGTGGAAGGCCAGCGTGGGCTGCTCCATCTGTAAGTTCACCAGTTGTATCACGTGATAGGGGGCAGCGCTTAGGATAAAGACCGCCACCAGTACAAGCACCATCTTCGTCAGCTTCATCACTCTCTCCTTTGGAACACTGGTGTTGTAACTACAAAGGAAACATTAGGATAGACAGAACATAAACAACCATAGAAATTATGGGCAATGATTTTCTAGAACTTTCATCAACAGAGATGTAATGCAGTTACCATGTGCCCCCTGATATGTTGTGATGAGAAGAACTGATTTTCCCCCCAAACACATAACTACAGTCTAATTGTGATACAATATCAGACAAATCCGGATTGGGAACATTCTACAGGATACCTGACCAGTACTCCTTAATACCCTTGAGGTCATGAAAAATAAGGAAAGAGTGGGAAACTGTCATAGACCAGAGGAGACTGGGGAGACATGACAACTAAATACAATATGGTATTCTGCATTGAATCCTAGACCAGAAAGAGGACTTTAATGGAAAAACTGGAGAAATCCAATAAGGGATAGAGTTTAGTTAGTAGTAATGTACTAATGCCTTTTTCTTTGCTTTGACAAATGCATCATGGTAAGGTAGGATATTAATGGAGAAACAAAGTGAGGAGTATATAGGAACTCTCTCTACTGTTTATGCAACTTTTCTATTAATTTAAAATTATTCCAAAATAAAAAATATTTTTAAATTCCCAAGTTTTATCATGTTATATTATATTTAGACATTTAATAGAAATGTCCCAGGGACATAGTTGAAGCAGATGAATAAGCCTGAGGAATAATATAAAAAAAGCATGGCAACTGAAAGTCTATGTAAGGTAAAGATTCCTCTGCAGTTTATCACAGTAGGCACCATCATTCTTCTAAGTTCTTCCATTTTGAGGGATAACTGGCAGTATGAGTTCTGTTTCATAAGATGCTCTTTGCATTTCTGAGAAAAGTGCTGGGAACAAAATGATCTGCTTTGGAGAACTGTCTTCAAAGGGCTCAAGCATCCTCTCCAGCTGTCAGTGTCTTAATATTCCATGTGATTCCATTTCAAATGTCTCACTAGCTCAGCTGCCTGTGATACATTTATTTTAGAGGCTAAGTTATTTTTCTATAACTGTGGCTGCTTCCCTTTCCCATTCTAAACAGACCACCCTTTAAGAATGCAATATTTCCAAAGAATTTCAAGAAGCTAAGTGAGAAAAAGTGTCATGGGTCAATAGAACACCTAAAATTTTGGTACCAGAGTTTGCCATGAATTTTTACTCATAGTCAAATTGATCACCCATTTGACTTCTAGGGGAGATGGTGGGTTATAAACTCACCGTATCCCATGGATACACCTACATAACACCCACATCAGTGTAAATAGCCTAGAAAATGACCCAAAGCCTGGCAGAACAGACTCTCCATGGTTAATCATAGAGAAGAGAGTATATCAAAAATGATTGGAAGGACAAAGAAGAACTAAACTGACATGTGAGACTGTCTTCAGGAGAGCAGAAAGCTGCATGCATGAATAAGGCAGAGGAGCAGACCCTACACCAGGTACTCTAGGCAGGGGGGATTTGAACTCAGAAGATGATTCTCCACATTTGGCTTTAAACCAGAGGGGCTTAACTTTACAAATTTTTACAGTCAGTGAGGCTTAACACCTGGAACTTTAAAAATTAACAGGCTCAGCTCTGGGAGAGCCAAAGGGTGGTAGGAACTGAGTTCCCACCCTTAAGGAGACAGGCCAATAAACAGTTTCTTGGAGATATAGAATAGAAGCAGCAGTTTGAAAAATGCATGGGGCTTACTGGAAGATTTATTTACTAATCTCAGAACATTTGCTGGAGGAGCAGAGATCATTAGGAGACTTCTCCAAGAATAAAAGAGCTGGTGGTGCCATTTCCCTCTCCTGCCCTCCAGCCTAGATAAATGGACACCTAGGGAACCAACATGAACACTCTCTACCTGGTATGCTAACAGCGTGCCCCACCCCCCTGCTCTCCTCAGAACTGACCTCTCCAACCTGCCCTTGGCAGTCCTCAAATGTGGCTACAGGTCCTCTCCCAGAGCAGATCTATGCAAATTTTGCTAACCCTGCATGCCCCAACCCCACATGCTGCGGATCTGCCTTCTCCAATATACTTTTGGCTGGAGCCCATTCAAAACACTGCCACAAGCTTGGCAGTGTGCAAACAGCACTGACAGTGGCCAGCAGCACTACAAAGTGACTCCTGCCCTGGGGAGAGGGGAAGATAACCACACACACAAGTTCCACTGTGGCCCCAGCAGTGGGCTAGGGGCAGACATCTCTGGTCTGACTGCAGGCCCCACCCACCAATGAAAGCTTCTCAGGGGACAACACAGGGAGAGTGCCCTCCAGTTCAATGTGACTGCAACTCTGGCAGATGCATGGTTTGACCCAACTCAAGCCCAAGACAGCCCCATACTGATCCGTTAACAACACAGGAACCAAACCCTGCCCACAGCAGGCAGAGAGAGCCATTGCAGATGACTAGACTGAAAGCAAATGCAGTTCAGCCATAATAGTAAGGCACATGCAACACATATAGGAGACACCCCTGAAGTGCCAGGTTCTGGTGAACAGGGAACATTGCACTGCAGAGCACTATGGGACCTCTTCTTCATAAGGCCACTACTTGCAAGAGCAGAAGATGTAGCTGACTTTCCTAACACATAGAAACAGACACTTGTGAATCCCCAGGCTGATTTTTATAGATATACTTATTTTTGCTGCTTTTGTGCTTTCTACTTTTCTTACTCCTGCTTATGGTCTTAGATAGATGTTAGATAAGATGAGGATCAGAGGAATGGGCCCCAAATGAAAGAACAGGACAAAATCATAGCAAGAGAGCCAATGAAATGGAGGTGAGCAATATGCCTGATAGAGAATTTAAGGTAATGGTCATAAAGATACTCACTGGACTTGAGAAATTACTGAAAGTAAAAATACACTAGGGGGAATTAATAGTAGAACAGAGGTATGTGTGCTGGCAAAATGAGCACAAAATAGTAAAACAGAGGAACCAGAAGAATGGATCAGCGACCTAGAAGACAGAATAATGGAAAGCAATCAAGCTGAACAGGAGAGAAAAAATAAAATAAAAAATGAGAATAGATTAAGAGAACTCAGCAACACAATCAAGCATAATAATATTTGCATCACAGGGATTCCAGAAGGAGAAGAGAGAGAAAAGGGGGCAGAAAATTTATTTGAAGAAATAATAGCTGAAAACTTCCCTAATTGGAGGAAGGAGAAAGACTTCCAGATCCAGGAGGCACAGAGAGCTCCCAATAAAACCAACCCAAGGAGATACACAGCAAGCCACATAATAATTAGAATGGCAAAAAACAGTGATAAAGTGAGAATTTTAAAAGCAGCAAGAGAAAAGAAAACATTTACATATAAGGGAAACCCCATAAGACTTTGAGTTGATTTTGCAGGCAAGAAGGGAGTGTCATGATATAGTCAAAATGCTGCAAGAAAAAAAAACAAAACCCTGCAACCAAGAATGCTCTATTAAGCAAGGCTATCATTCAGAATAGAAGGAGAGATAAAGAGTTCCCTAGACAAATAAAAGTTAAAGAAATTCATCACCTCTAAACCAACCTCACAAGAAATATTAAAGGGGATTCTCTGAGTGGAGAGGAAAGACCATAAGCAGGAGTAAGAAAAGTAGAAAGCACAAAAGCAGCAAAAATAAGTATATCTATAAAAATCAGCCTGGGGATTCACAAAATAAAAGGATGTAAAGTTTAACACTATATACCTAAAATATTGGGGGTAAGGAAGTAAAAATTTAGTGCTTTTAGATCTAGGGTTCAAACTTGAGAGACCATCAACTTAATACAGACTGCTATATGCATAAATACATATCAACTTAATACAGACTGCATATGCATTATGTTATATATAACATAATGATGACCACAAATCAAAAACCAGTAATAGATATGCAAAATATAAAGAGAAGAATCCAGGTATATCACCAAAGAAAGCCATCAAACCATGAGAGAAGAGGGTAAGAGAAGAAAGGAACAAAGAAGAACTACAAAAACAACCATAAAATAATTTAAAAAATGACAATAAGTACATACCTATCAATAATTACTTTTAATGTAAATGGACTAAATGCTCCAAAGATAGGGTGACTGAATGGATAAACAAGTAAGACCCATCTATATGTTGCATACCAGAGACTCATTTCATTCCTAAAGACACATGCAATTTGAAAGTGAAGGGATAGAAAACATTTATCATGCAAATGGAAGTAAAGAAAAAGCTGGGGTAGCATTACTTATATTGGACAAAATAGACTTAAAAAAAGAGACCATACAAGAGACAAAGGATACTACATAGTCATATAGGGAACAATCCAACAAGAACATATTACAATTGTAAATATTTATGGAACCAACATGGGAACACCCCAATACATAAAGCAGCTATAAACAAAAATGAAGGAAGTAATTGATAGTGATAAACTAATAGTAGGGGACTTTAACACTCCACTTGTATCAATGGATAGATCAGATAGAAAAGCAACAAGGAAATAGTAGCTTTGAATGATACATTGGACCAGACAGACCCAACAGATGTATTCAGAACATTCCATTTTATAAGAGTGGAATACACATTCTTTCAAGTGCACATGGAACATTCTCCAGAATAGATCACATGTTAGGCCACAAAACAAGTCTTAACAAATTAAAGAAGATCAAAGTCATATCATGCATGCTTTTCTGACCATATGCAATGAAACTAGAAATCAACCACAAGAAAAAATCTAGAAAGAACACAAATACATGGACGTTAAATAACATGCTACTAAATAATGAGTGAGTCAACCAAGAAATCAAAGAGGAAATAAAAAAATATGGACACAAATGAAAATGATAACATAATGGTCCCAAATCCTTGGGATGCAGTAAAAGCTGTTCTCTGGGGGAAGTTTATAGCAATACAGGCTTACCTCAATAAGCAAAAAAAAAAAAAAAAAAAAACTCAAATAAACATCCTACTTTTATACATAAAGAGCTAAAACAAGAACAAACAAAACCCAAAATCAATAGAAGGAAAGAAATAGTAAATATTAGAGCAGAATAAATGAAACAGAAACAAAAAACCACAATAGAACAGATCAATGAAACCAGGAACTGGTTCTGTGGAGATCCACAAAATTGATAAAATGTTAGCTAGACTCATTTTAAAAAAAAAGGACTCAAATAAAATCAGAAAGAGAAGAAATAACAACCAACACTACAGAAATGGAAAGGATCATAAGAAAATATTATGAAAAATTATATGCCAACAAATTAGACAATCTATAAGAAATGAATACATTCCTAGAAACATATAGTTTCTCAAAACTTAATCAGGAAGAAATAAAAAATTTGAATGGACTGATTACCAGCAATGAAATTGAATTAGTATCAAAAAACTCCCAACAAACAGAAGTCCAGACCAGATGGCTTCACAGGTGAATTGTGCCAAACATTTAAAGAAGAGTTAATACCTATTCTCAACCTATTCCAAAAAATATAAGAGGAAGGAAAGCTTCCAGATTCATTCTCTGAGGTCAGCATTACCCTGATACCAAAACCAGATAGAGACACTACAAAAAAAAGAGAACTGTAGGTCAATATCTCTGATGAACATAGATGCAAAAATCCTCAACAAAAATTAGCAAATTGACTCCAACAGTACATTAAAATCATTCACCACAATTAAGTGGGATTATTCCTGGAATGCAAGGTGGTTCAATATTCACAAATCAATCAATATGATACATCATATTAACAAGAGAAAGGATAAAAACCATATGACCATTTCAGAAGATGTAGGAAAAGCATTTTGCAAAGTACAACACCCATTCATGATAAAAACCCTCAACAAAATAGGTTTAGAGGGAGGGTCCCTCAACATCATAAAGGCCATATATGAAAAACCCAAAGCTAACATCATACTCAGTGAGGAAAACTGAGAGCTTCCCCACTACGATCAGGAACATGGCAAGGATGTTCTCTTTCACTACTTTTATTCAACATAGTACTGGAATTCTTAGCCACAGCAATCAGCCAGCAAAGAGAAATAAAAGACATCTAAATTGAAAAGAAGTAAAACTTTCACTATTATGCAGATACATGATACTATATTTAGAAAACCCTGAAGACTCCACTAAAAATATCTACTAGAACTGATAAGTGAATTTAGTAAGGTTGTGGGATACAGATAAATATAGAGAAATCTGTTGCATTGGTATACACTAGTAATGAGTAGCTAGAAAGAGAAATTAAGGTAACAATCCCATTTACAACTGCAGCAAAATTAATAAAATGCCTAGGAATAAACTTAACCAAGGAGGTAAAAGATCTGTGCTCTGAAAACAATAAAACACTGATGAAAGGAATTGAAAATACGACAAACAGATGGAAAGATATTTCATGCTCATGGAATGGGAAAACAAATATTGTTAAAATGTCCATACTACCCAAAGCAATCTACAGATTTAATGCAGTCCCTATCAAGATACCAACAGCATTTTTTTCACAAAACTAGGACAAATAATCCTAAAATCTGTATGGAAACACAAAAGGCCCTGAATAGCCAAAGCAATCTTAGAAAAAGAAGAACAATCCTGGAGGTATCACAATTCCAGATTTCAAGACATACTACAGAGATGTAGTAATCAAAACAGTCTCATACTGGCACAAAAAATAGACACATACATCAATGGAACAGAATAGAGTGCCCAAAAATAAACCCACAATTATATATATGGTCAATTAATCTTTGACAAAAGAGGCAAGAATGTGCAATGGGAAAAAGACATTCTCTTCAACAAATGGTGTTGGGAAACTGGACAACTACATACAAAAGAATGAATCTGGACCACTTTCTCATACCATGAGCAAAAATAAACTCAGAATGGATGAAGGACCTAAATGTGAGACCTGAATCCATAAAAATCCCAGAAGAGAGCACAGGCAGTAATTTCTCTGACATCAGCCATGGCAACATTTTTCTAGATAGGTCTTCTGAGGCAGGGGAAACAAAAGCAAAAATAAACTATTGGGACTACATTAAAATAAAAAGCTTCTTCACAACAAAGGAAACTATCAACAAAACAAAAAGACAACCTATTAAATGGGAGAAGGTATTTGCAAATGACATACCTGATAAAGGGTTAGTACCCAAAATATATAAAGTACTTACACAACTCACCACCAAAAAACCAAATACTCCAGTTCAAAAATGGGCAGAAGATAGGAACAGATATTTCTCCACAGAAGACATACAGATGGTCAACAGACATGAAAAGATGCTCAACATCACTCATCATCAGGGAAGTGCATTTCAAAACCACAATGAGATACTACCTCATACATATCAGAATGGCTAAAATAAAAAAAAAGAAAAAAACAGGTGTTGGTGAGGTTGTGGAGAAAGAAGAACGCTCTTGCACTGTTGGAGGGAATGCAAACTGGTGCAGCCACTGTGGAAACAGTATGGAGGTTCCTTAAAAAATTAAAAAAAGAATTACCATATGATCCAGTAATGCACCACTGGGTATTTACCCAAAAAAACCCAAAAACACTAGTTTGAAAAAGATATATGTAACCCTGTGTTTATTGCAGCATTATTTACAATAGCCAAGATATGAAAGCAACTGCAGTGTCCATTGATAGACAACGATAAAGAATGTGTGATATATACATATGATGGAATATTACTCAGCCATAAAAAAGAATAAAATCTTGCCATTTGCAACAACATGGATTGAGCCACAGAGTATAATGCTGAGGGAATTAAGTCAGTCAGAGAAAGACAAGTACCATATGATTTCACACATATGTGGAAGAAACAAAACAAATGAAGAAAGCAAAAAAAGAGACAAATAAAAAAATAGACTCTTAAAAATAGAGAAGAAACTAGTGGTTGGCAGAGGGGATGTGGGTGGGGGGATGGTTGAAATAGGTGAAGGGGATTAAGAGGGGATTAATTAAGAGGCGGTTATGTGTGGGAAATCTAGTGATCTTGTCTGTCCAAAGCAAATACAGTAATTTGTTGTAAGGACAAATTTTGATAATATTTTTAAAATCCAACATATTATGTATTCACTGACTCACTCACTTGAACAACTTGGTATGGATAATTTCAAGTAGAAAATAATTTTTTTATTTTTTATTTTTAAAGATTTTATTTATTTATTTGACAGAGAGAGACACAGCAAGAGAGGGAGCACAAGTAGAGGGAACACAAGGAGAGGGAGAAGTGGGCTTCCCGCCGAGCAGGGAGCCTGATGTGGGGCTCTATACCAGGACCCTGGGATCATGACCTGAGCCGAAGGCAGACGCTTAACAACTGAGCCACCCAGGCGCCCCTAGAAAATAATTTTTTAAAAAGATTTATTTATTTATGTGTAGAGAGAAACAGGACGTGCACAGGGGAGGTAGGGACAGAGAGGGAGAGGGAGAGAATCCTCAGCAGGCCCTTCCCAACCCCCTACCCCTCAACTGAGTGTGGAGCATAGGCAGGGTTCCATCTCAGGACCCTGAGAGCATGAGCTGAGCCAAAGTCAAGAGTCGGATGCTTAACCGACTTAGCCACCAAGGCCAGGCCCCCCTAGAAAATAATTTAGATTTATTCATAGAGTTTTAGAGACAAATATCTTTAAAGGTTCTTCCCAAGTCTATTGTCTTAGGGTAAGTCTCCGGTTTTATTTAGTCCTAATTAATCTTGTCCTAAGTATTCAAATATTAATGAGATCCCTATCCTCCAAATTAAAAATTTAAAACACAAAAATTAGAAAGTTATACATGGCATCTAAGATATTTACATATGTACACAACTCTGCAAAGTGTACAAATAAAACGTTTAAATAACATTATTGATGACAAATATAAAAGTATTCTTTAAATAGTATCTTGAGTTCTGTTTACATTTTTATGAAACCGTTACATCAGTGATTGCAACATTTATCACTGAGAGATCCTCAAATAGCTGCTTCAGAACATGTCCTGTTTTCACAAATTGCTCATGCAGACATTAATGCCCATATGTCTAAATGTGGTATGTTTCAAGTGATTGTTGTTTAAAATTCTGTTGTAGATGTCTTAGGATCTCTGAATTGTTCTTTCAACAAATAAAGCAAGATAGGGTAAACACTTACCATCTGGTATCCTTATTCTGTTGATACATCTCCCAAGTATAGCATAAAATTAAAATATAGCACACCAAAATCAAAGGCAAAGGGAAAAAAAAAGTTGTTATCGTCAAATAAAGTGTATACCTGTAAAATGAGAGAGAGAGAGAGAAGACATGACTGTCATATTCACAATGCCAGGAACTTTTACAGTTTATGAGGCATGATTCTCTAATTTTTCAGGGCCCAGGATAAAAGTTCTTGGAAAAGTTAAGGATCTTTGCTGCTTTTACATAGAGAAAAATAAAATAAGATAAAAACAGAGAGGGGGGCAAACCATAAGAGACTCTTAACTATAGGGAACAAACTGAGGGTTCCTGGAGGGGAGGTGGGTGGAGGGATGGAGTAACTGGGTGATGGGCATTAAGGAGGGCACTTGATGTAATGAACACTGGGTGTTATTATGCAAGTAATGAATCACTAAATTCTAGCCCTGAAACTAATACTACACTATATGTTAACTAACTTAAATTTAAATAAAATCTTGAAAGAAAAAAATAAAAGAAACTGCAAAAAAAAAAAAAAAAGTCTTGCTCTTCATTGTTTGCTAGCAACAGTGCTTATCTCTTCTCTAGCCAAGCCTGAGGCTAGTGAGTATGAACAGGTGAGATATGTATTACCATTATCTTTTAGTGTTATTAACAACAATATGGACTAGCAGGTAGCATTTATTATATAATAGGCACTGATCTGAGTACTTTACATACTTCAGTCCACTGAATCTCTGCAATCCCATGAGTACAACTGCCATTAATATTCTCATGTTACAGAAGAACAAACTAAGGCACAGTGGGGTTAAGTGGCTTGCCCAAGGTTATCCAGCTAGTAATGAGCAGAAGTGGGATTTGAACCCAGACAGACAGTTGAGCTGCACAACCCACACTTGTAATCAATGCTCCAGATGGCCTTTCAAAGGGCCTGTTGTGAAATGAGCCCGTCTTTTCCTTGGTGCTCCCCCAGGGGAAATTCTCAGGTAAGCCAACTCCATTTCTGCACAGACGCCAGGTGTCTTCCTTCCTGGAAGAACCTTGGCGTTGGTGGAAGAAGGCAGCCCACGTTGGGTGGGTGTGGACAGGGTGGCAGGAAGAGAGAGCACCTGGGACTAGAGGGACTCTGAAAGCCACACAGTGGTTCCAGTCTCAGTTCCCCATGAGAACTTAATTCTGGGAAGATCAACAGAGGCTAGAACCTCAGAATATCCTTTATGATAACCAACCAAAAATAGCAGAAGCAGATGCTGGTGCAAAACAGTGAAGCATTGTTATTTCTTTGACACAGGCTGAAGTTCTACAGTCATCTCAGGTTGGGCTCCTCTTTAAGATACATTGGGGTCCATATTAATGTATCGGCCACCAGTGATTAAATATCATTTCACCTTTAAATTGGCAGATGGTTTTTATCTGTGAGTGCAGCCAGTGCTGGTGGGAGAAATAATGAATAAACAATTGATCCTAGTGATGTTGCGGTCCTCTGGAGATTTTCATTACTGGATTTGTAGCCTTGCAAGGGCCTCTACCTCCATCCCTCTTGGGCTGTGACTACATGATGCAGAAATGACTCATCTATTTAACAAGTGGTGGATGGGAAAAAGGAATCTTCCAGATTGACTTGAGATAATGTATGCAAAAAGCACCTAGCACGATACATGGCCCTTAGTAGGCCATCAAAAAATTTTAGTCATAGACTTCAATTGAAGTCATAGACTTCAAAAATTTCAAATAAAATTTTTGACTTAATTTTTCCTTTCAAATTAAAATGTGAGAAATCCCTGTGTTGGCTTCTGTATTAGTTACTGAGAGCTGCTGTAACAAAATACCACAAACCCGATGGCTTGAAACGACAGAAATTTATTGTGTCCATTCTGGTGATAGAAGTGTGAAAATAAGGTTGTTGGCAGGGTTGGCTCCTTTCGGATGCTCTGAGGGAGAATCTGCCTTTCTCCTTGCCTCTGCTGGTTTCTGGCAAAACCTTGCTGTTACTTCACTTGTAGATGCATCACCCTAGTCCCTGCCTCTGTCTTCACAGGCTTTCTCCCTGTGTGTCCCTTCAAATCTTGCTCTCCTCATGAGGACACCAATCCCTGGATTGGGGGCCGGCTCTAATCCAGCAGGACCTCGTTTAACTTGATGATGTCTGCAAAGACCCTATTTCTAAATAAGGTCACATTCACAGGTACTGAGGATTAGGACTTGAATATGGGGGGAAACACCATTCAACCACACTCCAGTGGCATACCAATAAGGTCTGAGTCTCAGTAACTCCTAGACAATTTCGGAAATTTTGCCCCTCCCTTGATTTTTGCATTCCTGCTGTGTCTGGTTGCCATGGATCTTTAAAATCCATATTTAAATATATTTGTGTCCATTGAGGCTACATAATTAAACTCCAAATCTTTTTCTTTTTCTTTCTTTTTTTTTTTTTAAGATTTTTTATTTATTTATTTGACAGAGAGAGACACAGCGAGAGCAGGAACAGAAGCGAGGGAGTGGGAGAGGGAGAAGCATGCTTCCCGCCGAACAGGGAGCCCGATGTGGGACTCGATCCCAGGTCCCTGGGATCATGACCTGAGCCGAAGGCAGACGCTTAACGACTGAGCCACCCAGGCGCCCAAACTCCAAATCTTTTTCTAAAGGTTACCCTCCTCTTAAAATCAAGCTACCAACCTGATTGTGGAAAGCAGAAAAGTAAGCGGGAGACTGCCCCTTAGAGGATCCCCAAAGACACTCTACGTGGCTGCTCACATGTTGACAAGGAGGATGAAGCACTTCACAACTTAATTCAACTCTATTTTTCTTAAGTTTTAACAACCTACCGGAGTACATCGTCAGGGGATGTTAAATCAAAAGCACAACTCTCCACGCCGTCTTTAAATTTGATGACCTTCGAGTAGACCCAGACAGGCAAAGCCAGAATGAAGGAAGCTGCCCAAAGGCCCAAATTGATGCGGATGGTCTTGTACCTCGTTCTCCAACTTGTAAGTCGAAATGGTTGGACGAGAGCCAAGTACCTGCAAAGCCAGTTAAGAAGGGTTTGGGAACAATCAATAAAAGCACTGAGCTCCAAGGATGAAAGGTTCATGACAAAAGTAAATTATTAGTATTATTATCCTCCCTGAAGCACACCTCCATCAGGGTAAAAGAAAGTTATATTTTTTAAGAGCTGGCTGGTACCCGCAGAGAAAACAACTCTTGACCCTGCAAGTCTGAATAAACCACTCACTGAAATAGCTGTCATTTCCATGAACACACTGATAATGGTGAAATTCAGCCCTGTGCAAACTCTCTCTTTACAAAGGTGCTTCCCAGGCTAGGCTCTGGAAAACGTGGTCTCTGAGTTGGGGTTTCCTCCAGGAGGGAGAGGCTCTCTTTCCAGTAGGATTTACTGCCATGGAGGCAGGAAGGAGGCGAGTGCTCTGGCTGGTAGGAGAGTCTGCCGGCAGGATGAGGCTCTGGCCCACCGGGACAGACATTTTGCCCAGATGGCTTTCCAGTGGGGGCCCCAGGCTCCTGGAGGTTCAGTTCACAGAAATCACAGTGAGGATACACAAATGTGACTAGTACAGACAATGCAAATTCCTCAGGGAACTCAGGCTGGAGGCCAGAGAGGGGAAATGGGCTAATTTCATAGGGAGAGGGGTTTTCTTTCTTCTCTTTATTCTATTTCTGATTCAGAAAAAAGGATAATCATTAATTAAACTTGAAGTCCTGACATACCAAATATATTTGGTTCTCTAGAAAATCCAAGAAGAATTTTTCAGAGCCAACTGAAAGCTAAAGAGCCGAGACCCAGAAGGAAGAGTATTTGTGAAAGCGCACTTTTGCTGGAGGTGCGGGTGTTGGAAGGCAGCGTTTGCAGACATTAAATTAATGTAAAATATGTTTTGATGGTCATTGAATTTTTGTAGAGCTACTTAAGGAAGATTTATAAAAATAAAAAATTTCCTATCCCCTGTTCTTTCAATTTTGCATAAGAGGCAGGACTTTTTAAGGGAAAACTTAGTTAAGGGACCCTTTGGCACGCAGGGAGATTCTTGCGGCCCAGGGCACCCCCGCTGCTCCTCCTCCTGAATACTGCACTTTCATCACCTGCGGCTAAGGAGAGAAGGACCCCTCCCCACCCCTCCTGCCCCTGCTGGGGAAGGGGATGGGGTAGTGATTGCACAGCAGCCCAGCCATCATTCTGTCTGGGATTAAAGGATGATGGAGTCATGGCATCAATAGATTAGCGAATCTTCTCTGATTATATCCTCACCCCAACATCCTCCTTCCCCCAGCTGAAAACCCCTCACTGGTTTTCCATCGCCTTTTGGATAAAATTCAAAATTCTTACCATTGCTTTTGCAAAGTCTTTCTCCACCTGGCCCTGCCTGTCACTTAGGCTGTAACTTGTGTCAGTCTTTCTCTGGCCTTCCTTCAAGCTCCTTTCCCTTTTGGGGCCAGGTGCATGCTGTCCTACCTGCCTGGCAGAATCTCCCTCTAATTCCTCCTGCTCTTCCTCTGAGTTCCTATCTAACAGTCTGTGTCTCAGGGAAGCTTCCCCTGACCACTCACTCTATACAAGGGCTCATGACTATACATGCAGATCGTAGGGGAACTCTCCTTTTCCTTCCTAATATGTATCATTGTGTGGCAATACACATTCACCTGTGTGACTTTTCACTTAATGTCTGTCTACATCTCAGGAGTGAAAACCCCACAAAGGCAGAAACCTTGACTATTAGTTTAATGTTCTTTTATCTCCTGTATCCAGCATAGTTCCTGGCCTACGGTCATACTCAAATATTTGTTGAATGAATGAATGAATGAATGAATAGGGAATTTGGCTTCTACTTACTGACTTTTGATGTTCTAGAGAATTTATTTACAAAAGTAGTCTAGGCAGCTTTCATCTGGAGGTATATGTTTTTAATATTTTGGGTGTTTACATAATTTTTTGGTGTTGATTTGGAGGTAGGCACCCACTACTGAAATATTACACATACTTGTAGTTATTACTGATCAGAGAAAGAAGGATGAAAATTATTAGAAACACTTAAAATTTATGCTCTGTTGAATTGGCAATTAAAATGACTTAATGTATAAATAATAAGGCTTACTGATGGCACTGACATGACCAATGTCATGTTTATGGCCTTGCAAAGAAAACTCCATTTCTTTTTACAAAATTGCAGATATTGTTGAAGTTTTATGCATTTAGTACAGTTGGAACTTTAAGAAATGCTGAAGAGGAAAAAGTTCAGTTTTATAGAATCTTCGTTTTTCTTTGGTCATGTGATCCTCTAGAGGGAGGGCAAGAGAAGGATAAGGGCCCGAGTGTCTTAATTCTAAAGTAAAATTTTAGCACACTGCGTCCATTAGATTTAAAAAAAATGACATTCAGGTGTATAAGACACACGTGCACATACACAAACACCCTCAAAGAAAAGAACCTGTGAGCCTTAGGAAATGTGTACAGTTGGTCTGTTCCAACGCAGACAATGTCCATTCTCTTTATTTGCAGTAAGAGGTTTACAGAAGAGGTATGATTTCCCTTCTTTAAAGAAAAAGCCAATACTCTCCTGCCTTCAGGGTACAGGGTATGAAGAAGCTTTTTTTATCTCTGAGAATGGGATTACGATTGGTTAGGACCTGTACTGTAGGTTGCTTTCCTGCCGTGGGCCTGCCCTGGGTCAGCATTAGCTGGCTTCAGCTGAACTAAGCAGGCCTACATAGTACATTGATTTTAAAATGTGGTGTTAATTATAAATTGAGAAGCACACTCTGTATTTCGAGAATTCTTTTACGGGAAGGCAACAGGTTATAAAAAATGCATTAAATATCACCATCATTATTCATGTCTGAATAATAATGATTCAGTGAATGATTTCTTTGAACCTCGCTATTCCTTTTTTTATTCATTTGAAAAACTGCTCATCACTCCCCCACCCCAAAGGCAGATGTGGAAGGCTAAAGAGGCAGAGCTCAGGAAGGAGTCCCGGATGGACCAGGGAAATTTAACATAGTCCTCAAGATTGGCAGTCATTCATTCATCAATATTTTTTGAGCACCCCTGTGCCAGGGAGTGTCACGCAGATACTTGGGACATATTAGTGATCAAAGACCCTGCCTTTGTGGAATTTACATTTGAGGGGCAGGGGAAGCTGAACAATAAACAGTACACACATACAACTACACACAAAGTAAATTAAACTATGTGATATATTGGCAACAAGGGAGAAAGATAAAGTAGATCAGAGCAAGGGGGAAGTCAAGTGTGCTAACTTAGGGTAAGGATGGGAAGATGGATGGAGATTTTAAGTGGGTTGTTCTCTGAGAAAATTCCTGTTATGCATATTACTGTGTCGTTAGGGCTTGTTTCTATTTGGGGAATGCTGCTAAGACCTAGTCTGGAGGTCCTAGCATCTGGATGATGCAGGGACATCCTAGCTTGCCTGCTTCCTACAGAGGCCAAATAAGGAGGTAGTTATGAGCAACCTGCCCTCTCTAGAGACAGCCTGGGTCTGAACTGGGCTCCACCACTCACTTGCTCCACAAGTACCCACCATCACTATCATCTCCTCTAATAACATTAGTTTACATTGTTGGTGAATATGGTTCTGGCACATTCCAGGTCACAGTCAAAAGCACTTCTAATAATGTAAAATGGCAGCATTTGCATTAACCAGTCATAACAAGGGGTGTAAAAGACATAAAATACGGTCTTCCTGGTACTGGAACATCTCTTCATAACTATTCAGGAGCCCAAATCTATTCCCCAGATTCCTTCAAGCTGCTAGGTGATAACAGGAGTCTGTGAGACATTGAACATCCCAGTGAGACATTGAACATACCAGAAATAGCCCTGGACAGAGTGAGGAGACCTACTTCAGTTCTCAGCTCTGCCACTGACTCACCATGCGCCTTCAGAAAAGCCCCTCACTTCTGGGGACCTCAGCTTCCTTATTGCAAGAATGATGTACTCATTCTGGTTTCCAACATTTCATGATTTCAAGATATCTTTATCTTGCAGTGAATTATAAATAAAACTGAAGTTAAAAAGAATGATTTGCAAAAAGGAGATTTTAGTGTTTTAAGTTTTCCATTAAAAATATATATTTCTGGGGCGCCTGGGTGGCTCAGATGGTTAAGCGTCTGCCTTCGGCTCAGGTCATGATCTCAGGGTCCTGGGATCGAGTCCCGCATCGGGCTCCCTGCTCCTTGGGAGTCTGCTTCTCCCTCTGCCTCTCTCTCTCTGTCTCTAATGACTAAATAAATAAAATCTTTAAAAAAAAAAAAATATATATATATATATATTTCTATGAAAGTTGGAAAAAAGATTTTTAAGTCCTACAATGAAACAAGCAAAGGAAGAGGAACGTGGCTGTTACAAACTAGCACCGATGTTGCTTAAATTGGGATGACAGTGGGGAAGCACAGACACTTCTGAATTATGTTAAGCTATTTCAAAGTTTCTTCACTTACCTGTCCACACTCATCACAGTCATGATAGCACTACAGGCAAACTGGTTACAGGTATCCAGGGATGTGATAATGGTGCAGAGGGGCCCCCCAAACACCCATTCTCCTCCCCGGGCCCACTGATGAATAAGAAAAGGCATTCCAATGATGTGAACCAGATCAGCCACAGCCAGGTTGCAGATATAAATGTCAGGAACAGTTTTTTTCCTGGACCTGAAAGAAAAGCACGGAAACTGAGGATTGATATTGAAAGTGTGCACCTTCTTCAATTACTGCCACCTGTTACAAATTGTTAATTGTCAAAATGAATTTTAAAAGAAGTTAAAGGAAAATCTACACAAATGCACATACGGATGCCTAGTCTTGTGCATATTTAAACATTCTGAACTATATATCTGATAACTACCTGTGGGGGCTTAAAAATATGGCCACAAATTCTCTGATACAGCTTTCAAAAGATGGAACCTAGTTCCCTCCCTTTGAGGGTGGTTGAGCTTAGTAACCCACTTTTCACAAATGGAATATGGTGGAAATGACAATGCATGACATAAGAACATAAAGGCATTATAGGGTTCCTCCCTGCTCTCTCTTGGATCACTTTCTCTGGGGTAGCCAGCTGCCATCTTGGGAGGATACTTAAGCAACTCTGTGGAGAGGTCCACATGGAGAGGAGATGAGGCCCCCTGCCAACAGCCGGCACCAGTCTTCCAGGTGTGTGAGTGAGCTACTTTGGAAGTAGATGCTCCCACTCCTGCCGAGATGACGGTTGCCTCGGAGGACAGTTTAACTGCAACTTGGTGAGAGACTCTGAGCCAGAACCACCCAGCTAAGCTCTTCCTGGATTCTCGCCCCTTGAAATGGTGTGAGATAATAAATGTTTATTGTTTTAAGCCACTAAGTTTTGGGGGTAATTTCTACATAGTAACAAATTATACCAACTCTAAGCTCACTCAAGCTAGCACCAAAAACAGCTGAACAGGGAGAACAAATGGTTTCCATTGTATAATGCATTTTTTTTTCTCCACTGAAGTGGAAGTCAATCCTAATAGGTCATTGTGAAAGAAATTTCAACCTTTACTTAGAAATATTCCAACAAAATCTAACCCAATAGCAAAGACTATAAATTAAGACCCTGAAGTCCGGATAGTGTGGAGACAGAATCTGAAGAGTAAACTGGTAGAGGGCTCAGAGAATGATCACTCTGGGGAGAGTGAATTCAATGCTATCTAGATATGACACTCTGTAGGCAAAAGAATTTTTCTAAAAGCAGAAATTTAAATTTAAAATTCAGGTGGTCCCTAGGTTCAAGGAGTTGGAACATTCAATAATAAACAGGTAACATCTTTATCTGGGAGATAATATTCATTAATTCAACAAATATTTTATTGAACACCAATTATATGTCAAGCATTATATTGTGCTCTGGGGCTGCAAAGCTAAGTAATCTATAAATTGTAACATTGAGGAGCTTGTAGTCTAGATATGTCTAAATAAACGATCACTGCAGTGATGAGAGAAAGCTAGAGGAAGCACAAGGAGTACACGAAAGGGGCCTCTGCCCCCTCCCCTGGGGACAGTCAAAGAAGATTTCTTGGCAGAAGTGGCATCTGAACTGAGGACAAATAAGACTTTAAAGAGCACATAAGAGTTAGCCCTAAGATTATGCCACAACTGCTAGCTCAGGGCTTTGCTCTGTGGATTGGAGGCTAATGTGTGACTCTATTATTCGTTGGCTGAAAATTCTACAGCCTGTGACCTTTATTTCTAAGCCAGAGAATCCTTCTGTGAGACTAGTCGGCGAGGATATTTTACCCAGGCCCTGGCAAGTACATGTTGTGTGGGAAGTTACTGCCATTGAGTTCCTAACTCAGCAACCACACTCTGGGCCTTGTTGATGCCACTATAAAGCATGTTGGTTCCTTGTCCCCAGCAGGTGGTGACTCATATCAGAAAGACGCAAAATGAGAAGAGATTTGAAGAAAAGATCGGTCAACCAAAAGAGCAGCCAAGTGACTGTCCTTGGTCTCTCATCCTCTCTTCTTCAGGCCTTTGGCAGGGGAGGGGTGGAGGAGAATAGACCCTAGAGGTCAGGTAGAAAGAGTTCCACATTAAAAAAACAAAAAACAAAGCAAAAACACCACAAAAAACCCCCATAAATCTTAGCCTCTAAACAGATGTTTTTTCCATTTGAATTGGGATATAAACCATAAGTGGTTGCTTAGGGTCTAATTGCAGCTATTAGATTCACGGCCCTTGCTCTTCTCTAGACAGGCACCCATCATTTACTGATAATAAATTATGGTAATTCTATTGTTGAGGACAGTACAGGCTATTAACTGGCAATTAAAAAGAATTAAATTAAGTGTTTCTAGATGATATTCTGTATAGAAAAAGAGAATTCTGAAGCAAACGATGATCTGGGCATAAGATAATAGGGCAATAAAAATAACACATTATGTTTATTATTGCTTTCTTTACTAAAAGTGACAACATAGAAATTAAAACAAAAATAAAGAGAAATTGTAAAGTCTCTACCTATACAACTTACATTCTTTTTTTAGATCTAATTTATCTCCAGATTTTCTGTTGACAGACTTCATTAGATTTCTCTCTCTCATGACTCAAACATTTAAAATAAAAAATGTAGACTAGTGATCATTTTAGCTAACATGTTTTCCATATGGTTAACATAGCCATATGTGATGCTCACTAATTTGAAGAATGATAAAATAAATTATGGTATTCCACATTATCCTACAATAAATTATATAGTTGTTACAAATCATAGTTTGCAAGATATTTAACCAAAGGGAAACATACTGATGAAGTAAAAAAGTCCCAATTATGTATGTAGCATAAATTTATGTAACATTTAAATAATTTATTTCAACATGTGTTTAAAAATATGCTGGAGTCATGTATCAATTGATTACAATGATTATCTATTAGGTAATAGTAGTAGGACTGATTTGACTTTAAAATTTTTCTATTAAAAATGTGTTTACATGTTGTAGTCGGAAATAACAATATATGCTATGGATTAAAGAAAACTGCTAAAACATATAACACCACACATGCAGGAGGCTGCTTTGCTGATCAGCTTGCTCTCAAATCCATTTCCCACCCTTCTCCGGTTGTGTTCCTAGGTATCTTTGTCAACTGGCTTTTGGTTGGTTTTGGCCAATGGGAAGCACTATTGGAGGGGAAACTAGAAGATGGAAGAGAGGGGAGACCAGCGCATTTCCTTGTTCCTTCTGCTGTTGGCATCTCTGGGCAGTGGCTGCATTCCATCCATGGCTCCACCTTCATCCTGTAGCCCCTATTCCATGGTCCCAGATCCCATTATGGCTATAGGTCCCACCAAGCAGCCCAGACTCCTGAGGTCTGTAAACCCACCTGCCTCCTTTTCTCCATCCAGCTCAGGGCCAGGAGAAGGGTGGTGGTGTGGGGTGGGAGATGGTGGTAGGACACAGTAGTAGCTTCCTGCTTTTGTGTATCTCTGGGTTGCCTTACCAGCCCCTGTTAGGCATTTAACTCCAGTTGAATTAAATTCCTATTGTGAGCCAACCCCAGTGGATTAGTAGTGATTTTGTGGAGCACTGTGCTGAGAAGAATTCTGAGTCTTCACACACACAGGCACTAGTTACAGGACAAACCTGTGCACAGATTAGAGATGGTTGGCATGGATGGGAGAGTTTAGGGTCAAGTGACATATTTGCCAACCTTGCTCTAGATACACAGTATAATACAGTTGAAAGAGAACCTGACTGGGTATTCCATTTTCCTTTCTACACCCTCGTGTCCTTGGGCAAGGCATTTAACCCATTTAGATTCCAGAGTTGTCTTGGTGCACTGGACCATCGCAAGGAGGCTCTCTCAACAACTTTCCAGTTCAGGGGAATAGACGTAACTGAGAGGTTCTGCAGTATCTAAAACATAGTGTATGTGTGCGGCAAGAGTATGGTCAACCCCAGCAAGAGCTTACATGTGGCTGACACTCTGAGAATGGCTGAGGGCTGGGTCAGAGGGAGCCAGTAGTTATGATTTAAACTGGGTGGGAGAAAGGAAGAGGCCTTGTTCTAAGTATTTCCCCTCCCCATCTGTCTTAGCACTGGTCTTCCACCATTAGATCGTTAGTGTTCCTTCAGGTTAATGCACTAACCCTCTTGTAATCTCTGTATAAAATGTAGATACCATTGGTCAGGTTTAAAGTAAGGTGTTTCAGTAATTCATGATTTAGTGTGAACTTGTTGACAGGGAGTTGAGGTCAGGGAATGACAGAACGAGGACTTTTTATTTATCAGGAAGAAGGCCATCCCTTAGAGTCTTTGCCCACATGAAGCTGTCTGTCAGGTGGAAGATGTGTTCAGGAGGTGGGGGTGAGGGACTGATGGAGAAGAACATCCTCCCCTTTGTGGAAGTAGCTTCCCAGGGCCCACTGTGACTGTGGAACTAATTGTGTAATGGAGTTCACTAATCTCTCTCTGAAGAATAAAAGGGAGAAATGATTATGTTATAATTGGCCCAATTTCCCTCCTACATTTTCTAATCTGGCTTCCTTTTGACTAGCTGTGAATTTAATGCGTGACAGACTAGGAATCATCTGGCCTCACTACTTTATAGTCACCTTCCTAATGCACAAATTACTTCTTACTTTTATTTTATTTTATTTTTTAAAGATTTTATTTATTTACGTGACAGAGAGAGAGAGATAGTGAGAGCAGAAACACAAGCAGGGGGAGTGGGAGAGGAAAAAGCAGGCTTCCTGCCAAGCAGGGAGCCTGATGTGGGACTCGATCCCAAGACTCTGGGATCATGACCTGAGCCGAAGGCAGACGCTTAACGACTGAGCCACCCAGGTGCCCTACTTCTTACTTTTAAAAACAACCACATAGAACCTCTTATTCTGGAAACTCCATCTTCCTTAAACCTATTTTTTTCATACATGTTTCTAGTATTCCTTTGCAAAGTCAGGAGTTAGTTCATTGCTTGCTTCCCAGCATTGCTAATGATCTTACTGACTTTTAGTTCTATTCATCCTCTTCTGAGACAATTATTCATCATAAATGGGAAAGTCCCTAAATCTTTAAATGTATCTATTTCTCCTTATTTTTAGTGTAGTCTTAGTATTTTAATTAAGCCACCCATCTGGTAAGAAGGTAACAAATAAAAGGTTATGGCAAGGCATGATGAAAATATTAATACAAATTACCTTAAAATTTTTGGAGAGCAATTTAAAAAAAGAAGGGTTAGATAAATTCCAAGCCAAAAAAAAATTAAATTAATTTGCTTTCACATGACTTTTGAAAGACTAATACATTTTTGGAGAGCAATTTGCAAAGAAAAATATTAAAGTCCTAGTAATAAAAATTAAAATTAAGTTGCTCCCAAATGTTTTTTGAGAGACTAAAAGATTCATCTTAAATGCTCCATTAACATATATCTTCTCACATATTATCTATAAAATGGTAATGATACAAAGAAAAGACAGGTTTTTCATAATCATTGCAAATAAATTAGTCAGTATGATGGCTTAGGTTTTCTTTTTTCCAGTTAAATGATTATTTGCTTTATGTTGAGAATCTGTTTCCAGGAATTATACCTCAGTATTGACTTTTAGAAGAGTTCATTTTCCACATTTCTTCTTTTTTCCAGCTTTGTCTCCAGATGAGTACATAGGATCAGGCCATTATCTATTGGTGTAATTTGAGGGGAACCAGGAATTTTCTCTGGCCCCAATACCTCTTCAGCAGCTTGTCACAGGGTCTGAAATCTAACATTGAAGAGTCTTTGCATATAAAAGTTGCCTGTAAAAAATGCAACCATTTCTGCAGGGCCAACACATTATAAGAACTTGATTTCTCCTCAGTGGGGCCAAGCCTGTATGGGTGTGAGGCATGCTACATATATCTCTAAGAGAGGACAGTAAAAGTACCAAGGAGTATGAGGGGAAGATGGAAGGAGAAGTGGACAGGAGCAACTGGCAAACAGGAGCGAGCTAGAAACATCCTCATGTTTCTGACTATTAACTTTCTACTTGGCGCTATTGCCTCCTTGAGGCTTCCTGAGAATATCTGATTACTTTTATTACCCTTCCTGGAACTCATTATTTGAACCATCCTTTTTTTTTTTTTTTCACTTGAGTGTTTATAATGTCTTGTATTGTTTTTCAATTTTATGTGTTTAAATCTTACCTTTTCCACTAGTCTATGAACTTTTTAGAATCAGATGCTGCCACATTTCTTTGGTATTTTCATAACCGTTGGTGCTGGGTTTGCAATAGACATTAGTAATACGTATTGCGTTGAACTACTTCTAGCACTTAAAAAAATTAATGTAAAATGCTTGATATTCCAGAAACCAATATTGCACCATATGTTAACTACCTAAAATTTAAATTAAAAAAATAAAATGTTTGATATTCACAAATGGCTTTACAGGATACAATAAAAAAATGCCTGAATTCATTGAGAGTAAAATTCTAATATACTAAATAAATTTTCAATTATGGATGGTGTAAAAAATACCATTCATAATGCTACATTTAACAGCAGAGATAATGACAATAAAAATTTGAAAGTGGGCTTGCTGGTGAGAAGCTACCTGGAGAAAGTGACCAGTTATGAGCTTTCTCAGGGATGGTGAGTGTCATCTCCATCACCATCCTGAAGGCTGCTCTTACTCTTAATTGGTTCTGTGAGGATTCTTTTATCCACATGGTAAATCCAACCATCTTTCTAGTTTTGATGATTTAAAAAAAAAATTATTTATTTATTTAATTTATTTATTTAAGAAAGAGAACAGGGAGGAGCAGAGGCAGAGGGAGAAGCAGGCTCCCTCCTGAGCAAGGAGCCCGATGTGGGACTCTGTCCCAGGACCCTGGGATCATGATCTGAGTGGAAGGCAGATGCTTAACTGACTGAGCCACCCAGGTGCCTTGATTGTTTGTTTTTATCAGTGTGGAGAAAATAGCCTGGAATTTGCAATCATGGGATCTGAGTTCAATGCCAGGACAGTCACTTACTAGCTGTGTGATGCTGGACAAGTTATTTTCTCTCCTAGGCCTCTTTCCCTAAATGGGTATAATAATAGTACTGCTCTTCTGAGGATTAAATGAGATTGCAACTGTGCTTTGTAAGTATAATATGCTACACAAAAGATCGTTGTAGTTATTTGTTAATATAATGCTGAAAACACCTACTAGGAAGTACTTTTGAATGTGTTTTCTTATAGAGAAGCATGGATGAAATTTTCTTTAATGATGGTTATAAGCATGATTAGAGACTAGGGCGGTAACATTTAACATCTTATGTTGATTAAAACAAGTGAAACTTAAATGTGAAAATAATCAGGATAGCAAAGATATCAAGCAGTGAGGGGGCACACTGACTCTGTACAGTAACTCTGAACCATGGGAAACAAGTAAATCTATTCTTATTTTCCAGGTTGAGCTCTATGCCCTGGGGTTGAGAGGAAGGAGGAAATTACCTGAATGAGGTGGGAGATGTGAAGCAAAGGCAGGAGGTGTTGGGAGCAGATGTCTCTCAGTTTGACCTACATGGGGCTGGTCTACACCGAGGGGAACAGCCCACGCTCTGTGACGGCCTGAATCTTTGGGCAATCAGGTGGAGTCTCTCTCTCTTGCCCAAATGAGTACAAAATAGTCTCTTTCACAACCTGAGGAGGACAGGTTGTTGTTGTTGTTGTTTTTAAAAATAAATACAGAAACTCTGTCTTTATTGGCTGTATAAACATCTCTGGGCTGTACACAGGAAAACTCTTATTGTTGAAAGTTGAAAATAAAATGGTTGCATTGCAGTTTTACTCCATGCCTGGACTCCAGCTCTAGAGATTCTGAATTAATTAGTCTAGGATGAAACTATGTATTAGGATTTTTGAAAGCTCCCCAGGTGATCCTGTATGGGGCTAAGATTGAAAATCACTGCTCTAAAAATTCATTAACCCAGCAGTAAGCATTGGCTTAGGTCTTTTCATTTTGAGTTTTGCAACTCAGATGTTACTTAATACATGATGCAAATATCTGTAGAATCTTCTTTAATGATCTTAACCAAATATTTCCAAAACCAATTTCATTAAGAAAAATCCTATAGAGGGAAAAGGATTCATTTAGTGAGTATAGAATGTGCCTAAATTATGGAAAACAGCAGAAGCTCTTACCTTATTATAGTGAATACGATGAGGATGTTGCCAACCAGCCCCATTGAACAGATAATCCCAATCATAGAAGGGAGGATGATTGTATCTACAATGCTGAGGGTTTGATAAGCAAACTCTTTATTGCAGGATTTGTTCAAAAGTTCAGCAGAGGTGTTCCAACAGGATGAGGGCAATGAATTCATTGTTCATGAACTTCTAGTGGTTAAAGCTGTGAAGGGATAAGAAGTGATTTATTTAATGAATTTTTGAGGCAGTTCCATGAACATAGCATTTCTTTAACTTAATTGAAAAAAATATTTATTGGGGCCTTCTTTGTAGCAAGAATCCATGCAACATAAGATTCCAGGTGAATATGACTGCTCCCTGTCCATAATGGCCTCACAGATTATCAAAGGGGATATGTAAACAGCAAATTAGAGAACAGTGTACTGTGATAATATACATTTATTATCACACCTTATTGTAGTACATTCTTTGAACATGCTGATATTTACTCAGTACATGCTGGTAGTGGTTGTTTACAGCTGGTATCTGTTCTTATTGGTCTGTGTGTCTACCTGTATTGACTAGTACCTCTGCAATACTTAGGTTGTTAAGTATATCTTCTCTGCAACAAAGTGCATGGGGACACCAACTCTGATTATTTGAGAATAGAATGCAATAAGACTTGCTGAGATGATTCCTGGACTATCTTAAAGGATGAATAAGAGTTAGCTCAGTAGGGGTGCCTGGGTTGCTCAGTTGGTTGAATGTCTGACTCTTGATTTTGGCTCAGGTTATGAGATCGAGCCCTGTGTTGGGCACTGTGCTGGGCATGGAACCTGCTTAAGATTTTCTCTCTTCCTCTCCCTCGCCCCCCCCGCCCCCGTGCTCTTTCTCCCTCTCAAAAAAAGACAGAAATGGATACATTAAAAAAAAGAGCTCAGTAAAGGACAATGCAGGAAGGAAAAGTGTTATAGCTAGGGGGGTACCACATACAAAGTATAATTATGGCACAGGAAAAAATGTGCTAAAAAAAACAAGTAAAGAAACAAAACCAAATAGATCTGAAAAATTATTTGCTTGACAAAGACACTTAAAAATACCATCTAAGTCTTGTTTCTGGTAATGGTCAGTTGGGTAACCCAGATTAACCCTCCCACTGAAAACAATAAAATATGCTGGACAAAAGTTCATATGTATATGTTTGAATAGGTGCATGTTTGTGTATACAGCAGTTTAAAAATATTCAAGATCTGAAAAGTTACTGGGACCTCCCTGACCAGTGTTTGGTTGAGATCCTGTAACTGGGAGGTAAGCAGAACATTAAAGCACCAAGGCTATCTTTATCCAGAAGGCACTTATTGCTGCCACAGCCATTTGAGCTCTGGGTCCATGTCTGTAATCATGTCCAGAGAGAAGTCAAGGCCCACAGCCTACTAAAGTGGAATATTTTGCAGGAGAACCCTTCCTCTGAGCTGGAGCCCCAGATGTTACATCCTCAGGTATGGATGAATTGGATTTAGATTTTTCTCTCCTACCTCTGCAGCCATTGGGAACTGCTCAGATGGCTGCCTTGCTATCTTTGGAATGGAGAAGAAAATGGATCTCTGGGGTTGTGGCTTCCAGAGACCCTTCCTTAGGAGGGTCCAGAAGAATCCTCTCTCAGATTTGCACCCTGAGTAGGCAAAGCCTAATTAGACCAGGGACACTCAAGACTTGAATTTAGCCTAATATGGTTCAGGAGTGTGAAGCCCCTAGGTAGCAGGCAGATGCAAATGCAAATCCTTTTTGAAGGGGAAAACAGTTATCCCAAGGCCCCAGGGAACTCTCAAAATATTTTTTGAGGTTAATGGCCAGCAAGCAGTCAAAGATATAAGCATTGTTTATACACTGCTTGAAATGTATTAGACTTAAAAGTAAGACCCTAAATTGTAAAACCACAAGAAGAAAATGTAGGGAAAAACTCCTCAACACTGGTCTTGACAACAGTTTTTTGGAAATGTTACCAGAAGTGCAAGGAACAAGAGCAAAAATAAGTAGGTGAGACTACATCAAACTAACAAGCTTCTGAGCAGCAAAAGAAACAATCAGCAAAATGAAAGGGCACCATATGGAATGATAGAAAATATTTTCAACATTCCATCTGATAAGCTGTTTTTATCAAAAATATATAAGGAACTCATACAACCAAATAGTAAAATACAAAGAGTACAATTAAAAAATGGACAAAGGATTTGAATAGACATCTTTCCAAAGAAGACATACAAATGACCAACAAGCACATGAAAAGATGCTCAACATCACTAATCATCAGGGAAATGCAAATTAAAACCACAATGAGATCACCTCACACCTGTTAAAATGGCTGAAATAAAAAAGACAAGAAATAACAAGTGTAGGCGAGGATGTGGAGGAAAGGGAATTTTTTTGCACTATTGGAAAAATGTAAATTAGTACAGCCACTATGGGAAACAATACGGAGTTTCCTCAATGAATTAGAAAAAGAATTACCATAAGATCCAGCCATCACAATCCTGGGTATATATCTGAAGGAAAGGAAATCAGTATCTCAAAGAGATATCTGTATTCTCACGTTCATGGTAGGATTATTTACAATTGCCAAGACATGGAAACAGCCTAATGGATGAATGAATAAAGAAAACATCACACACACACACACACACACACACACCACACACACACAGAGGAATATTATTCAGCCATGAAAAAGAAGGAAATCCTGCCTTTTGGGACAACATGGATAGAATTTGGGAGTATTATGCTAAGTGAAGTAAGTCAGACAGAGAAAGACAAATACTGTATGTTCTCATTTTATATATGGAATCTGAGAAAGCTGAAGTCATAGAAATAGAGAGAATGGAGGCCAAAGGTAGTAGAAAGGGGAAATGGGGAGCTGCTGTTCAATGGGTATAAAGTTTAATTGTGAAAGATGAAAAAGTTCTAGAGATCTGCTGTATAACATTATGCTTATCATTCAACACTAGTTCACTTAAAAATTTGTTAAGAGGATTGATAACTCAGTAATAAAAAAGGTATGTGAAAGGACAAAATGGATGTTTGAGAAATGGGGCAGAGTGACTATTTCATGTTCTAGATGGAATATTTCAGTCAGTAGCCTATTGGTAAAATATGTTCACAAAAAATAAAAGGTAACATGGAAAGTAGAAAAAAAAATATTATTAAGATAGCAAAAAGGCAAGCCTCACAGGATATTTCTAAGACATATAGCCAAGAAAAGGCTCTTGTTCAGAATATATAAAATATATATATAAACCAATAAGAAAAATATAGACAGCTCAACAGAAAAATGCCCATAGACTTCAATAGACATTTACAAAACATCTTTCCAATGGTCAATAAACATTTTGTAAGGTATTCAATATCATTGGTGATAAGGAAAAGGCAAATCAAAACCACAATGGGATATCTATACCTACCTATCAGGTTGGTAAAAACTTTCAAGTCTGAGAGTTCCAAGTGTTGGTGAGGATGTGGAGCCACAGAAACAACCCCCACTGGTAGGAATAGAAATTGATAAACCGCTGTGGAAAACAAGGAGGCATTATTTATTATAGTTGAATATATACATATTGTTCCATGACCCAGAGATTTCCCCCTAGATGGGATATACCTAGAGATACGTTTATAGGTACCAGGATGAGTGCTCCCGTGTGTTCTTAGAAATATTTGGTTTAAATATCTTAAACTGAAAATGGTTAAAATGCCCATTAACAATGGGATGGATAATCAGTTGTGATATACCCACACAATGAAATACTTCACAGTATGAGAGGGAACGGACTACAAGTACACACAATAACATGGATGAATCTATTGACTTAAGGTTAGGCAAGAGCAACAATTCACATAGCATGATTCCATTTACGCAGAATTTAACAACACAGGCAAAACCAATCTATGTGATTAGGGATAGATATAATAATAGTAAAAATATAAAGAAAAGCAAAGGAGTGATAATTGGAAAAGTCAGATTAATGGGAGGGTTTTATGTATGGCTCTGCAGGTTATATTAACAGTAAAAATAGCTTCTAAAATGCAGTCTAATAGCTAACCATATGGCTTCAAGGCAATAATCTGAATCTCTGTTCTTTCTTCTTTATTAACACTTACCTTATGCTTAATTTTCCTGCTTTACCTCTGTGCTCTTTTATTCTTCTATCTTGTTATTTCAACCGTTAAAAATCAGCTAATATAAATGTTAACTTTGATTGTGTTTCTGTTATGCTGAAATTTGATGTCAAAATATAAAAAATTTTGCAAAAGAGCCATTTTCAAGCAAAACAGTTTTATATGACTGACTGGCTGAACTCATTGAATAATCTCACACAGAGAAACATATTCACAGTCAGGTACCTCATGTTGTTTTAAAAGCAAAAAATGTGGCTATTTGTAAAAGCCAAGATAACTAATCTATTTCAGTTTTCATTCTGTTATTTAGATCATGGAAAACCAATGCTTAAGAAAGATTTTGGGGGGCACACAAAAATCTAGTGTTTAACAGGTGAAAATGAACTTTTTTTTTTTTTTTTTTTAAGATTTTTATTTATTTGCGAGAGAGAGAATGAGAGACAGAGAGCATGAGAGGGAGGAGGGTCAGAGGGAGAAGCAGACTCCCTGCCGAGCAGGGAGCCCGATGTGGGACTCGATCCCGGGACTCCAGGATCATGACCTGAGCCGAAGGCAGTCGCTTAACCAACTGAGCCACCCAGGCGCCCTGAAAATGAACTTTTACGACAATTGTTTTTAAGTATTTCCACAAGTTCAATAAAGGAAATATGGTTTACATATTCAGAATAATAGGTTTGGGGAACGTATATGCATTTTTGGAAATGATTTAAATTTAAGACGTGGGTAAACATTTTCCAATGAATTATGTATAGCAATATCTATTATCTCCCAAATCATTTATGTATTTAATTATCTCTTCTCCAAATATAATCTACAGGAATATGACTCCCCAAGTTTTAGCCAACAGTCATGCTAATAAGTATGTTTCTAAGACTAATGGCCTCACATCTAAGATTTAGGAGTATAATTGATATGCCTATGTGTTTTTTTTTTTAACATTTAATAAAAAAAAAATTGCAGTCAGAAGGCTCACCTGTGATCGACAACTCCTGGGCTATTAAAATCGCAGCCCAAATCCCTTCAGCCTCACCTTTCCATCTCTCTGTACCTCTTCCTTTATTTATCCCAGTTCTCAAGTTCTCTGAGGAAGACAGGAATGTCAGAGAGTGAGAAAAGAAGTTATCCATAAAAGAATACTATGTGTGGAAAGAACCCTGAGAGTAAACTGTAACCTTTAATCTAAAACCTTTGCTCATGTCATTAAAAACCTGACAAGGTGAAGAGCCCTGTTACTTTGGCAGTTAGTGTTTTTCTTTCAATGTCAACCAAAACCTTTGTGTAGCATCTTCTGTAAATGTTGGAATTCAAATCGCTGAATCTGTAAAAATTCTATACAATTAAAATTTTATGAATCCTCCTATCATATTTATAAGAGATTTCTTGCTTTACCAATTCACCTAATTTCAAATTTGAGAAATGCATCAGTTGAATAATAAGCCCATGTCAAGGAAAATAACCTTGTTGTCCTTTACCTTGTCCTGTTAGCTGTGGCAGGCAGTGGCCTGCTCTCCCTCCAGGTATATGAACGTGAGAAAACTAAATATGAAAAGCTCCTGACCGGCAATATTTGGTGCTTCTTCAGGCTCAGCAAGTACCATATTCTTATCTTCCTTATCCCTATTTCTCATCCTTATGCCATATTCTTACCGAATCCTGAATAGAAAACTGCTCATTAGTTAAATATACAAAAATGAAGTATTAATTCACTGATGGTTGGTAAATATTAGCTGTTGAAAGAGTTTTAAGCATTATTTATTTAAATTATGTTCATATTTTAAATATTGTTAATATGGACTCAGAAGCTTTTTTTTTTTTTTAGAATCTTTTAGACAGAGAATCTCTCAATTCTTAAGTAAGATTTCATTATATCTGAGGGCCATTTTCATCCAGGACAAGTCCCTCTAATTTTATCATGAAAACCAGTGCTTTCTCTGACTGACTTAGTTTGCTTAGTATTAAAACTCTAGCTCCAACCACGTTGTTGCAAATGGCAAAATTTCATTCTTTTTTATGGCTGAGTAATATTTCTTTGTGTATATATGTATATATATATATACATATATATATACACACACCACAACTTCTTTATCCATTCATCAGTTGATGGACATTTGGGCTCTTTCCATAATTTGGCTATTGTAGATAATGTTGTTATAAACATCAGGGTGCATTTCACTCATCTGTGGAATTTAAGAAACAAATGATCATAGGGGGAAGAAAAGAGAGGCAAACCAAGAAACAGTCTCTTCACTATAGAGGACGAACTGATGGTTACCAGAGGGGAGGTTGGTGGGAGGATCAATAAAATAGGTGATGGGGATGAAGAAGAGCACTTGTGATGAGCAGCCGGTGTTGTACCTAAGTATTGGATCACTAAAATGTACACCTGAATGTAATATTACATTATATGTTAACCAACTGGAATTTAAATAAAAATTTAAAAAAATGAAAAAGGGAAACCAGTACTTAAATAAGATTAACTTCAGGGCACCTGGGTGGCTCAGTTGGTTAAGCGTCTGACTCTTGATTTTGGCTCAGGTCATGATCTCAGGGTCCTGAGGTTGAGGTTCTGCATGGGGCTCTGCACTGGCTTGGAGCCTGCTTAAGATTCTCTCTCCCTCTCCCTCTGTCCCCCCCCCCCCCAACGTGCTTGCATTCTCTCTCTCTCAAAAGAAATAACAGTAAAATTTTTAAAAAGATTAACTTAATAAATACTCCTTTGCAGAAAACTATCTGTATTGTCTCTATCTGTTCTCATGTGGTACCTCGAGGGTAAATCCATCCACCCAGGTATTAAATGAAAGTAATTTCCCCTTGAAACGTCTAGGTGTAAAACTCTTTCTCATTTATTAAATTGCAAGTTGTGACACTTATGTAAAATATAACCCCAGAAATCTGGGCCTAAATAGTTGAAGACATCTTTTTGTAGGAAGATTTTCTTCTTAAAAAAAAAAGGGGATGAAATTTATGCTTGTGAGGTTGGTGTTGAGAGAAGACTGACAGTGTCAGTTTAATATATTCTGATTCACATTGTTCGTCTATGTACACTGACATCTTCATACATACACAATTTATTCATGATGACTAGGACAAGCAAAAGGAGGAATGGATATAAAGGAAACTGGATTTTTTTTTTTAAGAAAAAGAGAGAGTGTTAAGAAGTCTGAAAAGTGATAGGAAAACGTACATGGCAAAGAAAAGCATGATGTAGAGAATAAATCAAAAGAACAGATGATGAGTTTACATACATTGCAATGATATTTCCCACAATTTTGATTATTTTAAAAAGTGAATCCTAAAATAATAATCCTCGACTATATTTCAATGAACATAATCATGTTGATGGGATTAAGTGAATCTGATGAGCCAGCTTTATGGCTGTTTGTCTTGTTACTCCTTTCAGGTTAAATATCAAAAAAAAAATTATATGGGAAAAAGTTCTGCTGCTAATAACTAGCAAAATCAATAAGGATGTTTTAATAGCCATAAAGCACAAAATATAACACTTACATTTACCTATTATACCCCTGTCCCTCCCCCCCCCACACCTACAGGTCCAAGTTGTATAGAATTGCTTTCTAAGTTATGGCCCAACTCATCGGGGTTCTTTATTTTTCACCCAATTCACCTATCTCTTTCCATTCTATTAAAACCTCTCTTTGGAGAATCTCTATTTTATTTTAATTTTTTGAAGATTTATTTATTTATTTTAGAGAGAGAGAAAGAGAGTGTGAATGGGGTAGGGGTAGAGGGAGAGGGAGAGAGAATTCTCAAGCAGACTCCCTGCTAAGCAAGGAAGCTGTTGTAGGGCTCAGTTCCAGGACCCTGAGATCATGACCTGAACAGAAATCAAGAGCTTAACTGACTGAGCCACCCGGGTGTCCCGGGGAATCTGTATTTTAATTAACTCCAGGCATGCTCTATTTCATGTCACTTATTCATTCAACAAACTTTATGATGTCTATAGCAAAGAACAAGATCAATAAGATTTCCACCTCCTGGAATTATTCTAATATATAAGGGTTTATGCTTTATAAAAATGTACTGAATTCTGTCACTTGCAATCTGTAACTTTGGTTAAGTAATTTCTCTAAGTCTCAGTCCACCCCCGGTAAAACAGTAATAATAACAGTACCTATCACAAAGTATGGTTGTGATGATTAATGTGATCATATGAAAAAGTGTTGAGCACAATGTGTTCTAGTAAGTGTTCAATTAAACTAGTTGTCATCATCATCATCATCATCATCAAATGTAATAGAGCCTCCCTATGAGGATCCCTGAGGACGGGAACAGAGTGACAAGAGTTGTAGGAGTAGGAGCTGTGAACCAAGGCAGGGCTGAGCTTAAGGCTTCACTTTTTTTTTTTTTTTTTTTTGAAGAGAGATGAGAGAGAGAAGAAAGCAAGATACTGATGGTGAGGTGGGGAGAGGGAGAGAGAGAATCTTAAGCAGGCTCCACACCCAGTGCAGAGCCCAAACCAGGGCTCAATTTCAGACCCTGAGATCATGACCTGAGCCTAAATCAAGAGTTGGACACTTAACTGACTGAGCCACCCAGGTGCGCCAAGGCTCCACTATTTGTTATTTATTTATTTATTTAAAAGATTTTATTTCTTTATTTGACAGAGAGAGAGAGCACAAGCAGGGGGAGTGGCAGAGGGAGAGGGAGAAGCAGACTCCTTGCTGAGCAGAGAGCCCGATGTGGGGCTTGATCCCAGGACCCTGGGATTATGACCTGAGTCGAAGGCAGCCACTTAACTGACTGAGCCACCCAGGTGCCCCTCCACTTTTTAAACTTTAGTCTACAGTGAGTGGCTTTAGAAACTGTTAAAAGGTATAAACCGAGGCACATTAAAATTTTTTTCAAGAGTTTATTTGAGCAGACATCCATTGGAATCAAGTAACATCAAACTGAAAGTGGTTAGAAGAGCCCCACTGACAGGGGCAAGGGGAAAGGTTTTTATAGAGAAGATACAGAAGCAACGCAAGAAAGTTATTTGATTGGCTGTAGCTTATGGTTGTCTTACTTGGGAAAGCCTCGTTTGCTGTTTGTGATTGGTTTGTTCTGAAGTGTTACTTCCTTGGATTCAAGTGCATTGACTTCAGCTTAGGGTTTGCTTTTATTACATAAGCTACCAAGGCATTAGGACCACCTCAGTCGAATGGCCTCCTTATTTAATCACTTTAACAAAATATAGTATCAGGGTTTTTTTACATTTTTTAAATTTTATTATGTTATGTTAATCACATAGTATCAGTTTTTAGCTCAAAACACTTCAGACAGTAAAGAGAACCAGAAGAAAAGGGATCACTCCCATGACCCTGTCTCTATCTATTGATTGTCTAGACAGCAGCTACAATGACCTGATCTAAGCATGGGAAATCAGGCTTGGTCACCTCTCACAGCTAGAAAGAAAACCTTATAGGGGTTACTCTCACTTCTCAGCTTCCCATATACCTCTAAGTGACAAGGAGAAGCTGGAGAGAAGGGACTAACAGAGTTTATCCTAATGAAGATTATACCATGAGTTGGTGATGATGATGAACAAATATGGCCAGATTGGCTGGGAGTGTGTTTTGAACATACACACCACTTCCTTTCTACCTGTCCCCTGTCTCCTTTGGGTAAGTAGTAGCTTAACACTGTAATCAATGCAGCCTAACCAATCGAACTTTATGGTCATCCTTGATTGATACAAAGGCATTTCACTTTTTACCTCAAACATTCACACCATCCTTCATTTGGATTCTTTTCCCAACTAACCACAAAGAAGGTTCTCTTCATTGGAATGATGAAGGAATTGGATCTCACATCTAGTGGTGGGTGTGCAGATGGTCAGGAACAGATGCAGATTTGTGGGTCCTTTAGCTTATTCAATGGGGAGGGGTGCTGTTTAAGTAAAAACAAAGTTACAAATACACATTTCAGTGCAGGTGTTTCTTTAGAATGAGAAAAGACATGACACACTACAAATTTTAAAAAGCTAAAAATACTCTAAACACAAAATCCAGGAAAGTAACATAATATTTTTATTAATTGCCTAACAAATACCTTTGTCCTACATGTTTTGGTTGCATAATCTTTAATTATCTCTACAAATGACAATGATTATAAAATATCATCTCTGTCACAGGTCAGAATCTATAGCCTTAGGAAAATATGTGATTTTGCAGAAGTCTCAACCTTTTTTTTTTCTTTTTTTTAAGATTTTATTTATTTATTTGAGAGAGAGAGTGGGGGGAGGAGTAAAAGGAGAGGGATAAGCAGACTCTGTGCTGAGCGTGGAGCCTGATGCGGGGCTCGAACCCATGATCCTGAGATCATGACCTGAGCCGAACCCACGACCCTGAGATCATGACCTGAGCCTAAATCAGGAGTCAGACACTTAACCAGCTGAGCCACCCAGGGGCTTTAGCTAACTGTGTGATTTTGCACAAGTCTCAACCTTTTAATGTCTGAGTTTTTTTTAGCCTAAGTAAAAACCACTTATAGTCCGGTGGACGCCAATTCTGCATGGGTTTGGGGCATCTGTGGTTGGCTCCATTGCCCTAGGAGCTGAAGCCACTGGCGGGGATGAATGGTGTGAAGGAGCCTGGTTGCTGTGGGCACTGCTTGTGTAGCCCGGCTCCTCCACGGCTCAGTCCTTCAAGCCCCCAGCCGCCCGTGCTGTTGTTCCGAAATGCTGCCTTAGGTCTGGCTGCTGCAGGCCGGCCAAGCTGTCGTCTTTCATGAAGCTTCACCTGTAGCTTTTTGACAGCTTTCCCCAGCTACTCATGTTTATTGATGAACCTAGGGTCTTTGAGCCCCGGGGTCCTGCTTCAGCTCACTTTCTGGTAGCTGCTTCTGTACGGGCACCTTTCAGCCCCTACGTCTGGACTGCTCAGGCCTTGCTAAGGTAAGGAGCGCTGGCTGGAAGCCAAGGCCTGCTGCTCACATTTGTTTTACTTTTAATTTAAGGGATTTGCCTCCTTCGCTAGAGTTCTTGCCTCATACACTTGCTGGCCCCTTGCCACACACATTTCTTCTTCAGCTACTCACACATTCCACATCAAAAGTGATCTTAGGCTTAGAGAGACCATAATGCTAATACCTACCTGACTTACTGATTTTGTTTTAAGTTTAATTTCACTTCTATTATGAAGTTATATTAGTAAATTTGGTTTGATGTAAGTAAATGCTTAACTTTTGGTAAGTGATTAAGGTCTGGGATACAGTTTGACATGTTATCCCACTCATTCATGAATCACTCTCAAAATGTGTGAATAAAAATGAGTCTTCCTCTGCTCAAGCATTATCTAACATTTTAATTAGCACGTTCAAAATCTCCTTTGACCTTGAACTGTATTAGCTGGAAGAGAATGTTCTTTGCAGATTTCAAAACCGGTTAAAGAGTCCAGACTCTCACATCTAGGCCTCCTTTTTCTAAACTCTTTAGATTCTTTGGAAAACTCCAGCTTATCATTTTGCTAGAGAAGGCTTTTTTTTTTTTATTAAACAATAGTTGGAAATAAATTTTGAAGGAAATATACTCTTTGCTTAGGAAGAACAGAGTATCCATGAGATTGTTCACGGGAGTTGTGGTACCAGCCAGAGTAGGGCGTGTCAATACTTTCATTCGTCCTAGATAGTTTTGCTTTCATAAGCCCCTTCCTCCATAAAAACTTAAGCATTATATCTTATAATTGCATTGGTATAAATACAGATACAATCCAGGTTGGATTCTATTTATTTTTCCCTTTTGAATTTAGAAAAAATTAAAATATTTTTATTGGCCTCTCCAAATTTTGTGGGCCCTAAGGCTTTGTGGCTTCTATGCCTAATGGGTAAATCAATTTCGCTTACCCTTATGTTAAAAAAATACAACAAAGTGTTGACTTAGAAACTCAAAATGTCATGCTGTTCCCTCAGCTTTGAGTGAAGACGACTCACTTATTTAGAAACAAGGCTATTATTACCAGTCAGGGGAACCACAGTGAAGTTTTCTAGATGATGAGGATACTTTATCATGCTACCATTCAGTCTTGGCCATATTATGTTTATTTCTGGAAATAAATATAAACTGAATGTAAGTGCTTCTAATGTGTGGTAAACTCAATAATTATACCCACAAATTGAGTAGGCAAGAAAAAAAAACACCCTAAGAATCAGCTTCGCGGAGAGTCTAGCGTTAGGTGGCAAAGGCATGGAGAAATGTGAAGGAAGAAAGTGCAACTGAACAGCCTGTCGGGGTGGGGGGCGTACCCAAAGACAACCTTTCAGCAGCTCGAGAAAGATGCCCCTCCACTAATGCTTGATGATGCTTGAAACTAATTTAACTGAGAATGTCGACTTTCATATCCATAGTGCAAATATTGCTTATAATGTGTACACCCCTGAGAAAATGAAGTGTTGTACTGAATGCATGATACAGAATTAAGGATTGCCATCTGAACTTCCTCAGAAAACAGGCTGCATTAAGGGGGAATGTCCCGGTTTTGCCTAGCTTTTGGAATCTGGAAGAGGTGATGGGGATTCAAGACAGTTCTTTAGAAGTATAGGTCATCCGTTGGCCTACAGCGTGTTGGGGGTGGGGTGGGGGGCTACAGATAAAGGAGGTCAGGTACCCTTCTTC
The DNA here is from genome assembly GCF_004348235.1 of Phoca vitulina. Taxonomy (NCBI): domain Eukaryota; kingdom Metazoa; phylum Chordata; class Mammalia; order Carnivora; family Phocidae; genus Phoca; species Phoca vitulina. The sequence goes on along the minus strand of NW_022589712.1, from coordinate 59,450,663 downwards.
ATAACTTGTACTATAATCAGAGTGAGAGGACAGTGGGCTTTCTGAAGCAGTGTTAGAGAGTCCTGTTCTTCTGATGTTGGTTGGAGTGTGGGCAGGGAGGGAATGGGGAGAGGAGAAGGTGCCATGGCTAGAATTGGGCCAAGAGAACCAACAGTGCTCCTGCTACAATTTTGCAGGTCGTGCACTGCTCAAGGGTGCCACATCTAAGGGAGGGTGGTTTATTTACTTTGTAGACATCATAGGTTTATATATTTATTAAAACAGTTTCCTGGCTGATGGTAGTAGAGTACTTTGTTTTAAAGAAATTGGCATATTTTGTCCATTTTCTGACAGATGGAAGTCAAGTGTCTTGGGAAGGAGAGGGTCTCTAAATTGCAGAAAGGCACATTTAGGCTAGTAGTCCTGTACCCCTTCAGGAAGTTCTTCAGCCTGAAAGAATTCCTGCATTTTGCCCTTATAGGGCAGGAGTCATGTTTTTTTCCATCATTTTTTCCTATCACATAATATAGCACAGTTTACATGTGAAATTGTACTTTCCCCAAAACCAAGGTAGCCACTGGCCACATGTGACTGCTGAGCACTTGAAATATGGCTTGTTTGAATTGAGATGCACTATTAAGTGTCAAATACACTGAATTTTTTTTTTTTTTTTTTTAAAGATTTTATTTATTTATTTGAGAGAGAGAATGAGAGACAGAGAGCATGAGAGGGGGGAGGGTCAGAGGGAGAAGCAGACTCCCTGCTGAGCAGGGAGCCCGATGCGGGACTCGATCCCGGGACTCCAGGATCATGACCTGAGCTGAAGGCAGTCGCTTAACCAACTGAGCCACCCAGGCGCCCCAAATACACTGAATTTTTAAGACAAAGTGTGCAGAAATAGAAAATAGCTCCTCAATAACTAGTTCATAGCGATTATATATGGAAATGATAATTTTTTATATAATGGGTTAACGAAAGTATATTATTATAAAATATATTATTAAAATTAATTTCACCTGTTTCTTTTTACCTTTTAAATGTGGCTACTAGAGAACTTAAAGTTACAGACGTGGCTTGCATTGTTGGCTCCTATTTCTGCTAAACAGAGCTCGGCCTTAGAAAGCCGACTAGAAAAAAATCCTTGATAATAATTTATACAATAATCATTTATATTATCACCAGTTTAATACCCTTTAGTTAATATAATTCTGATCTACTTCATATTATCTCTAAGAATGATATGAGGCATAATCTTAAATAGGGTTAAAGAAGAAAATTTCTGAAAAATGTATGAACATAGTGACTCATGTTTGGGACAGATTTTTGTTAAATTTGATCATTTCCATTTATTACTGATTATGGTTTTACAGTTTTATTATTTTGTAATAGTTTATTGTTTTGTAGTTTATCTATAAACTAATGAGAAAGTAAGCATTCTAAAAGCACACTACCAAGCTTTACTCAACCAACTAGGGACCTTTGTTAAATACAATTTCTAGTTATATGACTTTTCCTCAGCACCACAGACTCTCCTTTGGGCATGAGTGAGATGGACCAAAGGAAGGCCAATATACTCTATTGAATCTGGACTGTTCTCATGCTTACCTGGGAGCATCTGGTTGCCAGGTCAGGTCAGGGCAGGCTGAGATTGAAGCTGCTTTTGTATGGGTGTGTGTGTGTGTGTGTGTGTGTGTGTGTGTGTGTGTGATAGAGAGAGAAAGAGAGATGGAGAGAGAGAGGGAGAGAAAGAGAACTTTCTGATATAATCTTTCTAAGGACTAGACATTACTGCCAATAAAACACCATCTATATTGGGATTTTCAGGGTTGAATCAAACCCTGGTTGTCCTAAAAAGTGGGAGTGAGATATATAACAGCAATGACAATGTGGAAGAATCCTTTATTCTGTCAATATCCAGTGGTCCACCTACAGGTACGGCTCACATAAAACTAATTTCCAAAACATCAAAGAGAAGATATATTCATTCAGATGGTACAATCCCAGAAGGGATGCATGAAATATTTAGTATTCGTTTCTGCTGCAGGTTTTATGATAAAAAGTTACCATGTATTTGAGTAGATGTCAAGATGGGGCTGTGAATTTAACAAAAGAAACCCTTAGATAATTTACACTTCTTTCAAATAGGTCAAATGCTCATAAAATAAGAGACATTTTAGTGTGACAATCAGAAATCTACTACAGTAAAAAAAAAACAAGGGTCTTCCTAACTGCTGATCCTTAACTTGGTCATCAAAGATAATGATTCATCTGCTTGTTTATTATTATTATTATTATTATTTTAAAGATTTTATTTATTTATTTGACAGAGAGAGACACAACAAGAGAGGGAACACGAGCAGGGGGAGTGGGAGAGGGAGAAGCAGGCTCCCTGAGGAGCAGGGAGCCTGATGCGGGGCTCAATCCCAGGACCCTGGGATCATGACCTGAGCCGAAGGCAGATGCTTGACTACTGAGCCACCCAGGCGCCCCTATTGTTATTATTTTTAATTCAAAAGTACAGACTGTTCTAAGCTGTGGTCCAAATAAAAAGTTACCAATTCATATATCTATCACTTACTATTCTATACTGAAGACAAAAAACAAAGATGTTTTATTTAATAATAAAGAAATAACTGGGGCGCCTGGGTGGCTCAGTCAGTTGAGTGTCTGACTCTTGATTTCGGCTCAGGTCACGGTCTCAGGATAGTGGGATCGAGCCCTGCGTTGAGCTAGGTGCTCAGCGGGGAGTCTCCTTGAGATTCTCTCCCTCTGCCCTTCTCGCCCCCCCCCCCGCCTCGTGCTCTCTCGCTTTCAAATAAATAAATAAATAAATAAATAAATAAATAAATAAATAAATAAAATCTTAAAAAAATAATCATGGGCACCTAACCTCCCCATTTCAGGCACCTGAGCCCATATCCTGGGGAAAAAAAAGTTGCTGACAATCTGCTAGCTTTATTTAAGTAGTCTCGTGTGAACGTAGCACCTTTTTAAAAATTTTTTTTGGGTCGACACATTTGATTTTCATCCCAGGCTTTTTAGGACATGACCCTCTCTCTCTTGAGTGAATTGAATGGTGCCCCATGATAAGGAGCGCTTATGGGAAAGAACGCTTAGTATGAACCCAGCCACAGCCTAGGAAACATTCCCGAAGCCACTAAAATATTAAAATAATGTCACAAAAGACAAGAGGACTTAGAGGCTTGTCTCACGATTAAGAGTGTAAGCTCTGGAGCCTGAGTGCCTGAGACTGAATCCTGGCTCTGACACTATCTGTGACCTTGGGCAGGTCATTTCACTTTTCTATGCCTTAGAATCTTCATCTGTAAATTGGAGAATAATAATAGTACCTACCTCCTAAGGTTGTTTTGAGAATTGAATGAAATAATGCATTTAAAGCCCCATGCCAGATGTAGAGTAAATGCTCATAAATATTAGTTAATAATTTAATTCTCCTCACGGTTCTATGCCCAGAGTCTTTAAAGTATTGGTGCAGAAAATGAAATTGACAACTATTAGTTTATTTAATATATTTCCTTAGCGTCCTCTTAGCCCACTGAATTTCCAATGATAGGAGTATATCTGTTGATATAATGGCCCACTCTTTTCCCCAAACTTTGTGCTTTTGCCTTCCTTTTTCTGGCACCTTCTCTGCCTCCTCTCTCACTCAGACTTGCCCCCACATGAGTACCCTGTGTTGCTTTAAGATTTCAGAGGGCTGGGTGCTTGGTAGGCACAGTCCATTAAGTGTCTCACTTTTGGTTTTGGCTCAGGTCGTGATCTCAGGGTCATCAGATCAAGCCCTGTGTCAGGTTCCACACTCAGCATGGAGCCCGCTTGAGGTTCTCTCTCCCTCTCCCTGCCCCTCCCACTTGTGTTCTTTCTCTCTCTCTCTAAAATAAATAAATCTTAAAAAAAAGATTTCAGAGGGCAAAAAAAGGACTCGTCAATTAAATCAGTGTTTGTAGATGGAAAGGAGCACTTCTCCTACCCCATCTCCATATTCTATAATTCCTTCTCCTATGTATCTGGGAGATTGCTGTGGAAAGAAAGGGCCTGTAGAGGAGATTTTGTAGATGTTCTATTTACTGGAGTTGAGATAAAAATGATTGGTATTTTTCTGCTAAACACTTCCCTGCAGAGGTAAGAGTTTCAAGAACAAAGAAGAGGGTGGCCATAAAAAAAAGACATTCTAATCCTGGGCATCAGCTTGTGACCAGAGCTGTTTTCCTCAAAACTGGGGTCTGGCCTCTGGGAAAGTCCTTGTCCTCAAAGGGGACCTGGCCAAAGAAGTGTGGGTATAAGACTGGGGACGCTGGGGCTGCATCCAGGTTCTACCCTGCCAGGACTGAGAAGTGGGCAAATTACTCAACCTCTTGTAACTTCAGTTTCCTACCCATTTAATGAGAATAATAGAGCCCATCTCCTAATGCTGTTTTGAGGAAATGAGATGGTATAGGGGGAGTACCTGGCACACAGTAAGTGTGAAATAAGTGCTGGTGATTGCTGTAGTTACTGTTAATTTTCTATCTACGCCTTTGCTCATGTTCTCTCTGCATGAAAGTACCTGTCCCTCCTTGATGATGTGGAGAACTCCTCTTTTTAGGAATGCCTCACCTTCTTGGAGAAGTAGCCTCCATTTTTTTTCCAGGATCGTGAGTCTCACTTGCCTCTATGTTCTCAGGTTTTGTATGGATCTCATGATTTTTAGTGCTATGTTCACATTCCTCTTCCCACAAACTGTAAGTTACTGTAAACACGTGACATATGTTCAACATCTGCTTTTTGACTGAATGAACAGACAGTTTCTCTCTCCAACCCTTGATCCCCCTGACAACTTCCCATATACCTTGCATCTAATTCCACATTCCGGACTGTAATTTCATGGCCCCTGAGGCAACTTGCTCCCCACCGTCTTTGTGTTCCATTCAGATGGGTCTTCTTTGGGTTCTCCTTCTCATAGCCCCACTGCTTCCTTCGGTTAGGGCAGCTTCCTCTCCCACCACGACAGAATTCCTCTTCAGTCTTTCCTAGTCCACCTCAAAGCTGCCTCCTAAGTTAAGCCTTAGTTAATGGCTCACATCAGCTCACCTCTCCCCAACTCTACTCAGGGTGACTGCTCAGAAATGTAACAGTACCAAGGCATGTTACAAATGTAACATCTCAAAAGGTACTTTGTGGTGAGAGTGGTCTTCCTCAAGGTGTATGTAGCTGGTGCCAGCCATGACGTTAGTGACCCCCCCCCCCCGGAAAAGGACTTTTCTTGCTCCTGGGTCCTCATGCTTAGATGTTTGTTCATAGAGGATGTCATGAGTAGAGAATTATGTCTCAAAGCGCCATCCAAGCCAGCAGAATATGCATGACAACCGTCCTTCCTGTAACTAGGACCCTCTCCTCTTTTATTATCCTTCCGTCTGCTACTCTGAACTTTCGGAAGCAAGCCTTCTCCTAATTGTTTCAAAAAGAGAATTTTTTGTTATTTTTTAAAAAGATTTTATTTATTTATTTGACAGAGAGAGAGAGCACAAGCAGGGGGAGTGGCAGGCAGAGGGAGAGGAAGAAGCAGGCTTCCCGCTGGGTGGGGAGCCCAAGGTGGGAATCGATCCCAGGACACTGAGATCACAACCTGAGCCGAAGGCCGACCCTTAACTGACCACTGGCTGCCCAGATGCCCCCCAAAAAGTGAATTTGAGATCATCACAGTCTAGCTTTTGTCTCTTCACTCCAATGAAACTGTTCTTGTCAAGCTTATATAATCTGATGGTTGACTACATATAGTGAATTCTTATTTTAGTTGATTTCCTGGCAACAGCTAACATCATTGCATAATTCCTCCTTAAAACACTCTTTTCTCTTGACTTCCTTAACATCACACTTGCTTAGTTTTCTTGTTACTGTCTGGATGTTCTGCTCAGTCTCCTTTGCTGGTTTCTCTTCCCTTGCCAGTCCTTAAAGTGTTGACACTCCTTAATGTTTGGTCCTAAGCCGCTACCTCTTACCTCTTACCCGTCCTCCTCCTCTGCAAGGTCTTATCTATTCCTGATTTCAACGATTTTGTGTGTGTGTGCACGTGTGTGTGTATATTGCTGCTAAAATGATAATCATGGTGTTGATGAAGATGATATGGGCTGAGCTCTTAGTACATGCCAAGCTCTTTAAGAATTTCATTCGTATTAAGTGGTTTAATCATCACAGTAAACCTATGAGGTAGAACTATTATTAATCCTATTTTACAGATAAGGGCAGAGTCAGGAACTGACCAAACAGTCTGGCCTTGGATCGTGCACTGTTAGCACGTTGCAGTGCCTGTTTCCATCCTAGAATTCTGTCTTTATTCCTGAATATCACCCTTGGATTTCCCACAGGCACCTCAAGTAATATACATTAAGAACTAAACTTATTATCCTCCATAGTTCCCAGTTTGCAAGGATGGCACCACTTCTGCCCAGTTGGCCGAGCTGCACACCGGCATTGTCTCTGCCTTCATTCTCAACTGCTATTTAATTAGGTAGCAGATTCTCTCCATTCTGTTCCTTTCCCCAGATGCAACTACGTTTCTCTAGCCTCATTGCTACTACCCTGATTTTGGACACTCTAAGTACCCTTTTGTCTCTGTTACTATAATAACTTCATAATTGGCTTCCTCGCTTCTTGTCTTGCTCCCTCTGAAGCCAGTACTAAACAGATGATATAATTTGTCTGCTTACATACCCTTTAATGCCTCCACCTTGCCCCCAGGCTTGAGGCACACCGCCTCAGTGAGGCTAGATGACAGACTTGGCTTCTCTCTCCTGCCTCAGCTTTTGCACCTGCTCCTCACACTGTTGGTTCAGCTCCTGGAACCTGCCACAAACTGCTCCATCTTTGCATCCTCACACTTGCTCTTCTCTTTGCCTTTAAGTATCTGGCCTCTCCTCTTTACTCCATTTTGGGTCAATATATTATACTTTTAGTTTTTAGCTTTGTACATTTTAGTATTTTTATATTTTAAATGCTTGCTTTGTCAGCTTGGGTACATTATCCTTTGACTCACATGTATCACACAAGAAACCTCCCATCTTCTTTCCCTCTTCCTCTTCCAATTTTGATAGGTATGTAATTACAAATGTTCAGGGCCTCTAGCATGCCATCCTAGTCCTTACACTCAGTTTGGGGTTGGTTCCTCAGTTAAATACATTCTGTGCCCCCTGCCATTCCTTTTCTGTAGGTGAGGAGTTTGCCAAAGCCCCACAAAAAGCAGATGGCAGAGCCAGTATTTAAATCAAAGTTTGACACAAAATTTTGTGTTTTTTCCACTACATCATGCTTCTTTTGAAAGTAGAAACACATACATATTTAAAAGATAAACTATACTGAAAGCAAAAGAGATCAAAATAGTACACAGGAAAAATAAACAAAAATATAAAAAGAGATAAAAAGGAAACATGATAAAATCTAAATAAATAAATATATAAAAGAGACTACAATTAACTGATACAAAACATGTAAAAATAAAAATTATTTTAAAAATTCTATGTAATACAAAAGATTATATGTATTTTTTATAAGATATTTGCAAGCCAATAATAAAGTCAAATAAAAGGAAACAAGAGATTAAAGCCTAGAGAGAGATAATCTTTTTTTTAAAGGCATTAATATAAGGTTAAAAATCATTAGGGATAATATGCATTTTTTGAACAAAGACAGTTATAGATGCTAGCAGAATATTTAACCTATTCACTCTCCCAAGGAACAGCTTCTTGCAAGACATTTCTGGTTTGGTTTTCCTTGGCTGGTTTATAAATCATTTGGGATGCCTTCAACTTCTAGTTTGAGAAGAACCAACCCTAAACAGCTTAAACATAGCAGATAAGTCCAGATTCACAGTGGTAGATCTTAGATTGTTTATTTCGATGACCTAATGGTGACATCAGGTTCTAAGTCCTTTCCATCTTTCTCCACTGCAGCCCCCTCATCAGGTAAGCTTTTTTCCAAGGCTGGTCCCCTCAGGGATACAAGAAGGAGGCAGCAGCTCCAAACACCACATCTTCACATAACCACAAAGACCAGAAAAGAAACCACCCCTTTTTTGTGGACAGTGTTGGAGAACATGCACTCCTTTCCAAGCAGCCTGTCCTGCAGACTTCCCCACAAGTACCAATGGCTGGAACTGTGCCACTTGCTCATTGCTAAACTAATAAGTAGTAAGTGGAGCACAATTACAGTGATTAGTCTAAAATAATCTAGATTTCCCCCCTGGCCACCCCAAGGCTAGAGATGGACATAGACTCACCTGATGCACACAGCCACACAAACCCAATGCAAGGAGAAGAAAATAATCAACCAACAGCATTTGTCATAGGTGGAGACAGAACAGAAAGATTTTACCCTTCACCCTTGACCAGTCTGTCTCTCACTTTTGACTCTTAAGTACCAGTGAGGGTCAGGATAGGCTGGGTGAAGACCACAACTCCATTTTATTTTATTTTATTTTATTATTTTATTTTATTTTGCTTATAACAGCTGATTGTTTTGGGCACAAGTTGCTATCATTAGGTCTATAACTTTTTTTAAATATAATGAATAACACACTGGATTTCTCTCCAAGAACGGCCATAATAAATATTTACCCATGACTAATTTTATCAGTCAGTGAAGAGACCAGGCTTCATGTGTCCAAGAGCTAGATGGATATTTACACATACACGCATGTGCAGTCATACCCACAAACACACCTGTGACTCCAGTGAGAAAAATAAACATAAAGTACTTGTTAAAAATAAGCATTTACAATGGTCGAAGAGGGTCCAAGATCATATGTACAGAAATACACCCCAAATTTAAAATTACTGCCTAGATTTTCATGAAAAAGGGGAAGACATGAAAACCAACACAGAGAAGTGTCAATTATAATAATAAACAAATTTATAGAATATGTGTAATGTGTCAGATATTGTACTCAGCTCCTTATGTATATTATCTCAATTCTTACAATCACATTCATAGTAGATACTACTACTATCTTCATTTTGCAAATGGGGATACAGAGGCTAAGAGGACGAGGACATTGCTCAGTTCACCCTGGTAATGAGTGGTAGGGCCAAAAACCTATTTCTGTCTGCCTCCAAGGCTGTGTGGTCAGTCTTTGACCTCTGCTGAAAAGATGGGTGAAGCAATAGACACAGTTCTCCTGAAATGTTCCCTTCCCTTTAGGGATCCAAACTACTCCAAAGAGCCTGTGGGACATTGGGTTAATGGATTATCCTTGTCATTGCTGTTTGAAAAGTACCAAGAAACACCTTGAGAAAATTACTCTTATCTCATATAGAAGCTCTTTATAAAGAACAAACGGCATAAATTCCCTTCTAGATTTTGAAAATATAAAGTATTTTAGGTAGAATTTATACAATGAAATGCTTTAATAGTTAATTATATGATATTTGTATTTGAAAAGATGTTTTTATATGTGTTTTATGAAATGATCTCCACCAAAGAGAGTAGCTTCTCTTTTAAATTTCTGAATAATTTTGTTGGAGGAAAACACTCACTTAGACTTTTATTTATTTATTTATTTATTTATTTATTTATTTATTTTGAAAGATTTTATTTATTTATTTGACAGAGAGAGAGAGACAGCAAGAGAGGGAATACAAGCAGGGGGAGTGGGAGAGGGAGAAGCAGGCTTCCTGCTGAGCAGGGAGCCCGATTTGGGACTTGATCCCAGGACCCTGGGATCATGATCTGAGCCAAAGGCAGATGCTTAACGACTGAGCCACCCAAGCCTCCCTCACCTACAGTTTTAAAAAAGAGTGGCAATACATGATATTTTTATACATTTTCAAGATCAAAAGGCATTTTTTAATGCAAGTTTATTTGCAAGGCCATAGGCTTAAAAAAACCCAGAACTAAGTTCCTTCTTAATGAACTTGAGTGATCACAGCATTGTAAAATGAGTAGCTCAGTTTTTTAGAAGGTTTGGGACATGGGATATATTTAGAACAAGGTGGGAACCAGTTGATGAGACTTCATGTTTTTGATGACTTTACAACCCAATAGTACTTAACTTACACACTTGAAAATTGTGGCAATGAGCTGCTAAATGTATGAGACTAGAGTTCATTGTGGCAAAAGTTTCGCCAGTGCTTTAGATGCTTAATATAAATCCCTAAGGATAAAACTTCTTCTTAAGAAGCATGGTTCCCATCTAGTTCTCTCAGAATGTTAGAGTCACAAAATAAACACACTATCATGTGTGTGTGCATGTGTGTGTTTATTGCAATGGATGATCATGATAGATACTTGGATTCATGAGCAATTCTATTAGATATCAGTATATAGACCAACAGCATTTTCCACAGAACTAGAACAAAGAATCTTAAAATTTGTAAGGAACCACAAAAGACCCCAAATAGCCAAAGAAATCTTGAAAAAGAAAAGCAAAGCCAGAAGCATCACAATACCAGACAGACTTCAAATTATATTACAAAGCTGTAGTGATCAAAACGGTATGGTAGTGGCAAAAAATATACACACGGATCCATGGAGCAGAATAGAAAGCACAGAGATGAACCCAAAACTACATGGTCAATTAATCTTCAACAAACCAAGAAGGAATATCCAATGGGAAAAAGACAGTCTTTTCAACAAATGATGTTGGGAAAACTGGACAGCAAAATGCAAAAGAATGAAACTGGACCACTTTCTTACCCATACACAAAAATAAATTCAAAACGGATTAAAGACCTAAATGTGAGACCTGAAACCATAACAAATCCTAGAAGAGAGCACAGGCAGTAAATTTTTTGACATTGACTGCAGCAATTTCTTCCTAGATATGTCTCCTGAGGCAAGGAAAACAAGCAAAAATAAAATGTTGGGACTACATCAAAACAAAAAGCAAAGGAAACAATCACACCAAAGGAAGCAATAAACAAAACTAAAGGAAATCCATGGAATGGGAGAAGATATTGCAAATGACATACCTGGTAAAGGGTTAGTATCCAAAATCTATAAAGAACTTATAAAACTCAACACCCCCAAACATGAATAATCCAATTAAAATATGGGAAGAAGATGTGAATAGACATTTTTCCAAAGAAGACATACAGATATATGAAAAGTTGCTCAACATCACTCATCATCAGGGAAATGCAAATCAAAACTACAATAAGCTATCACCTCACACCTGTCAGATTGCTAAAATCAAACAATAAGAAACAACAGGTGTTGGTGAGGATGTGGAGAAAGGGGAGCCCTCTTGCACTGTTGGTGGGAATGCAAACTGGTGCAGCCACTCTGGAAAACGGTATGGAGGTTCCTCAAAAAGTTAAAAAGAGAACTACCTTACCCTCCAGCAACTGTGCTACTAGCTATTTACCTAAAGAATACAAAAGTACTAATTCAAAGGGATACATGCACCCTGATGTTTATAGCAGCATTATCTACAACAGCCAAATTATGGAAATAGCCCAAGTGTCCATCGATAGATGAATGGATAAAGAAGAAGTGAGCTATATATATGGAGGGAAAAAAAAGAGAGAGAGGGAGATAAACCAAGAAACAGACTCTTAACTATAGAGAGCAAACTGATGGTTACCAGAAGGGAGGTGGCTGGGGGATGGATGAAATAGGTGATGGGGATTCAGGAGTGCACTTGTGATGAGCACCAGGTGTTGAATGGAAGTGTTGAATCCCTATATTGTACACCTAAAACTAATATTACACTGTATGTTAACTAACTGGAATTTAAATAAAAACATTTAAAAAAGACTTGAGGACATAGAGTTAAGAATTTTATTTTTTATTTTAATTAAATAAAATGTATCAAAGTTACTCTGATGTGTATTTAATGAAATAACACAGTTGTTACTGTGCTGCATGGTAATTAGCTGCAAGCCGTAGGAAACTGTAAAAGGACTGTCATTTTGCCAGCACTCATTTTTTGTCAGCACTAATTTTACAGTCAAATCTAATGTCTAAACACTTCTCTATAGTCATACTGTTTTGCCTAGATAAGAATCATTCTCTTCCTCTCTGTCTCCTTTTGCTTTTCCTCCTGCCCTTTCCCCCAAATCTGGCTCAGCATTCCCATTCATCACCCCCTCCCCCTCCCCACCCTCATCAGGGAATCCAGCTGCTTGGAAATGGCAGGCCCTGGATTCAGCAGACTTTGAAGCCATGCCTCATTTGGATCCTTAACTGTAAATTTCCTGCTTTATTTGTAGGGATCTTTATAACATCCCTAATATTTTGGTGTGGGACAGAAAGAAGAAACGCAGCATGAGGTGAGAATGTGGGACCACAGGGAGAGAAAGGGCATGTGCCAATGCTTGGGAACCTCAGCATTTGAGTTTGGGGTTAAGAGGAATGAGAGCAGGGATGGAGATAAAGGATGGGGAAAAGAGGGGAGTAGAGCAGCCTCTGGGATCCACTACCTCTGTAAGAGACCCTGTGTCCATACATGTCCCTGGGGCATAGCTTTTGGCAGATTTAGCCTAAGCTCCTCCTCCCAAAGAAAGCCGGGGGGTGGATAGACAGGGAGAAGAGAGCCACTCGGGCTTTTCTCACCAGCCCTCACAGGTAAAGCACGCTTACCTCTCTGGAGGAATCAGGCAGATTAAGGCCCAATCTTAGTCCTGTCACTTTCTAACTCTGTGACTTCCACTAGTCACTCAACTTCTCAAAGCCTCATTTTCCCCAGTGATGGTTTCCCCATTGGTGAATAGGACTGGCACTCTCCACCTTACATATTTCTTGAGAAGATTTAATGAAATGAAGCATCCAGACATTGCTTAACACAGAGTAGGCTCTTGACAAAAGTTCTTTCTTTTCTTTTCTCCTCCCCTGAAGCACAAAGAAGGCTCCCCCTGCCCCAGCCTGATCTTTCCCCATCTCCAGCTTTCCTCAATTTTCCCCATCTATATTTATTTCATTTCACTTCTGAGGATTGGAATGTTAAAGATAAATGTACAAAGTTTTGGGGGTGAACAAATATGAGACAGAAGGTAAGTGACAGATTTGGTTCCTTCCTGGTGGATTACAGAAGGCAGTGTCATAGTTCTGGAGAGGGTGTCATGGAGAAAGGCAATGTCTTCAGGGCACAGGAGGATTTTCCATCTTTTGTCCTTTGTGGCGTGGGAGATGTGACTATCCTTCCCAAGGCACCTAGGGCCTCTGACCAGGCACTGCCCCACCCATCAGGTCCAATGGGCTTCCAAAGGTCCTGTTGAGAGAAAGCCCTGTATCCTACTCTGGGACTAACCTAGTAAGCTGGGAAGTTTGGAGTGTCCGAAGGGATAACCGCTGCGCCTTATACATTTAGCTCATCACTTGTGTTAAGTGCTCCAGGCTCACTTCTTGACTGATACTGGACTTAGCACTAAACTGCAATAGATCTCTCCCCCAAATCCATTTCTGGTATTTGGGAAAAGCTAAGCTGATGCTAAAAATGAAATTGGTTCTCTCACAGCATCTTGGTCCCACAGGACTATGCCTGGCTCCTCTTTAAAGTGCCTGCTGGTTTTCTTTCCCAACTTGATCTCTGTTTAACAATCTATATTAATATTTCAGAAACATTAGGTGGCCTGTGTATTGATGGAACTTTATTCCCTAGGCTTGAAAAACTCTTTTCTTGGAATTGGATTGCTTTGGACAGTTTAACAACCAGCGCTAGGCTAAGAGTCAAATAATATTGCTCTTGTAATTATCTTGTCATGGCATGAGACGATAGATGAGGCCAGTCTGCTCTGCAAAAGGCCAATTCAATGGTGACATTAAACAGATGTCATGATCCAAATGAAATACAAATAATGGGTTACAAACCCAACCCAGTCATATCCAGCCAGTCAGCACACCCTCCCCATATCTCCACCCACTATATTATACTAACAAATATATTTAAGTAGAAAACGCAGTATTAAAAAGTTAGAAAACATTCACCAAAAACACCCCACCCCCAAATCTGCACTGAGCTAAATTCGGTGAAATTTCTGTGCATACCTCAAGTGGAAACAATTCCATGTTTCTGCCTGATTCTTTAGTAGTAGCTTCAGGGGCATTTTAATAAGAAGATTCTACTACAAATGAAGATACCAGACTTTGGGGCAAAACCTTATTAAGAAGCATAAGAAAGCACATTGCTCTCTCATTGCTAAAGAAAGAACTTTAAGAAAGCATTTCTCAAAGGCTCTAAGAAGCCCCAGACTGATGTGTAAAAGCCTAGGCAGCCTCCTTCCCTCTCACCCCAGTTCCCTGCTACCTGGGAGGCCATCAGAGGAGTTCAGATGCCCCTGCACACCTCCTGTGATCTATGAGTAATATAAAGTTAGCCAAGTGGGGAGGGGGCGTCACAGAAGGCCGTCCCAACGGGTGAGCGAACATGGACACAGGCAGAGGCAGAGAGGGAGATCTACCAAGGGTGTGGAACTGTACTTGGCTTTTCTAGTTTAGAAAAGGGATCCTGAACTCCGGGTTAGGAAAACAACCCAGTGATCAATGCCTCCCGTTGCCAACTCTATTCCACCCTTTTTACTCCCGGAGACGAGCTCCGTGCGCTCCATCTTTCTGAGCTGAGGCTGCTGCCTCCCTGAAAGCCATACTGCCTTTCTTTTCCCACTTTTGTTTCCATTTTCTTCACCGAGTATGAAACTAGTCGCCCCCCGCCCCGCTCCTCCCCGCAGGCGCCTCCACAGAAGCACACTCTGTACCTTCCGGGGCTGGAGAGAAGATGCTCACAGAGATCGGACCCCTGTAGCGAACCCTCCCTTTGGGAGGAGCAGCGGGTGGAGCCGGCGGGGACAGCCCCCCAGCGCGGACCGCAGTACCCCGGGCGCGCCCACTCTAGGCGCCTGTGGCTTCGAGCTCCGAGCTCCGGCCAGCTGAAACGTCACCTGAGGGCTCACTGTCCTCCCCCTGGGATGACACGGCGGCAAGCGGCCCGAACGCCCTTCTGTGCGGGACCGGACACCTAGCAGACGGGTCCTCGATGCAAAGCCGCGGGCAGCGGTCCATCCGGGGGAAGGTGGGGAGGAGTGGGAGGGTCTGGATCGGGAGCGCGGTCTAAGACAGGTCTGGAGCCAAACCCTACCTACCTCCACTTCCAAAGGGAGTGTCAGGAGAAAGAAACGGCCGCAGCCCCAAACAGGAGGCTTACTCTTAACACTGAAAGCCACTTCATTCAATCAGCACCTTTACTGAGCACCTTCTGCGTGCCCTGAGATGTTCTAGGAGCTTGGGAAGCCCTAGCGAATACAATGTTAAAACGTCTCTGCTCTTCGAGGAGCTATTGTTTCTAGTGACTGGTAATCAGTCATGTTCCTGTGAACATTTGTAGGTGTTTTCAGCTAAAGAGTGAGGGAATAGAATTCTGACTTGCTTTTTATTTCAACAAATGTTTATTGATGGCCCAAAGATTCAATCGAAAGGTGGGAGGGAAGGAGGGAGATGAAACTTACAATATCATCAAGGAGCTGGTTTCTTTTTAGAACTTTGGCTTAGCCTGATTAAATCTCTTTGGTACCTCCCAAACTGTAAACTTGAACCAACAAAGCGGCTTATAGTGACCATGAGCTTCATGCTTTCCCATCGATCAAATCTGATCAGTTGCTACTTAGCAAATAAGGTGACATTTATAAAGTTGGACCTGGATCACTTCTTCTTACCCAAGAGAGCCTCACAGGGTTATGAAGACAGACAGTCCTGATTCCATCCCAGCCTCATAATTTACTATTAGGTGTTTGACCTTGGGCAGGTTTGTTAATGTCTCCAATCCTCCGTTGCCCCTTCTGTAAAATGACTGTAAGTGCTTCTCTCCTAGGAATGCTGGGAGGCTTCATTGTGATGGCATATGCCAATGCACTTAAACCATGCCTGGCAGGTAGTAAGTGCTCAGTAAGTGGTCCCTATGATGATTAATGGTGATTACAGCACCTTTCAGAATCCTCCTTCCTTCTAGAATCTGAGTGGTCAGAGTGCCATGGTGAAATGTCATGTATGTACATATTAAATTAGAAAAATAAAAAACCTTGAAAGATTAAAGAAATTGGCTCCAAAATTCAACAGATCAGAATGTTTAAAAGCAAGTATGGAGTCACTGATTATAAATTTTAGAACTGGAACTTACCTTAGTGTTTTATGCGAAAAGATATTGCCTCAAAATGAGTATGTGTTCTAAAATCTCTTGCAGAAAAGCCAAGGGGAGGAGTATGGGAAATTGAATTTAAAGAGAACTTAAAGAGAGTTCAAAGTGGGAGATTTAGCAGCCGAGATCCTAGAAGGGTGTGTGATTATTAGCAAATGTGACACGTGAGATTTTATAGGGCACCTTTGAGGAAAAAGGAAAAAAAACCCACCTAATCCATCTCTTGGGCTAATTCTTACCTGTTAATTGAAACTTCCACTGCAATATCCTTGTTGAAAAGCATTTACTATTTCTCTGTTACTATAAAAACACAGTGTACTGAGTTCATACACCTTACATGTTCTCCAGATTAAATTTTCGAAGTTTATTTCCCTGTACAACTTTATTTTTTTTTAACAAGCATTTTTTTTAAAGATTTTATTTATTTATTTGACAGAGAGAGACAGTGAGAGAGGGAACACAAGCAGGGGGAGTGGGAGAGGGAGAAGCAGGCTTCTTGCTGAGCAGGGAGCCCGATGTGGTGCTCGATCCCAGAACCCTGGGATCATGACCTGAGCCGAAGGCGGACACTTAATGACTGAGCCACCCAGGCGCCCCTCCCTGTACAACTTTCTTATCCCTGACCAGATTCTGAGTCTTTTCCAAGTAAACTCAAGGGACTTGGTGGGGGGGGGGGGGGGACGCTTGTCTTGTAGTTCGCACCTTGAGGCATCCATTTTAAAAAGGCAGGGCTCTCTGCAATAATAATTTTTACCACTTCAATTCTTTGTTCCAGTGATTGAGAATGATGACAATCAAACTCTATCTACTTGTGTAGTCTACATGAGGGCTGAATAAATCTCTTTTTGTTGTTGTTGTTGACATATTGGAAAAGCGAAGAAACCAACTTTTTTTCCTAGCCCAATATATTGCATTGTGTTTTACTAGGCATTGGTAGTTGAAAGGCCTGTGTTACAGACCGCTATTCAGGAAAATATCACCATATGAGATTGAATTGCGCCCTTGTTTATGTTTGCCAATCTTCATAGACACTGAGGGAGGGTATGTGGCCTCATCTCGTATTGTGGCGGCACTTTTATTTTATATATACTTTAAAAATGTCATCACATACTTATAACAATTTTGGACGATATGTAGGATGGGTTTAATCCCATTTCACTAATACAAAGCTGAGGTAAAAGTTAGAATAAATGATAGGCAGTGAAGTAGAGGCATAATCCAGAAATAGAATCCCATATAGTTCTTATCGTAAACCATGAGTTCTTTTGATGATGTCACCTGCCTTAGAGAGCACTAGGGGAGCCAGAACTCAGACTTAAACCTCATCCCTCGAACATCTGTTCCTTTTCTCTCAGCTGGAAACGGGTCTGGGGGTTCGAGAGAAACCACTTCCGTGTTACTGGTAGCGTGTGGGGAAGCTGCTGCTGGCCTGGTTTTGTCCCACCCTGGACACCGATTTCTGACTGTGCTTATCAGATAAACTTTCATCTAGTTCAAGAATTTCTGGGGAGATTCATTGATTCTGGTCTTATAAAAGCAGCAAAAGGAATGAATGAGTTGACAGACCATACATACTGAGGTGAATGAAGTCGGTTGTGCTCCACACGTGTAGAGAGGTGTGGGTAGCAAGGGCATGCAGTGGGTTCCCGTGTTTATTCTTCCTCATTAAGGGAGGGTTCAGAGAGGTCTCCGTGCTGACCTGGCATGGCTTTCTTCTGAGGACCCTGGCCTGGGCTGGGATGTCACTTCTCTCTATAATCCACTTGCTGTCAGCTTGGTCTTTGGCTCTACACTTACCCAAAGCACAGGCTCTGAGAACTGACTTCTAATCTTTCACTCCCATAGGAGGATCTGCCTCCCTCCAAAAAGCTTAACAGTATTCTGGCTGAAATGCTCTGGAAGTGCTCAGTATTCTGGAAGAAGTGCTCTCTTCCCACACTGAACTCACTGTGCTCACATTCACTCTAGAGGTTGAATTATTAGTGAGCTGTGACAGTGGGAGGGATTTTAAAGTCCCATCAACAGAAAGACTGTTTCTTTGCTAGGAATCTCCCAGGGGATGCTAATGTAGATTATGATGTTTTCAAACTCTCAGACTGCTGCATCTCAGGGTGTTACTGTCTTACGTAATTATGTGTCTACTCACAGGAGCATTGCATAAACACCAATGAGATATTGCAATGTTTCTGCAAGTGTTCCGTACAACACTAATGCCATTAAATGACCTATAAACAAAGGGTTTTATGGTTGTGATAGATTGAATTACTGGTCCAGGTCTTTTAGCCCTCTCTGGATCCACTTGCTTGCAATGGCCTCATCGTGGACAGAGCGTATTCCATCGCCCCTTTACTTTGAGCCTGGCCCTGTGACTTGCTTTGTCCAGTTGACTTTAGATTAGATAGACAGTGTGACAATTCTCAGACTACAACTTAAGAGATGCCATACCTTTTCATTGCCCCTTTTGTCCTCTGCTACTCCCTGAGAATGTTCTGGCTAAGCTGCTGGGCTGAAGAAGGTGAGAGAAGTGTGGAGTACCCAGATCCACAGACGTGCAGCTGGAAGCAGAGCTATTTCAGCCAAACTGTAGATCTGTCAGGATAAATGTTGATGGTTTATAGCCACTGAATTTGATATGGTTTGCCATCCAGAATTATTGTGGCAATAGATAACTGATGTAGTGGTCAAAAGGGTTTGGGACATAATGTATGCTATATGACTCCTCACTCCCTCTTGGAGAGTTATAATGCACATTGACATGTTAAAGGCTCTGAAAAGGACTGCAGTAACCATTGCTTCCCAAACTCATTTCATTTTTGTACCTTTATATCATAATAATATCTTTTGGAATATACACTTTGAAGTTTTTAAAAATTATTAAGGGCAGTTTATGTAAATCATAGACTTGCTATTAAGAAACCTGAAACGAACTCTTAGAACAATTATCAATGATTTTCAAGCCTTAATTAGGCTCTCTAAAATTTTGCTTATTAGTAAGTCCCCATTTACTTTCCCATGGCTGCTGAATTTCCCATCAATGACTTGTACAGCTCCAAATTTCTAAATGATTCAAAAGCTATTTTCCACTGCTGATGCCAGCCATATTTCAAGTGATTTTATAATCAGTATATGAACATTTATTTTTAAATAAATGACCAATAAATTAAATTGATCAATTTTAATTACTTTCATTTTTTAGATCACATATCTAATATTTACTATTAAAGTTACTCAAAAACCACGTTGGAATAAAAAATGAGAATGAATTACCTGAAATACTGGTTAATCTCCGTTTCTCCTTATTTTTGAGAAATGTGGAGCATATATAGGAGAGCTCTTTTTCAAGCTTAGCCACAATGCCAAGCACCAAAGAAAACACAGGGTTTTAGGAAACATGTAAGTAACAACTCCCTTTTTATTTATTTGGGTAACTATGCACCATAGTTGAGATCTGTTTATATTCTTTAAGGGACCTTGGCATATGCATTCATTTCCAACACTCACAGGTTCTTATGTTCAAAACTCACTATTGACAATGAGGTACACGCAACAATTTATTTTTTCCCAACTTTTTGAAGAATGGTCATAGATTATCATGTAAGCTGTTTTAGCAACCATAAATGACTATGACCTAGAATGTCTTTTTTTTTTTTTTTAAAGATTTTATTTATTTATTTGACAGAGACAGACACAGCGAGAGAGGGAACACAAGCAGTGGGAGTGAGAGAGGGAGAAGCAGGCTTCCTGTGGAGCAGGGAGCCCGATGTGGGGCTCGATCCCAGGACTCCGGGATCATGACCTGAGCCGAAGGCAGACGCTTAACGACTGAGCCACCCAGGCGCCCCTTGACCTAGAATGTCTTAAAACAAAGTGAAAAGTCAGTTGAATTTTGTGCGATTTCCTTCTCTTAGGTGAATTTCTTTCTTTACACTATATTTGCCCAGGGCTGGTTGGTCTATAGTAAGGTGTTATCTATTAACTAAAGTGTGTTAGTGAAGCTTCAGTATTCTTCTTAAGGTATTTAAGTGGTACTTTTTTTTTTTTTTTAAAGATTTTATTTATTTGACAGAGAGAGACACAGCGAGAGAGGGAACACAAGCAGGGGGAGTGGGAGAGGGAGAAGCAGGCTCCCCTTCAAGCAGGGAGCCCGATGCGGGCGGGACTCGATCCCAGGACCCTGGGACCATGACCTGAGCCGAAGGCAGATGCTTAACGACTGAGCCACCCAGGCACCCCTAAGTGGTACTTTTTAAAGGCATGCTTAAAGACACCTATATCCAATGACAAAATGATCAGAGACTTGAAGAACTTAGTGTATAAGGGTAGAAAGACAAGTGATGAACTTTACAATATTCTGCTCAATCTCTCAATCACATCTCGTGTGCAGCTGGCAGGCACTGCAGAATACTCCTAGGGCTAGGCCAATAACAAAATTGGGATTGACTTCACACCTTGAAGTTGTTATAATTTGCTGCTGAAGGGGATTATAATCATCTACTTAAGCTTAATTTGTTTTTCCTGGGATTTTGTGATTTAGTAAAATTGTGTCAATATAAATTTTTGGAAATTTTTAAATGGAAAATTGCAAAAGTTGATCAAACAACCAGTTAGCTAGCTAGATATAAACCAAGCTGCCATTCAGCCACACAGGCAACCCACTCATCTACCAAGTAGCCAGCCAACCAACCAGTCAACCACCCAACTAATCAGCCAGTCAGCCAACCAACCAGTCAACCAACAAATTGGAAACCGACCAACCAGACAAGCAACTAACTAGAAAATCAACCAAGCAGCCAGTCAGCCATTCAACCAGCAAGCCAATCCATCTACTACACACCAATAATTATTCTGGGCACTGGGGGTACAAAGATGAACAAGATATCATCCCTGCCAATGAAGAGGGATATTTGCAATCTTGTGGGAAAAATAAACAACAATTACAGTACTGTATGAAATGGAGGTATGATATATATTTCCAGATAGATGTACAACATATTAATTGAATATTCCTGAAAAAGGTCATTTTGGAGATCAGAATTTTGACTGGTTAGTAAGGTAGAGAATCCTCAGTCTTGCTTTTGTTATTTGAAAAAATATGAGAGGGGCTTCACTGTGAACCACTGCCTTTAATCTTTGGAATGAGAACTGCATACTGTCTACTAATCAGTTACCCTAAACGTAATTGTATGTGGTAAAATGTGTATAATATAGAAACAGGGGTAGATGTTCATATCCAACTCCATCCTCAGGAATTTGTGAAAAAGTTTGATCAAGCAAGTTTAAGTAAACTGTCCCTGGTTTAATCCGGTTGATATTTCTCCTGTTGCATCAGATTCAGTAAGTCTCCACCATGTCTCCAGTGCTTCCTGGGCTGAGATGGAAATGCCAGGACCTCATTTTCAGTCTCAGCTAATTCACTTGCTCAAGTTTCAGTTTGAGTCCAGAGTTTATAGAGATAGTTGACTTCTAAAATGCTCTGAGAAGTGCATACTTCTTACTGCACAGGTTGCCATATATTTCAGTTTGCTTGGGGCAATTCCAGTTCATGCCTTTGTTCCAGTGTGATTATTCATAGTGTCTAATGCCAGTGTTGTGAGTGCCTGGGACAACCACCTGTGTGTCCTACTCATCCTATGGGGAAGGGATGGGAGTGTTTGTCTTCAGGATTAGGTGTAACCTAGAAACAGAGAAGAAATGTAGGTACCACGATACTTCCTGCAGGTCATCATTAGTATCTTCCTAGGGGGCAGTAGCTTAGAATTCTGAGGTTTTGCCATTTTATAAGCCCATCGAATGAGCTTCATGAACACACATACACACACATTAACACACAGGTACACACACATTCTCTGAGAGCACAGAAGGCATGACTAACTGTGTGGGAGGGCTCTGAGAAGACTCAGCAGTGGTGATTTGAACTTGGTTTCAGAGAGTGAGCAGAGAAGAAGGTAGAAAGAAAACATGTCATCTCACGGTACAGATGTATGCAAGGCAACCATTTTGGCTGTGTTTCTTTAGCACAAGTCTGAAAGTATATGTTACTGCTTATGAATCATAAATGTGCAAACTTACAACTGGTTATCTAGAAATGTACTAGCAGACATGTGCTCAATGGTAAATTTAGCAGTCTGGATACACAAAAGAATCTTTTGCAAGGGGATCTACCCTAGTAAGTCCATCACCAGCAGGAACAACCTCCCTTTGTCCAGCTTTGGGTAGCAAATTGGAGCAAGCATTTCAGATGTGCTCCATTGCTCTGCAATCTTAGGGGATTTTTAAAATGATTTTGTTCTTAGAAAGATCCAATTCTTAATTCCATTACTATAATCTATACTGAGTTCATTTTTAAGAGAAATTATGAAATGTTTAAAAGCTCACATTTTTATATTTATAGCATTTATATTTTCAAATTGTTGTTTTAATAATTTACAAATGCTTGGGGCACCTGGGTAGCTGAGTCAGTTAAGAGTCCACCTTTCACTCAGGTCATGATCCCAGAGTCCTGGGATCCAGCCCTGCCTCGGCTCCTTGTTCAGCAGGGGTAGGGGGCGTGGGGGTGTGTGTCTGCTTCTCCCTCTGCCCCTACCCCTCCATGCTCTCTCTTTCTCAAATAAATAAATAAAATCTTAAAAAAATTTATATAAATGCTCTCCATTTTGCTGACACAGATACTCAGAAAATGATTTACTTTATCCCAATTTTAATAAAGAGTTTCCATAAATCCAAAAGGGAGATTGAAGACAATTCACTGGTTAACTATTTGTTTCTCAATCCTGGCAAATTTCATCTCTCTCTCTCTCTCTTTTTTTTAAGTGAGAGAGAGTGTACGCTCGTGTGGGAGTAGGAGGGGGAAAGAGCAGAGGGAGAGGGTGAGATAGAGAATCTTAAACAGGCTTCGTGCTCAGCGTGAGCCCCATGATGGGCTCAATCTCACCACCCTGAGATCATGACCTGAGCCAAAATCAAGAGTTGGCTGCTTAACCAACTAAGCCATCCAGGTGCTCCTCATCTCTTTTTATTTCAAAAGTATATGGTGTCCTTGTGTACTGAGCAAAAACAACTGCACTAAACAGTAAAAAAGGCATGAGGTATTTGACAAATTCTAAATTACAAAACATGTTTATAGCAGAATTGATGTTAAAATTTAGAGGATCATTTAAAACCAGTCTTTTTTTAAAGATTATTTATTTATTTATGAGGGAGAGAGGGGGAGGGGGGGAGAGAGAGAGAGAGAGAGAGAGAGAGAGAATGAGCGGGGGGAGGAGCAGAGGGAGAAGCAAGACTCCCTGCTGAGCAGGGAGCCTGATGTGAGGCTTGGTCCCAGGACCTCGAGATCATGACCTGAGCTGAAGGCAGACGCTTAACTGACTGAGCCACCCAGGCGCCCCTAAAACCAGTCTTAATAAATATAATCTTAAAAAAATTAGAGGAACAACATGATAAAGAAGACAGATCTAGGTATGAATCTAGGCATAAATCGGAACCAAGTCAAAGGACTCATTTTGTAAGTTTTGTGTGGAACGTTGTTTAATGTTTCTGAGTCTCAACTTCATCATGGATAAAATAAGGAAAATAAAACTTGCCCTGCCCACTCTACAAAGTAAACAAGTGTTAAATATAAATTATTATTACTATAGATTAAATATAAGAAAGTACTTTATTAAGTGGTAGTTAAGGGTTTGTCCTTAAGTCTAGTTAGAGGTATTGTACTCATGGAAATAATAAAATATATCTACCTGCAAGGCTGAGCTTCTTAGTCTGACTCTCTTTCCTTTGGCAACTCTACTCCCTCTTTGCAGACTAAATCAAACAAGTTCAGATCAACAAAAATTTATGAAGAATCTGTCAGGATATAGTAATGGTAGTGAGGTGGGCAGAGGGTGCTAGTCAATAAACACTTCCAAGATGCTAGTCATTGTAACTTCTCTACCCCTGGTTCCTGCTCGTGCTAGTGCCTGAGCTTGCTGTTGGGCACGAAGGTAAGTAAGACGTAGTTCCCGCCCTAAGGAGCTCACAATCCAGCGAGGTGAGACAGATGTATATATAGATCAGTTTCAATATAATGCAGCAAATAGTATAATAAAAAGGCAGTCACAGAGGAATGTGGAGGCCCTTAGCTTAGTCTGACTCTCATCAGGTAAGCTTAGGGAGATATTTTAGGTGCCCAGGATATTGCATGTGTCAGAAAGCCTCTGTAAAGACCATTATGGTAGAATTTGTGGGACTGACAAATGGGACAGAGGTACTTGCTTGTAGGATAGAGGAAACAAACACAGGTTCTACTGTAGGACAGACATGTGCCTAAAACCATTATGTCACTTACTTGCTATACAGTATTTCTGAACCTCAGCTTCTTTATCTGTGACACAGGGGTAATAGTATCTACTTTGGTCCACTGGAATGTAAACTCTATGAGGACAGGGACTTGGGCCTCTTTTGTTGATTACTTTATCTCCATTACTCAGAACACAATAAACACTTACCTGGCCAATAGTAAGTCCTCAATAAATAATTGCTGAATTTGTTCAATAAATGAAGGTAGTCATTTAGCTTCCAATCTTCACTTTTCACCTAGTTTTATTAAAAAGCCACAATTAAGGAGAGATTGGTGAGGGTCTACTGGTTTACTATGTGCTTCTCAATTCTGACTAGTTTCATCTTTGTCTTTCAAATGGTTATTTCAAAGGTACACAGTGTCCTTATGTGTTAGTAAAAATAGCTTCATTATACAAGAAAAGATGAAAGGTAGAAGAGCAGACCATGTTCATGACACTTGTGAATATCCATGTCATCTGCCATGTCGCCATGTCCATCCACACTGAGAAATTTGCAAGCATCTGGAGATGCAAGTCTGTCTATAAGGATGGTATCAGCATTCTTACTTTTTCTGTTTTCCCATGTTTTAGAGTTCCATTTTTTCATAAGTATATAATTTTTCTGAAAATAGCCTTTTCCCAAATCATCAAAGAGAAAATTAAAAATGTGCTAGAATAGTTCATCTATCAGGCTACATCTTTTATGCACTTCTCATTTAATGGATTGGCATATTGCTCATTTCACTGGAAAGTTGTCACATAAATATTACCCTAGAGAGTTGGTAGACCTCCACAACCTGAAAGATGGGTCTTGGAAATACAAATATCTCAGGGACGATTCTAACACCAAATGTAGTTCTCACCATTGGCCACTTGGGTGGCTGTGCCAATTAAGTGCCAACCTAATAGGTCAGGTACACACCAATGTGCGGTCCCTAACTTCTCTTTATCCATTCACATTTTAAGACCTATAAGAGGTGTTTGGTCAAAGTTTCATACTCCAGTTTATGTCATTAGTTAGGCCCATAGTTAGGTGACACCTGAAAAGATGAATAATGAAAATTTCTGCAGTGTCCTATAATCATCCCCATCTCCATCCCCCATCAGTCACACAATTTCTTGGTCATATCCCAGAAATAGTTATCACCCTGAACTTCTCCACCTCTGAAATCTGAAACCCTACTCTCTGGTCACTAACACCTATTGTTCCCTTTTCACTGTTACTACAAAGCTTGTGTTCTATCCAGACCACAGTCTCTTGAGTTCTTCTTTTTACTCTTTGATTCAGTCCAGGCTCCAGGGTTCATCCAGCAGCCTTTCCCTCCACTAACCTTTGACATTTTTTGATACCCCTGAAGGTTACAGATCCCCTCCATGCCAATACCTCTCCTCTTCTATATTTTCTAGCATCCCTTAGCTAGGGGTGACCATAGGACTAAGTTCTCACCAATGAATGTGAGTGCAAGTGATGTCTGCAATTCTACCTTTCTTTAAAAAAAAAAAAAAAACCTTGCTCCAGACGTCCTCTTCTCTCTTCCCCATGAGGTAGAGCACAGATGAACCAGCTAACCAACTTTGACGACACAGATGGGGATGGGATGGTAAGAATTTAGTTCCCTGAATGAACTCATGAATCCAAGCCTTCTGGTCAACTTGGACTTTTTATCTTGTGACTATTAAATGAGAGAGAAATAAACTCTTCTATTTAAGGAACTGTGCATTGGGGTTTTTTTTTGTCACAGCTGCTCAACCTTTACTCTAACCAATATAGGACCTACCTGGAAGAACTCCATGCTTACATTAATCCAACTCTCTGCCTCCCCCATGTTTACAGGTGGAGAGCTTCTTGAGATAAGCAGTATACACTGATTATCTCCATTACACAAAAACACTGGCTTTCCTCTTCACTTGGGCTCTCACACTGCCCAGTGGTCTTTTTTTACATCCTTAGTTGGCTCTCCTATTCTCCCTGGTAGCTTTTTAAACTGTTTCCTAAACTCATTTCCTGCTTTACAGAGAAAATAAAAAAGATCAGGAAGTAACTCCTTCAACTTCCTGCTTCAATCAATGTAATTACTTGCTGCTGACCTAACATTTTTACTTCCTATCACAATGGAATTTCTTCCTTTTCCTTCCCTATACCTCATCCTCCCACATACCCTGGGCCTCATGCCTTTTATCTGCATGGGGACTGGATTACATAAGTTTTTTGTTTTTGTTTTTATCTTTCCTGCACAAATACTCTCTATTTATTCTTTCTAATCAAAATTTAAATGTGCTTATTTCCCATTTCCTATTTTTAAACAACTTAAAACTTTGCTTTGATCCCATCAAGCTAATGCCCTATCTTTTTGCTTTCATAGTCATACCTCTTAAAGGTCTTATCTACTGGCTGTGTATATTTTATATATATATATTATATATATACTGATTTTTTAGAGAATGTTCTTTAGAAACAAAAATCTAGGAACTGGGTGCTAGCTTTCTTTTGAATAACTGCAGCTCAATAAATGCTTCTAAAGCTGATTTTTGGGTACTGTATTCACAAATAGTTTGATGATACAGATTTACAGCTGATTTTATACACACACACAGATTTTTTTTTTTTTTTGAGAGTAAACAAATAGAGAAAAAGAGACAAAATCTTTCCTACAGAGGAATTCCAAATATTGTATGTAAATACCAGGCTTCTCCTTAGGAATTGGAGCTTAATTCCATCCTCCTTTTTTTTTTTTTCTTTAAAGTAATCTCTATTCCCCACATGGGACTTGAACTCACAACTTCGAGATCAAGAGTTATGTGCTCTAAGAGTGGCATGACTGAGCCATCCAAGTGTCCCCAATTCCATCCTCCTTGAGTGTGGTCTGGACTTAGTGACTCACATCCAAAGAATAGAGTATGGAGAGAAAAAAAAATAGTAACGTCATAGTAGAGAAATCTAGCAAACACCACCTTAAGCAAGTGATCAGTATTAACATGAATAGTGGTAAGTCATGTTGATATCACATGCCCTCTGATATATGTAATGAGAAAGGCATTGTCTTTGTATATTCTTCCCTAAAACCCATAGCTCCAGAGTAATCATAAGAAAAACATCAGATGAACCCAAACTGAGGAACATTTTATAAAATATCTTACCATTACTCCTCAAAATGGTCAAGGTTATCAAAATCAAAGATATACTGAGAAACTCACAGACCAGCAGCAACTAAGGAGACATGACAGCTAAATGTAATGTGGTAATCTAGATGAGCTCTTGGACAGAAATGGACATTGGGAATAACTAATAAAATCTGAATAAAGGATGGAGTTTAGTTTGTATTGTTATGGACTAAATGTTTATGTTTCCCCAAAATCTATATGTTGAAACCCTAATCTCAATCTGATGGTGTTTAGAGGTGAGGGCTTTGGGTAGTAATTAGGTCATGAGAGTAGAGCTGTTATGAATGGGATTAGTGCCTTTATTAGAAGAGGCCAGAGAGCTAGCCAGTTCTCTTTCTGCCATGTGAGGATACAAAGGGAAATCAGCCCTTTGCAACCCAGAAGAGGGCTCTCACTAGAACCCGATCATGCTGGCACCCTGATATCAGACTTCCAGCCTCCAGAACTATGAGAAATTAATGTTTGATGTTAAGGTACCCAGTCTAGGGTCATATGTTTCTGCAGCCCAAACTAAGACAGTAATGGAGCAATGTCAATTTCTTAGTTGTGACAAATGTGCTAGGGTTATGTCGAATGTTAACGATAGCAAGAAACTGCGTGAAGGGTATATGGGAACTGTCTGTACTACTTTTGCAATTTTCTATAAACCTAAAATTCTTCTAAAAGAGAAAGTTCATTTTTTAAAATAGTTCATTTTTTAAATCCTATGGGATGCCTGGGTGGCTCAGTCGGTTAAGTGTCTGACTCTTGATTTTGGCTTAGGTTGTGATCTCTGGGTGGTGAGATCGAGCCCTGGGTCGGGCTCTGCACTGAGCATGGCACCTCCTTGGGGTTCTCTCTCTCTTTCTCTCTGCCTCTCCCCCCCACCACTCACACATGTGCATGCTCTCTCTCTCAATAAATAAATAAATATAAAAAAAATCCTATAACATGGAAGACATTGAAGTTCAATTCTACAAAACCACAGAGGAACTGAAGAAACTATAGAGAACTCACATAGTGTGTACAGGTACACATTTTGAAATTTACAGTTGAGCCTTTGAATATCTTGACTTATGGAAAGAATATACTGAGGGAGCTCCTACTTTGGATAAATTTATATCATCAACTGGAACTGAAAGATACTAAAAAAACTTCGATTTTTCAATGTTTATATATTTGGCAAAATATTCGAAAGAATAATAAATAGAGTCTTTTTTTAACAAGTTTTTTTTCCTTGCAAAAATGATTTATCAATGAAATGTACTCTGAATGGAGGCAAAATCGGTACCTGTGACAATATTTGGGGTAAACTATTTGCATATTTAAGCAGAAAACTTGGAATTGGGAATATTCTCTATGATTGGCTCTGAGTTTATTAGCTACCTCAGCACCTTATGGACACAGCATTTTATCAGGGAAAAGTATAGACAAGTGTCAATTTCAGGTGTCAGCAATTTCAAATGTATTAGCAACCAATGTAAATTTCTGAAGATTACAATTGATGACTAATTTAAAAATAATAAGATATTAATAAATACATTCTTCGGGGCACCTAGGTGGCTCAGTTGGTTAAGCCTCTGCTTTCGGCTCAGGTCATGATCCCAGGGTCTTGGGATCCAGCCCCGTTATCAGGCTCCCTGCTCAGCAGGGAGTCTGCTTCTCCCTCTCCCTTTACTCCTCCCCAGCTTGTTCTCTCTCTCTCTCTCTAGCTCACTCTCTCTCAAGTAAATAAATAAAATCTTAAAAAAATACGTTCTTCAAGGAAATGCTAGTGCCATTTTAAGACAGATGCAACTAGGCAAATGATAGAAACACATGCGTATGTACTTCAAATAACTATTCTGTTTATTTCATTTTTTCAATATAACAAAGGCTTTTAAAAAATTCATAGAATTTGTAGAATTCACTGGTCACTGTAGTGACTGTTGTAGAATTCTATGGTCACTCAACATATAGATGTCTCTGAGCAGCTTGCAGGCAGACATTGGTTCCTTATTCATTGTTGCATCCAACATAGGGATATCTAGTATGTGTTTGTTGAGGGAATAGTTGAATGAATGAACATTTTTGGCCTGTGGCATATTCAGTGATGTTGCCACTAATGATGTGTAAGCAGTAGCCAAGCTTGATATCAACACTTCTTGTTTGCAGTATATAGACATTTAAAACCTGGGTAAGCCCTGTTCAGGTGCTCATGGTGGAGACTCAGACACAGGGTGGAACACCTCCTCTTTCATACCTACTCCCTCCTGGGGTTTCTGTCTCCTCATTTTTTTATTTTAAAGTTTTAAAAATCTATTTAAAAAGTTGTAAGACTAATATAATTAACAATGTATCTTTCACCTGAGAAAATTAACAATAATTCCCTATTGTGGAAAATGCACTTACATTTTCCCAGTTGTCCCCCAAATGTCTTATTGTATAGCCTGTTTTTTTTTAATCTTGTATCTAATGAAGCTTCATGCATTGCATTTGTCTGTGTTGCTTTTGCCTCTTTTAATCTAGAACAGTTCCCTGACTTCTTTTGTTCATTTTTTACATCACTGACTTTTTTGAAGAGTCTTACAGAATGTTCTATATTTTCGATTTGTCTACTGTTAAGATTTTAAAATGTTATAAAGCAAATTAAGAACATGTGGCCAAGGTCCCTTTTATTGGACAAGGATGTTTTAGAGAACTGGGCCTTTAGGCATAAATGCCAGTCATAATGTGAAGAGATCTCAGCTAACATACAGAACAGGGGGTCTCCTTCCCATACAGTTAAGGAAAAAACAAAACAAAACAGTTATTTCAATGAAGAAGTAATCATTTAGAATTTGTTGATTGATTTCTTCTTTTCAAAATCATCAGGTAAAATTCCCACTAAGTAACTTCTGAAGCACAATAGATTTGAAAATAAATTTTTTACAATTTATACATGTAAAGCACATTGCTTTTAGTTTACCTTTTCAGCAAACATTACACTGTGAGCGCATTTAGAATAAAATGACCTGTCACCACATACTAATTATGATTTATGCAAATAAATAGCCAAATATGGTGATAAAGAGGTATTTTTAATTTTATTCAGTTTTCCTCCATGATATCATTTTTTGGTCACTCTTGGTCACTGCATTTTTTTAGGGGGGTAGTCAGGAAATGAAGCAGACATAGGCATCAATCCAAATCAATTCTCCTTTCATTTAAACAGACCAACTTGTTTTGAATCAGTGAATAGCATTTATTTGGTTTTACTGCACTAGGTGCCAAGAAAGGATAAAGAGAATATAGCAGATATGGTTCCTGCTTTGGAAGATACTATTTTCTAGTAGTGGAAAGAAGGGAAGCACACTGAGAGATGTTTTTCCGCAACACACACACACACACACACATACACACACACACACACACATATATATACACATATATATGTATAAATAATGTATATATTATCTTTGGGAGATATTAAATTCTATTTTAAGTGCTTCAGTATCTGTGGCCTTAAATCAATCATCTTTCAGCATTTTGTGTAGAAGATGGTAGGCGCTCAGTAAGTGCCTTCTCCCGGAATGAACTCAAATGTGTTCCATGCATATTGCTATTTTCAAATTGCTGTCACACACGGTCTGGGTGAATTTCATCTGCATTGAAATTTGGAGGAAGCTCTGGACAGATGACAGCGCGGGGCCCTGCAGGGTGAGAAGAGAAGCGGTGCCAGCCTGGTGGAGAATAACGTGACCTTAAAACGTGAAAGACAGCGGGAGCACGTGGCTCACCCAGCCTCGCTGGCACCTCCACACAGGGCGGTGGGGCCTGGGAGCTACACAGGGGAAACAATAACGGCCTTAGCATTCAGAGCATCCACGTCAAAGTGCTGCTTTCTCCAGTGTCGTCTGCAGATGGGAAAGCTGGGGATCTTCAGAGGGTTTTTATGGTAATTATAACGCCTCTTACATGCTCATCCTTCTGTACAACATTGCTCATGAAACAACTACTTAACTCATTATGCTGTTGTTAGAGGATGGAAAAAATTAAAATAACCCAATTCCTTTGTTTGCAGGTAAGTTTCACCCAGTGGCATACATTTACATACATTTAGAACATATGTATTCCTTCTGGGGCCAAACAGTATTGGATCAGTCCCTTTACCTCTCTGAGATTTAGTTTCTTCATAAGCAGAGAAGGAATAAAAAGATCCACTCTGTTTATCTCTCAGAGTTGCTGAAAGATCCAGTGAGAAAAGGAATGTGTATGGAAAAGCTCCAACATGTATTATTACTACTATTACACTCCCTCCCATATGTATATGACCACCTGTAGGTATGGACTTTGGTCATCAGGAGTGTCCTCATTCAGGGGCGTCAGTCGGTGAGTGTCTGACTCTTGGTTTCTGTTCAGGTTGTGATCTCAGGGTCCTGAGATTGAGCCTGCGTTGGGCTCTGTGCTTGGTGTGGAGTCTGCTTGAGATTCTCTCTCTCCTTCTCTCTTTGCCCCTCCCCCTCTTTTTCTCTCTCTCTCTCTCACGCTCTCTCAAATAAATAAATAAATCTTTAAAAAAAAAAAGTGTCCTCATTCAAGCAGAGACTGCTGTGGAGAGTCAGGGTGAGCAGAACAGATTGGTGGGGGATGGAGGATAAAATTTATTCATTGGGATGAGAAAAATCTCCCAAGGAAAGTCTTGGGACCTTTCTTTAAAGTCAGGAGAGAAGACTGTGCTGATGGCTTCCTAGAGGCACCTTCTTACTCTTTATTTGTTGAAGCTCAGCTCAGCTCAGCATTTCCCCACCCAAGTCTGTGATGGGTATCTCTGCCCAGAAAGACATCGTGGTGTGGTGGAAAGACTGGGAATCCAGAAAACAAAAACCAGGGCTGGAATCCCGACTCTCCTCCTAATTTGGTGTGTGACCTGTCCACAATACTGAATCTCTCAGAATCTCATTTTTCTTATGCAAGTGATAATCTTAGCATTGTTATGACCACTATGTAACATAGAAGGTGTGAAGCAAGACAGTGGCCTTTCAAAAACTGTAGTCTCCTTCACTCCAAATCTCCAGCCCACACAACTTGAATTTCTTCATTTTGGGAATGGGGATGATACTTCAAATTAATGAGGCAATGTATGTAAGTCCTAGCACAGAACCTGGCACATAGAATTGTAATGAATTCATTCAGGCTCCAACCTATGATGATAATATACTGAGAAGGAGCTAGAGAAGAAAATAGGAGGGGCTTGTAACTGAGACAGAAGCTTTGATCATGAGGAAAATAAACTGGCTTGTGTTTAAGAGGGTCAAATTGAGGCTGCATGATCAACTTCTGGGTATGACACCTACACTGGGTTTCTCCCTTGTTTTAAAATGTCAACAATTGCTAATCATTAAGTATTTTCATATCTGACTTGCCTGTTGATATTGCTGCTTAGAAGGAATTTGCATTGAAAAGCAGAGAGGCTTGTTCTCTGGTATAAATTTGCTGGGAGCTGAGCCTGCCACTCAACACTGTTCTGATCTTTATTCTGCCTGGAGACAAACTAGGAGCAGAAGTGGGCGACACCCAGTGCTTTCTGACCTGGTTTTCATACTTAAAAATTTAACACATAACCCCTCCCCCTATCCCAATCTAGCGGTAAATCCTCTCGAAGAGTCGATTTCAGAATCTATCCACTTCTTTTCACTTGCATGGCCAGCATCCCAGGCCAAGCCACTATCCTCTCTTAATTGGGCAATGGTGACAAAAAGTATTCTATCTAGTTCTGCTCTTTCTCTCTTCCTCCCCTCAGTTGGTATGACGGTTGTCTTGACAACCTCCAGTCACTTCTCTCTGCTGTGGTAGTTGTGTTGATTTTGTGAGATTGGCCCCACCCCCATCTCCAGGGCAACCTCTAATGACTTAATGCTTATCAAGAAAATCCAAGCCCTGTTGTAACATAATTGGTTTGGATAATTCAGCACAAATCCAATCAGCCCCTGACATCTATCTAGCCAAAAGACTGGTTCAAGATGGTCCAGTTAGTGCAAAACGTAAGGCATTTGTCAAATAGTTGATGGAAGGCATCCTGTTCTTTCTTCCTGGACATGGAGGAGATAGCATGAGGTGGTATGCAGACTGGGGGCCATCTTGCACAGCCAGCCTGAGGATAAAGCCACCGGAGTAGAAGGCAGAGCTATCAGAGTATCAGAGAAATGGAGCAAAATCCCCTTCAATCCATGCCTAAAGCCCTTTCTTTCTCTAAACTTTTCAGCAACATGCACTAACCAATGCCCTCTAAGCCATTTTTTGGGTCTCTCTTTTTTTTTTAATTTTTATTTTTTTTATTGTTATGTAATTCCCATACATTACATCATTAGTTTTAGATGTAGTGTTCCATGATTCATTGTTTGTGCATAACACCCAGTGCTCCATGCAGAACGTGCCCTCCTCAATACCCATCACCAGGCTAACCCATCCTTCCACCCCCTCTCCTCTAGAACCCTCAGTTTGTTTTTCAGAGTCCATCATCTCTCATGGTTCGTCTACCCCTCCGATTTCCCCCCCTTCATTCTTCCCCTCCTGCTATCTTCTTCTTTTTATTTTCCTTAATATATATTGCATTATTTGTTTCAGAGGTACAGATCTGAGATTCAAAAGTCTTGCACAATTCACCGCGCTACCAGAGCACATACCCTCCCCAGTCTATCACCCAGTCACCCCATCCCTCCCACCCCACCCCCCACTCCAGCAACCCTCAGTTTGTTTCCTGAGATTAAGAATTCTTCATACCAGTGAGGTCATATGATACATGTCTTCCTCTGATTGACTTATTTCGCTCAGCATAATACCCTCCAGTTCCATCCACGTCGTTGCAAATGGCAAGATCTCATTCCTTTTGATGGCTGCATAATATTCCATTGTATATATATACCACCTCTTCTTTATCCATTCATCTGTCGATGGACATCTTGGCTCTTTCCACAGTTTGGCTATTGTGGACATTGCTGCTATAAACATTGGGGTGCATGTACCCTTTTGGATCCCTACTTTTGTATCTTTGGGATAAATACCCAGTAGTGCAATTGCTGGATCATATGGTAGCTCTATTTTCAACTTTTTGAGGAACCTCCATACTGTTTTCCAGAGTGGCTGCACCAGCTTGCATTCCCACCAACAGTGTAGGAGGGTTCCCCTTTCTCCGCATCCCCGCCAACATCTGTTGTTTCCTGACTTGTTAATTTTAGCCATTCTGACTGGTGTGAGGTGGTATCTCATTGAGGTTTTGATTTGGATTTCCCTGATGCCGAGCGATATTGAGCTCTTTTTCATGTGTCTGTTGGCCATTTGGATGTCTTCTTTGGAAGAATGTCTGTTCATGTCTTCTGCCCATTTCTTGATTGGATTCTTTATTCTTTGGGTGTTGAGTTTGATAAGTTCTTTATAGATTTTGGATACTAGCCCTTTATCTGATATGTCATTTGCAAATATCTTCTTCCATTCTGTCGGTTGTCTTTTGGTTTTGTTGACTGTTTCCTTTGCTTTGCAAAAGCTTTTTATCTTGATGAAGTCCCAAGAGTTCATTTTTGCCCTTGCTTCCCTTGCCTTTGGCGATGTTTCTAGGAAGAAGTTGCTGCGGCTGAGGTCGAAGAGGTTGCTGCCTGTGTTCTCCTTTAGGATTTTGATGGACTCCTGTCTCACATTGAGGTCTTTCAACCATTTGGAGTCTATTTTTGTGTGTGGTGTAAGGAAATGGTCCAGTTTCATTCTTCTGCATGTGGCTGTCCAATTTTCCCAACACCATTTGTTGAAGAGACTGTCTTTTTTCCATTGGACATTCTTTCCTGCTTTGTCGAAGATTAGTTGACCATAGAGTTGAGGGTCCATTTCTGGGCTCTCTATTCTGTTCCATTGATCTTTGTGTCTGTTTTTGTGCCAGTACCATACTGTCTTGATGGTGACAGCTTTGTAATAGAGCTGGAGGTCCGGAATTGTGATGCCGCCAGCTTTGCTTTTCTTTTTCAACATTCCTCTGGCTATTCGGGGTCTTTTGTGGTTCCATATAAATTTTAGGATTATTTGTTCCATTTCTTTGAAAAAAGTGGATGGTATTTTGATAGGGATTGCATTGAATGTGTAGATTGCTCTAGGTAGCATTGACATCTTCACAATATTTGTTCTTCCAATCCATGAGCATGGAACGTTTTTCCATTTCTTTGTGTCTTCCTCAATTTCTTTCATGAGTATTTTATAGTTTTCTGAGTACAGATCCTTTGCCTCTTTGGTTAGATTTATGCCTAGGTATCTTATGGTTTTGGGTGCAATTGTAAATGGGATCAACTCCTTAATTTCTCTTTCTCCTGTCTTGTTGTTGGTGTATAGGAATGCCACTGACTTCTGTGCATTGATTTTATATCCTGCCACTTTACTGAATTCCTGTATGAGTTCTAGCAGTTTTGGGGTGGAGTCTTTTGGGTTTTCCACATAAAGTATCATATCATTTGCAAAGAGTGAGAGTTTGACTTCTTCTTTGCCAACTTGGATGCCTTTTATTTCTTTTTGTTGTCTGATTGCTGTGGCTAGGACTTCTAATACTATGTTGAATAGCAGTGGTGATAGTGGACATCCCTGCCGCGTTCCTGACCTTAGGGGGAAAGCTCTCAGTTTTTCCCCATTGAGAATGATATTCGCTGTAGGTTTTTCATAGATGGCTTTTATGATCTTGAGGTATGTACCCTCTATGCCTATACTCTGAAGAGTTTTGATCAAGAAAGGATGCTATACTTTGTCAAATGCTTTTTCTGCATCTATTAAGAGGATCATATGATTCTTGTTCTTTCTTTTGTTAATGTATTGTATCACGTTGATTGATTTGCAGATGTTGAACCAACCTTGCAGCCCAGGGATAAATCCCACTTGGTCGTGGTAAATAATCCTTTTAATGTACTGTTGGATCCTATTAGCTAGTATTTTGGTGAGAATTTTTGCATCCATGTTCATCAGGGATATTGGTCTGTAATTCTCCGTTTTGATGGGGTCTTTGTCTGGTTTTGGGATCAAGGTAATGGTGGCCTCATAAAATGAGTTTGGAAGTTTTCCTTCCATTTCTATTTTTTGGAACAGTTTCAGAAGAATAGGTATTAATTCTTCTTTAAATGTTTGGTAGAATTCCCCTGGGAAGCCATCTGGCCCTGGGCTTTTGTTTTTTGGGAGATTTTTGATGACTGCTTCAATTTCCTTAGTGGTTATAGGTCTGTTCAGGTTTTCTATTTCTTCCTGGTTCAGTTTTGGTAGTTGATACATCTCTAGGAATGCATCCATTTCTTCCAGGTTATCGAATTTGCTGGCATAGAGTTGCTCATAATATGTTCTTATAATTGTTTGTATTTCTTTGGTGTTGGTTGTGATCTCTCCTCTTTCATTCATGATTTTATTGATTTGGGTCATTCCTCTTTTCTTTTTGATAAGTCTGGCCAGGGGTTTATCAATCTAGTTAATTCTTTCAAAGAACCAGCTCCTAGTTTCGTTGATCTGTTCTACTGTTCTTTTAGTTTCTATTTCATTGATTTCTGCTCTGATCTTTATTATTTCTCTTCTCCTGCTGGGTTTAGGCTTTATTAGCTGTTCTTTCTCCAGCTCCTTTAGGTGTAGGGTTAGGTTGTGTACTTGAGACCTTTCTTGTTTCTTGAGAAAGGCTTGTATTGCTATATACTTTCCTCTTAGGACTGCCTTTGCTGCATCCCAAAGATTTTGAATAGTTGTGTTTTCATTTTCATTGGTTTCCATGAATTTTTTTAATTCTTCTTTAATTTCCTGGTTGACCCATTCATTCTTTAGTAGGATGCTCTTTAGCCTCCATATATTTGAGTTCTTTCCGACTCTCCTCTTGTGATTGAGTTCTAGTTTCAAAGCATTGTGGTCTGAAAATAGGCAGGGAATGATCCCAATCTTTTGGTACTGGTTGAGACCTGATTTATGACCTAGGATGTGATCGATTCTGGAGAATGTTCCATGGGCACTAGAGAAGAATGTGTATTCTGTTGCTTTGGGATGGAATGTTCTGAATATGTCTGTGAAGTCCATTTGGTCCAGTGTGTCATTTAAAGTCTTTATTTCCTTGTTGATCTTTTGCTTAGATGATCTGTCCATTTCAGTGAGGGGGGTGTTAAAGTCCCCCACTATTATTGTATTGTTGTCGATGTGTTTCTTTGCTTTTGTTATTAATTGCCTTATATAATTGGCTGCTCCCATGTTAGGGGCATAGATATTTACAATTGTTAGATGTTCTTGTTGGATAGACCCTTTAAGTAGGATATAGTGTCCTTCCTCACCTCTTATTACGGTCTTTGGTTTAAAATCTAATTTGTCTGATATAAGGATTGCCACTCCAGCTTTCTTTTGGTGTCCATTAGCATGGTAAATAGTTTTCCACCCCCTCACTTTAAATCTGGAGGTGTCTTTGGGTCTAAAATGAGTCTCTTGCAGACAGCATATCGATGGGTCTTGTTTTTTAATCTGATCTGATAGCCTGTGTCTTTTGATTGGGGCATTTAGCCCATTTACATTCAGGGTAACTATTGAAAGATAGGAATTTAGTGCCATTGTATTGCCTGTAAGGTGACTGTTACTGTATATTGTCTGTGTTCCTTTCTGGTCTATGTTGCTTTCAGGCTCTCTCTTTGCTTAGAGGACCCCTTTCAAGATTTCTTGTAGGGCTGGTTTCGTGTTTGTAAATTCCTTTAGTTTTTGTTTGTCCTGGAAGCTTTTTATCTCTCCTTCAATTGTCAATGACAGCCTAGCTGGATATAGTATTCTTGGCTGCATATTTTTCTCATTTAGTGCCCTGAATATGTCCTGCCAGTCCTTTCTGGCCTGCCAGGTCTCTGTGGATAGGTCTGTTGCCAGTCTAATGTTTCTACCATTGTAGGTTACATATCTCTTCTCCCGAGCTGCTTTCAGGATTTTCTCTTTGTCTCTGAGACTCGTAAGTTTTACTATTAGATGTCGGGGTGTTGACCTATTTTTATTGATTTTGAGAGGGGTTCTCTGTGCTTCCTGGATTTTGATGCCTGTTTCCTTCCCCAAATTAGGGAAGTTCTCTGCTATAATTTGCTCCATTATACCTTCTGCCCCTCTCTCTCTTTCTTCTTCTTCTGGGATCCCAATTATTCTAATGTTTCGTCTTATGGTATCGCTTATCTCTCGAATGCTGCCCTCGTGATCCAGTAGTTGTTTATCTCTCTTTTTCTCAGCTTCTTTATTTTCCATCATTTGGTCTTCTATCTCACTGATTCTCTCTTCTGCCTCATTTATCCTAGCAGTTAGCGCCCCCATATTTGATTGCACCTCATTAATAGCCTTTTTGATTTCTACTTGGTTAGATTTTAGTTCTTTTACTTCTCCAGAAAGGGTTTCTCTAATAACTTCCATGCTTTTTTCAAGCCCAGCTAGTATCTTTAAAGTGATGATTCTGAACTCTAGATCTGACATCGTACTAATGTCCGTATTGAGTAGGTCCCTGGCAGTCAGTACTACCTCTTGTTCTTTTTTTGAGGTGATTTTTTCTGTCTTGTCATTTTGTCCAGAGGAGAATAGATTAATGAGAGAACAAAATGCTAACAGGGTAACAACGTTCCCAGAAAATATACTCTAAACAAATCAGAAAAGACCTGAAGCAGTGGGAAAAGAAAGGGAAAGAGAGAAAAAAGAAAAAGAAAAAAAAAAGGAAAAGAAAAACATAAAGATAAAAACAAACAAAAACAGAACAAAACAAAACAAAAAAACAGAATGTGATCAAATATGATCAGGCTGGTATATAGATTAGTGCCACACTAGATTTTGGGTGTATTTGGTCTGTTAGAAGAAAGTGCCTCCCAAAATTTTAAAGAAAGAGAAACTTATATATGTACAAAAATAAGGGTTGATATGATGAAGGGATGGAATATGACCGTAAAGATGGAAATTATAAAAAATTTTATAAAAGGAATTGATAAGAAGTTGTTTGAAAAAAGAAAGAAGAGGAGTTAAAAAAAAGAGAAAGAAAAAGGGGAGAGAATGTGATCAGGCAGGGGAGTAGAAAAAAACCATACAATAGAGATTTAGGGTATATTTTGATCTGTTAGAAGAAACTATCTCAAAATTTTAAAGAGAGAACAACTTATATATATATGCCAAAAATACGGGTAACTACTATGAAGGGATAGAATATGACTCTAAAAATGAAAAATAAAAATGTTTTTTTTAAAAAAGGGATTGATAAGATGTTGACTGAAAAAGGGAAAAAGAAAAATTCAAAAAAAAAAAAAAGACAGTTAAAAAAAATAATTAACTTTGAAAGACTAAAGAATCATGGTAAAAAAGCCATGAATTCTATGTGCGTTATTCCCCTAGCGCTGGAGTTCTGCCGTTCTCACTGATTGGTAAAGTTGGTCTTGGCTGGCTGTTCTCGCTGATCTTCTGGGGGAGGGGCCTGTTGCCATGGTTTCCAAAAGTCTTTGCCGGAGGTGGAATTGCCCCGCCCTTGCCGGTCAGGCTTAGTAATCTGCTCGGGTTTGCTCTCGGGAGCTTTTGTTCCCTGCAAGCTTTCCGTACAGCTTTGGAGGCCGAGAGTGAAAATGGCGGCCTCCCAATCTCCGCCTCAGAGGAGCCGAGAACTCGGGGTCCCGCTCCTCAGTGCGCCCCCGGAGAAAAGCCGCCAGTCACTCCCGTCTCCCCAGTCTCCGGCCACACTCTGTGCTCACCCGGCCTGTGACCGTGCGTTTCTATCTCTGGCACCCGACCCCGTGTGGAGTCTCCAAACCCAGCAGATCCCTGCAGTGCGCTCCCACGCCGCTCCTCCCGGGGGAAGAAGGTGAGTCTCCCCGGATCTGCCGCTTGTTGGGTCCCTGCTGGAGGAGCAGTGGCCCAACTGTGCCGCCGATCACGGTTTATGGCAACCCCGAGCTGAGAGCCCGCGCCTGGGCTCCGTCTCTGCAGCCGGCTTCCCTGCTCCGATACCTGGGAGCTCTGCCGCACTCAGGCACCCCTGGTCTTTCTGTGACCCCGAGGGTCCTGAGACCACACTGTCCCACGAGGATTCCACCCCCCACTTAGCCACCGGAGTGACGTCCCTCAGCGGAGCAGACTTCTAAAAGTTCCGATTTGTGCTCCGCCGCTCTATCACTTGCCAGAAGCGGTCGACGGAGGCCCCCTCCCCCGCCGTCTATCCTCCCGAATATCGCCTCGGATTCACTTCTCCACACGCCCTACCTTCCAGAAAGTGGTAGCTTTTCTGTTCAGAGAGTTGTTGCTCTTCTTTTCTTCGATCTCCTGTTGAGTTCGTAGGTGTTCAGATTGGTTTGATCCCTATCCAGCTGAATTCCTGAGAGGAGAGGAAATCCAGGTCTCCTACTCCTCTGCCATCTTGCTCCGCCCCCCATTTTTTGGGTCTCTTACAAAGATTCCTAATGGCTACTTTCTTTATACTCTAGACAGAGTGATCTTTTCAAACAGAAATCAGACCATGTCATGGCCTTCTATGCTTGTCCAGTTCCTTTTATTCTTCATTAGGTTCAACCTGAGTTTGGCTGGGATGAGCTCAGTTGCATAGAATATAATTTGAATGGTGTCCCTGGGATTTTCTAAGGCCCAGGCCCAAGTCTGATCCTGCCTACTACCTGGTTGGTTCTCACTTCTGGGCTGGAAATGTCTTCTTTATCCTAACCTCTGGCTGGAATTTGGACCCTAACTGCCAAATCATTGGATCATTATGAGCCGTGAGGCTGCTACAAGCTCGTCTTAGCACAGCTGCTGCCTCAGGAAACTTTACAGCTACTGCCCTGCTGCTTTGCTCAACTGACTAGATGGGCACCCCTTAGACTCTGTCGTCTGCCTTGAGAAGGTCAGAATGTGCCACCCATTGAACCCCTCACACCTAATATACACAAGAGCTTCTTAAACACCTTCTGCCTTCCATCTTTTTGGGTAGTTTCTCTTCTCTTTCTCTAGCCTGTTATGGAGGAGGATTCAGAATGGCTTGTGGCTGATCTCACTTCAATTCTGAGGAGTTCTTGACCCTTTTCCTCTAGGGCATTCTTGATCCTTCTCCTCTGGGGTATGTTGTTGTCAAAGGAAACAAAGGATAAAGACCGATGCAGTGTAGGAAAGTGGATTATGAAGTGAAGGAACACTTCAGTTGTGAAAAGAGGCAAATATAAGATACAGCACGGCCACATTTTTTGTAAACCATGGAAGTAAAGGAAAGCCAAATAATGTAACTGTTCAGCTCTATTTCCCTTTCAATCTCCTGGCCTTTCTTTTTGTTGTTACTCACACATGGAGTTGAGACAGAATAGATATTAATGGGAGCAGGTTTCATGAAGAAGGCCTTAATTCAGAATGTACTGTGTCTTATACCATGGAGGATTTATACTATAATTTGTAGTTGACAAACCTGGGAGTGAGGTGCTCACAATGGTCAGATGAAATGTCATTTAGGAAAAGGGCTAATGTCATGCAAAAGAAAGTAGGTTGCCTGGGAATCTAGAATTTCCAACATTCAGATCTTTCCTTTATAGTGGAACTGAGAGATACTGCTTAGTCTGGATTTTCAATTTAAATATTCCTACCATTTATTTTGATTTCTAAAATAACTGAAGTGAAATCCTTTATGTACCAGACTTCAGTACTATGATTTAGGTTAATCAAAGGTTTGGCTAACAAGCTAGCAAAAAGCACTTTAAATCTCCTGACTCTCTCCTCATTACTCTTACATGATAGGAAGAGGACATCACATTGTAGGAGCCCTGGACTGAGAGTCCCACCATCTACTTCCTAGATGATCTGGCATCCGGGCCTTGTTTCCCTGAGCCTCTGTTTACACATCTGTGAATTGAAAGATGGCTGATAACACTTCAACTATTTCTGTGACTCTAACTTCATTTGTGGCTCTGTTTGAGAGTAAATTCAAAAACAAGGTGGTGGTGTCCTTGGTTATACTTTTCAAAAAAGGCCACATGTGAATGGACATTTAGTCTGAAACTCTGTCTCTATTCACTATTGGAGTTTTAAAAGTCAGGTTAGTCCACAGAATACTGATGATTGGTTTTCTCTGATGAGCTCAGATTTGATGATGGCAGTAGGCAATGTAAAATACTTTCTCTTTATTAAGGAAGCTCCTAGACTTAAAACTTCCCATTTATGAAATTTCACAGATATGAAGAAAGTTGCCTACCATAGTAGAAGTGGGTCAGCTCTGCCCAACAGGTGGGGTTAGTGGAAGCTTGTATTTTTTGAGCAAAAAGTCTTAGGAATAAACTTTGAGACTTTAATCTGTTCATAAATATCTGGTTCTAGTTCAATCTTGTCTTGGGTCACATTGCACAATTACATCTAAATTGGACCTGGATACCATAAAATGATGTGGGAAAGTCTAAGTGCTCAGCAACAGGATTTTTATTACTATGACAATATCAACCTTTTTATATTTTAATTAGTTTCCAAGAAGAGTAGATTCTTACCTCACTTTGGTGTGGGGGGATAAAGTTAA
The DNA here is from genome assembly GCF_004348235.1 of Phoca vitulina. Classification (NCBI taxonomy): domain Eukaryota; kingdom Metazoa; phylum Chordata; class Mammalia; order Carnivora; family Phocidae; genus Phoca; species Phoca vitulina. The sequence goes on along the minus strand of NW_022589712.1, from coordinate 59,407,639 downwards.
TAATATATCATTAAAAAGGTGATTTGAAATATCCTGGGTACTTTTTTTTTTATAACAAAAGAATATCCAACAAAGAGAATTTACGAAATATTCATCCTTCGAATGAGGATTCTGAAATTTAGGAGAATTTTTAAAAATTCATAATTATTTTTCAGTCAAGCAAAGAGGTCCTAAGTTCTTATGAAGGGCTAGGTGTATCTGAACGCACTCTCAAAAGTCTTCCTGATCTACTCACCTATTACTCTGTTAGGAGGCACCCCTTGGGTAAAGAGTAGAAACCCAGGGTGCCTGGCTGGTGCAGTCCGTTGAGCGTCTGCTCTTGGTTTGGGCTCAGGTCCTGATCTCAGGGTCCTGAGATTGAGCCCCATGTTGGGCTCTAAGTGGGGCTCCAAGTTGAGCACAGAGTCTGCTTTCTCTGCACACCCCCTCCCCCCACATGTGCGTGTTCTCGCTCCCTCAAATAAATAAATAAATCTTTAAAAGAAAAGAGTAGAAACACAAGATGGCATTCAGCAATGTGTAAAAACATCAAGAAATGGTCACCCTGTTTTATATGATGGCAAATAAATGTTTTGGTTGGAAATTTCTCATCGATGATGTTATAATTCAGGTCTGGGGCATAATAGATAGTGATTTCTCTGGGAAAACATGAGGCAAGTGAGGAAGGAGGAGGAGCAGGTGAGACCTGCAGGAGGGGAGTGGGGGAGAGGAATGGAGGGAGAACTCCCTAGGTTCTACAAGGCTGTGGAATGGGGTTCCTCTGTGCTGAGCTGAAACAATATGAATTGGGAAGAGAGTGGCCCCAAAGGACCATCACTGCTCTAGAAAATCTGAATTAATTATGTTAACAAGTGTTTCTTAAAACCTACTTGTTTCAGAAACATGCATGTTGACTCCAATATACCGTATACTTAGGAAGGGCATCCTGGGAATACCAGTGGCTGGTGATGGAGAGAGAGCCACTATGGGAATGGAGGATCTAAGGGGATGGACCAGAGTCAGAGTCAGATGCAACTGTGGAGATCAGAGTGTGCCTGTGGTCCCCAGCCACTCTGCTGGTCACACTGTCTGCCTGTGGTCTGCTGGGGCTGTGCTGAAGGTACAGGCCACCTATTTACTCCAGGCAGTATGGGGAGTTTTACCAGTATAACCTATAATAATCAGATCTGTGGTTTTAACTTTAATAATATCATTTAATTATTTATAACCGTAGAGTTTGTTAATATCAATCACAATGTCAACAGGTTATTTTTACTAATGGCTTTTTGAGATCTGAAACATTTATCACCTAGAAATCATTTAGGCAGGGCTAGGTGTATATAAAAAACTACATTGGGGAGGGTATGTGCTATGGTGAGCGCTGTGAATTGTGTAAGACTGATGAATCATAGACCTGTACCTCTGAAACAAATAATACATTATATGTTAATTAAAGAAAACTACATATAAACCATTTGAGCCGAGTTGGGTACATTTGAAAACCCTTCCTATATGCTAAGAGGATAAAAATTTATATTTACAGAATAATGTTTTATAGATGAGTCACAGTTTCAGAAAAGCACAGAGTAAAAAGCTCAATATTCATTAAGGTACCTTTTCATATTTTTTCCAAAAAGTGTCTTGAATTTATATATCATCATAATAGAAATTATATTCTCAAGTTTACCCACTCCCTTCCTTAAGTAGTAAGGCATTATTTTCTAGTATCCTAAAAGATAAGCATGTTGTACATGTTAGACATTTCTACCTATCGCTTTGATAAATTTCTGCATATTGTCTAATTCTGCATTTTACTTTATGATAGAAACTTTTAGATCTCCTTTAGTTTAGTTTGCAGACATCGACTGAACATACAGAAAGGGCAAGGCAGTGTATCTGCCACAGAGGTGGTATGTGGGCGTGGAAACTCTGAGGTCAGGCTGACTTGAACCAATCTCAGCTCCACCTATGAACCACCTATAAACTGGGAGGCAAATCAGGCTGGAGAGAGTGTGGGCCGTGCCAAAGGTGTCCTTGGGAACAAAGACACATGCCGGGCTATTACAACTTTTGTGAAAAGTTTAATGAGCCATTAACAGCCAACAATTTAAAATTGGAATTGTTATCTTGACTAGATTAAGGAAGAGTATTAATTCTGATGATGGCAAAAAAATGTACTACTGTAAAAAATAAAGTGGATATACTCTACAGACGCTAACTAATAATCTGTTGAATTAAGTCACTAGAGCCTGGAAATGCCAGGTAAAATAAAGCCAAAGTGTTCACGTAGAAGAGATTAATTTAAAAAAAGGTTCTCCATGTTATTTGAAAAAAAGCATAGTGCAGCAGATATCACTGAGCACTAACTCCTGTCCTCAAGAGACCTGGTTTGATGAACTGGGAGTTGCAGAAAGCAGAGCTTCCCCAACACTTGAGTTCTGGTCCCATTTGCATGCTTCTGAATTGATTTCAACTGTGGTGAATTTGGGTGAGCTCCTTTCTGCAGGGAAAATCTGCATATATCATGGAAAACTGAAACCTTCTGGAGGGATTAGCTGCTTATGGGTGGTAATTGACTCCAGTAGTGGGTGACGCACTTGTGAAGAGGTTAGTGGATGGGGTGTTGGGAGAGGATTTTGAAAATCCTGTATTTGACTGTAGTATTGAAGAGAGGGAAAGGGAGCATAGGAAGAAGACAAGCAGGGGCACAAGCCCATTCAGCAGGGAGGAGGGATGTGTCATCTCAGTTCTCTTGAGACTGGGAAGTCCTTAGCGAGGCTCTGGGAGTAGAGGGAGAGACAGGGAATGTGGGGCAGAAGGCAGAACACATGTCATGTGTCCAGAGCGCCTGGTCTGTTCCAGCGAGGAAGAAGTTCTGGTAGAAATTTATCAGATGAGATACCCTGGTTGGTAGATACCAAAATCATTTTTTTTTCAGAAAAATAATTTATATCTCCATATGCTTTTTTAAAAGCATCCAGCAAATACCACTTAATTGAATTTCAAAACACATTATTAATTTTCATTTTGCTTTCTTGTTTTCTTATTTTGTGAGCTAGTAACCTACTCTACCCAAAGGTAAAATACAGATTTTATTATATATGCAAAAATAAGTCTAGAGTATAAGGAGATAAGGATATTAAGCAGACCCCATTTTAAAGATTTTATTTATTTGAGAAAGAAAGAGACAGGGAGAGAGAGTGAGTGGAGGGGGGGGCAGAGAGAGAGAGGGGGGAAGCAGGCTCCTCACTGAGCAGGGAGCCCGATGCAGGGCTTGATCCCAGGACCCCAAGATCATGACCTGAGCTGAAGGCAGATGCTTAACCAACTGAGCCACCCAGGTGCCCCAAGCAGACCCCATTTTAAAGAGTTGAACAACTTGAGTTTTATTATTCATTCTTTCAGTAGTCATGGAGGAAGAGATCCCTCCATCCATTAGCCAGTGTTTATTGCATAACTGAATATTGTTTCAATGTCTATGATTCCACCAACATAAAAAGCAGAAATTTAGTAGAATGAGAAAAAAATATTTATAATATCCTATTTTCAATCATCTCCAATAGTTTCATCCTAATGCTATTTATTGGCTAATAAATGGATTTTCCCAGTAAAGCCCTGATTACCTCTGAACTTTCAAGTAAGAAGTGAAGTCCTTAAGATCACAACAGACACAAATAAAGAATTTTGGTTATAGACACTGTTCTGATATCCATACAGCACATTCCATGTTTATTGAAAAGAACAGGTAGTTAAGTATCAGTAAGAACCAGGGTTTGCCTGAAGATCTCTTATCCTTGAATATCATATTACCATTAAACACATCTGGCATTTACCAAGGACAGAACACATGTGAAATTTCTAAGTCCAAGAACACACTGGAATCTTAGGGAAGAGAAGATACATGGAATGTTTCAATTGCTGATTGCTGGTGAATTCATGTTATTAGTTGGCATTTTTTGAAGCTGTTCTTTGCTTATAGTTGTAGCAAGCAACTCTAACACCCTTGAAAGAGACTATGAGAGCTCTAATTTTTACTGGTGGTGGAAGCAGGCATCCAAAACCAAATGACATCTTACCTTCAAGATAAATGAAAAGTGGCATTGCTATAGTGAAGGCTGTGTTCAGGCACAAGGACCCAGAGACACCTGTTTCAACACCCTTATCTCCACGGGGTTTAGAAATAACTATTTGAATGGAACATTTAAAAATATTGGGAACAGGATAAGCATAATTTTCTTGTACTTATCAAGTTAATGTTTCACATTTATATAAAAATGAAATTAAGTAAGTTAAATAATAATGGTTACTGGCACTTATGTTCTGTATTTTTAAATACAAATGGGAAAATTAATTTGTATTATATTTTACTTTAAAGATATGATTTTGTTTTACAAACTTTTAAACCAAAAATAAAACTGCTTTGTATGTAGCATTTAACGATGGCAAGGGCTTCTATCTCTGATCAAGATGTAGGAATAGAGACCAGATTGACTCTCACACCTGAAACAACTATAAAACTGAGCAAAATATGAAACAATAGTTTTGAAGACATTGGATGTCAGATAATGAACAAGAACTGGATTTTGGCAGATGTGAGCCCCAGGCAGAATGATAATTGACCCCCGTTCTATCTGATATTTTTAGTATTGGTTTCATATTGGTTTACTGAAGGGAGGAAAAATTGATTTTGAATTAATTAAAGTTATGTATCTCTTTAACATTGAAAATTCAAGATTCATTATAGTCAGTGAATATAAAATATATTTAATATATACTCACTGAATATAAATATATATCTTAAATATATACTTTAAAATATATATTTAGAATAGTATTTCTTCTTAGTATTTCTGTTACTCATAACTGGATGGTGTTAGTCCCAGTCTCTGAAGATAGAGGCTAGTCTGCTAAATATTCTTTTTTTTAAATTTAATTTTATTATGTTATGTTAATCACCATACATTACATCATTAGTTTTTGATGTAGTGTTCCATGATTCATTGTTTGCATATAACACCCAGTGCTCCACTCAATACATGCCCTCTTTAATACCCATCACCAGTCTGACCCATCCCCCACCCCCCTCCCCTCTAGAACCCTCAGTTTGTTTCTCAGAGTCCATCGTCTCTCATGGTTCGTCTCCCCCTCCAATTTCCCCCCTTCATTTTTCCCTTCCTGCTATCTTCTTCTTCTTTTTTTTTTAACATAAAATGTATTATTTGTTTCAGAGGTACAGGTCTGTGACTCATCAGTCTTACACAATTCACAGCGCTCACCATAGCACATACCCTCCCCAATGTCTATCACCCAGCTACCCCAACCATCCTACCCCCCACCACTCCAGCAACCCTCAGTTTGTTTCCTGAGATTAAGAATTCCTCATATCAGTGAGATCGTATGATACATGTCTTTCTCTGATTGACTTATATGTTTGCTCCTCTGTATCCACACACCACTCTTCATCTTGCTCTTTGTTACAGGAGGCTGTACGCCTGCATTCAGGGGCTCCTTTGTCCTCTGGCTTCCAATGGATTCAGACAACTGTTAAGTATCAGCAGGCAATGGGAGGCCAGGAGGAAAGATTGGGGTAGAAATTCTCCTAGGTCCCTCCCCGCTGGGTTGCTGCAGATCGGCTTCATCCTTCCCTGAAAACTACTCTCTTCCATTGCCCTTGTAGGTCTAGGAGTGGTAAGGGCTCACTCAATGGCATAATCCCTTGTTGGCTTCCCTAGACCCTGCTCACAACTTTGTAGATAACCCGTCTATGAAATTCTACCAGTTTAAGTGTGCCATCTGTTTCTTGACTCTAAATGACATAATGTAGTCTGTGATTTTAGTTATAAAGTCATTTTCAAATCCCATTCATGTCTAAAACTTATTTTTTCTGGCTTCTGTGTGTGTAAAAACATTCCTATATTTCTGTAGCTCTTAACCTATTATGTGTGTGTGTGTGTGTGTGTGTGTGTGTGTGTGTGTGAAAACCAGAAAACTTCCAAGGAAGGGTAGCAAAAGTTTTAAATTTTAGTTTATACAATAAATTACAATAAATTGCCAGTAAACAGCTTTATGTAATATATTATTTGGTTTCAGAATTTCAAGTAATTGCAGCTATTGACTTCAACCAATATCAGACTGAGTACTGAGAGTCTCAACTTTGGGGTCATAGCTTTAATTGCAGCCTATGACTTGCCCAATTTCACCAGAGAAAGTTCAGTTCCACCTCCCCTCCTTTAACTCAAGATACCAGCTAATTTTCAATTGGTCTGTTTTATATAAGTTGGGGCATGAAGAAATTAGGTTATGTGGTTAATTTAGTCCAGCAATGTTTTAGCTTCCCTTAAAGCCCCACTTTAATCTAGCTCGGGCGCAGCATTCTTCCTCTTGTTCAAAACAAATACAAGACTAACCAATTCATACCAATTAGGATGGCTATTAAAAACAAACCATAAAATGACAAGTGTTGGCAAAGGTGTAGAGAAATTGGAACGCTTTTGTGTTGTTGCTGGGCATGTAAAGTGGTACAGCTACTGTGGAAAGCTGTGTGGTGATTCCTCAAAGAATAAACATAAATTATGATATGATCCAGCAATTTCACTTCCGGATATATAGGCAAAAGAAGCGAAAGCAGGAAATCGAATATATATTTGTACATCCATGTTCACAGCAACATTATTCACAATAGCCAAAAGGTGGAAACAACCCACGTGTCCATTACTGTATGGATAAACAAAATGTGGTATATCCATATACTGGAATATTATTTTGCCTTAATAAGGAAGGACATTTTGATATACACTACAAGATGGAGGAATCTTGAAGGCAATACGCTAAATGAATAAGCCAGTCTCAAAAGGACAAATATTGTATGATTCCACTTATATGAGGTACCCGGGATAGTCAAATTCACAGGGACAGAAAGCAGAACTGTGGTTGCCAAGGCTTGGGGGGAGGAGGAATGGGGAGTTAGTGTTCAATGGAGACAGAATTTCGGTTGGAGGAAATGTAAAAGTTCTGGAGATAGATGGTGGTGATAGCTGCGCAACAACGTAAATGCCCTAATGTTCACTGAACTTTACACTTAAAAATGGTTAAAATGGTATGTTTTATGCTATGTGTGTTTTACTACAATAAAAAATAAAACTAACCATAGTTAACTGGGGAAGGCTATGCATTTTTATAGGCAATAGTTCTGAGCTGGTCAGTATTAGGAAAAGGAAGCCTATTAAATGGAGCAAACCTATAGCAGCTCAAAATGTAGAGAATTTTCTTTAAAAAATATCAATTACCCCCGTGGATAAAGAAAGGGCACCACAAATTAGATATTATATGTCCAAAAATGCCTTGGGATTTTAAAAATAGCTTAAAAATTATGTGCCACAAATCTTATTGAAGAATTAGAGAATTTTCCACCAAGTTCTTTATGTTGACTTTTACTTTCCGAAATACATATGATCTTCCTGATTTTTTTAAAAATATAAGATGTGATAAAACCAACTATGCTAAGTAGGCACAACTTCATGGTCTTGGAAAGAAAATGTTAGTTCAGAGGAAAAACATTAGCATTTTCCTTCTTTCTTGCAATGACAGCAACATCCATTTCCTTAGTAATTGCTCCTCCAAGATGCTGCCTCATTGCGGAGTCCCTGTTTGCCTTGTGGGCTGCTCCTGTCCAGCAGCTGTCAATGCTTACTGTTGATGCTTTCTTGCAAATGGATCTTTTCTGTCGGTGAATTTTGTGACATCCTCGTTAAAGGTTCAGAAGTGGAAAATTCTATGTTTCTGTTTTGTAATAGCCAAAACTCAAACAGAAGCATAAAAGAACATGTTAGTAGTGTTTCCACTAAACAGGTTTTCTTTATGCCCTCTGTACATATAAATTTTCATATTCTACAAATTCATTAGGTGTTGAATTTGGTTAGCCTTTAACTAAAAAAATATAAGAAATGTAATAAATGAAGAATTGGAAAATATAACAGTCACCTGCTTTCTTCTGACATCCAGATTTCTGTCTTCTTGTGCAATATCTTCATTTTCTTGTCCCACACAGCCTTCGATAGTGTCCTTAGCCCCGGATACTCCTTCCTATCTGAGATCAGGGCTGGGACCCAGCTTATGTGGGCACTGGGGTCTGACCATGAAAGCAGGGTCTTGGGAAGTTATCCAAACTATGGTAAGCAGGGTGTCCTGGAAGCTGGAAAGAAATTAGAAAACAGATCCAATTTATTGCAGTCATGTGGAAATAAAGCATTGAACTACTGTACTCTTTTAGACATACTCAGTAAAAACAAATTGGATTTAAGAACAAATCAAATGTAGTAAGTGAAGAAAAACTAAAAATTGATCCCAAGTTTTTAGTTTAGATGACATGGAAAATGGTATTTTTATTGAAAAGCATGAGGAACTTGAGGAGAATGAGAAGAGGAATTCGATCATGCACATGTGCTATTGAAGTGAGAAGTGGGGATGCCAATGGTGTTATCATGGAAATGGAAATGGGGCCTTAGGCTGGGTGCACAGTCAGGGCCAGAGAGATGGATCCGTAAGCCCTAATAAATAGGCCGGTGTTGAAGCTTTGTGTAAAAGTGAACTCTCCAAGGGAGAACATCAGAGAAAAATTAAAGGGCTCGTAACACCCAAGAGTTAGCAGTCAGGAGTTAGTGTCTACGGTGAGATTTGGAGCTGTAGTAAGGCGCCGGTATGGTATCTGATAATGGTTGTTAAGAGAGAATGATCATTCGCCAAATTTATCAAAAATAGAAAATACAGGCATCACAGGGCCAGGAATTTGGGTCTGTTTTATTCACTTCCATACTGCTAACTCTTAGAACAGTGGCCTACACATGGTTGCTCCTCAATGCATATTTCTCTATTGGGTGAAAAAAAAAAAAAGGATAGAGGAAAGACCATTAGATTTTTTAAGAAATTCGGTACCAGTCATTTTGGTAAAGCAGCTGAGATGGAAGCCATATTTCCGAGGATGTAGGAGGAAATAGATGTCAAAAAGGAGAAAAAGCAGGAACGGACTATCTGATAGAGAAGGCTTGTAAGGAAAGGTGAGTGAATAAGGGATTTGCAGGTATATTTTATAACCAAAACATACATACCCCTTTCATTCATAATATAGATACGTGGCGAACATACAGCCTTGATTTCCTCCCAGTGTGGTTCAGGTATAGTACACTTTTACCAGAGTTCTTGAGGCAGCAAAAGGATCCCCCACAGCACAAACGTCCCCATATTTTTCCTAGGGAGAAGGAGAGAGAGAATGTTAAGCAGGCTATATTCTCAGCTCAGAGCCTGACATGGGACTCTGATCTCAAAACCCTGAGATCATGACCTGAGCCAAAATCAAGAGTCGGACACCTAACAAACTGAGCTACCCAAGTGCCCCTCCTTTTTTGTTAGATAACACATACTCAGAAAAAAAAAAAAGTATAAATCACAATTGTAAAACTCAACAGCTTTTCACACACCTAACACAGTTGTAACTGGTACCCAGATCAGGACATAGCATGCTACCAGCATTCCAAAATTCCCTGACTGTGTCCCCGTCTAGTCAAAATCCCCCCAAGAATAATCACTATCCTGACTTTTAATGCCAAAATTAGTTTTACTTATTTTAACCTTTATATAGAAGGAATCATACAGTAAAGCATGCTTCTGTATTGGCTTTTTTTGCTCAAATTTACACTTACGAGATTCATCCATGTTGTCACTTGAAGTTGTAGTTTACTATCATTTTTGTATTTGTATTTAAGTATTTGTAGTATTCCCTCATGTGAGTAAAACACATTTTACTTATCTATTCTATTGCTGATGGGCATTTGGGTAGTTTCCTTTGGGACTATTACGGATAAAGCACTATAAACATTCTTGTTCATGTTTTTGATAAATATTTGCTCATTTGGGGGGAGTACAATAACACCCCATTCTTAAAGATCCTGGGAATCTGTCACTAGCTGACTTTCTTTAGCATCCTGTTTCCCTAGACCCTCAATTCCATCTCCCCTTACATCATTCTTCTCTCTATGCCATTAATTTCTTTACTTCTCCCACTTAGAATGCCCCAGAAACTCAATTCCCACTATCGAATACACCAAGCAATTTAACTCTTGCCATTACTCAGTATGAACACACCTTTGTATAGACAAGACAATAGGTTCCCGTCTGTGGGCGATGGACTTATTAGAATATATAATTTTCAAAGAAAGCTGTCATTTAAAGATACAACTGACTTTTAGGTAAAATTTGAAAGATATAAATAAACATTTCATAACATCTTTTAAATATAGAAAATGAAGAAAAGATGCAAGTGGCTTAGTTTTTCTGTATATTTGAAATATTTTATATATTTATTTATATATAATATAAATGTATAATATTTAAATATATAAATATAGCTATATAATAAATATATAATAAGTTTATAAAATAAAGTAATACATGTACATAAATATAGGTCTAGTAATTTTTCAGGGAATAAAAGGAAACATTTCAATTGACATGCTTAGCTAATTTTTTTTTTTCGGTTTCAGAGATACTTTCCTTAATTATATCTTCATTGTTATGTTGTTTTCAACCACCTTAAATTCTTCCTTAGGAATATCTATCCCTTGGGGACTGGATCTGTCTTGTCTGCTCTTCTTACTATCATCTTTCTCATTTTGCATTTTCCATTCCTTTTATTTTTATTTAGTTATTTTTTAATCCTTCTTTATCTCACTCAGATCTCTTTTCATTTCAGCATATTATCTTCATAACTTATTGGATTGTCATTTTATCTACATGTTCTTTTTTACATGACTTTCTCATCCTGTTTCAGAGAAATCATAAAATTTTATACCTTATTGATAATTCATAATTAATAATCTTAAAAAAACCTTCTAGTTACTGTCATTAATTATTTTGAAAAGTATGCTTTTACTCTAGACTTTCAGGATGATCTTCCATCTCTCTTACTCTTCTACATTTTCAGGATTCCATGTTATTTTCTTTCTACTTACCCACACTGGAATGATATGAGATCTCTCTAATCTTCATATTTGCCAATAGGCCGGGTGAGTGGATGACGCTTCTCCTGCCTCCTTGACTCCTTGGGCTTTGGTAAAACATATCCTCAGATCTTCAACTGGAAGACAGGTTGATGTGTTAAAGTTTCTCTAGCAGGCATCTTTCTAGGGTGGCTCTTTGGCTTTAGTGGCATTTTTCCCAGAGAGGGGCACTATCATTTTCCTTCTCAGTATATGCCATTGTCAGGCTCTTCTTGTTTCTGTAGTTTGTTGTTGCTATGACTTTAACAAGTCAAATGCTGTGTAATGTAGCATTGCTACCTCTCTTTACCTCTCATTTCGAAGTGTGTTTGATGTGGGAAAGATATTATTAGGGTTTGAAACCGACAGCCAAGAAAGAATTCTTGAGACGTCTTTGGTGCAAAAAGGTGATTTTATTAAAGCACGGGTACAGGACCCGTGGGCAGAAGGAGCTGCAATGGGGTCATGAGGAGTGTCCCATTATATATTTTCAAGTTGGGAGGGGGTTAGGGATAGCATAAGTCTCTAAGGAATTTTGGAAGCAAGGTTTCCAGGACCTTGAGAGGGCTAGCTATTGTTGGGAAAAGGTCATTTATTACTGTCTAATAAAACCTTAGTCATGAGACCCTTCAGATGTATATCGGTGGGCCATACGCTTGGGGGATGATTGCCAACATGTATCTTAGAGGGTTTAGAGATAAAGGAAGTTTCCAAAGGAATTCTTAAACGTTAAAGTAGACTTACAGGATTGGGGGAGGGGAGTCCGACTAGAATTGCCTTTTGCCCTTAGCAAAGTATTAACATGGAGGCAGTTGAGTCCCTAGAGGAATGTCATTCTGCCTGTTGCAAGGACTTGCCAGTGGGCTCTAGGTAGTAAGGAAATTTAATAATTTTTCTTCTGCCTTTGTTTCCCACATCATGTTGGCCTCTAGAAATTAGTTTCTGAAGAGAAGTAGAAAAATAGTGTTGGAAGGGGTGTTCTTTCCAACAGCATCTGTCTTGAAGGATAGCTGCTGAGTTTCCTGTTGCTATAGCCTCTGGGTCTCTGAAGGAGTAGAAAATTATGAGGGTACAAACCTTCCCTTTAGTCTTTTTCAGCTTGGTAGATATGTTCCATTTATGGAAGCAAAATATGCACGAGCTACCATGTGGGATTCTGAAGTCTGCTCCATTGATGATGCAGGGGTAGAAAATATTCTCATTTCCTGGCAACAAGATGGCTTTGAGTCATGATTTTCTGTTATGCCATATAATCCTTTTCTGCCTTTTTATGGGTTTCTTAATGAGAAATTGAAAGAGAGCAAATCTGAAATGGAAAACTATGTCCTATAGTTTTGAGTTATGAAATTGCCATGAATATTTTAGTTGACCAACCTGACTATATAGAAAACCCATGAGTTGGAAGTACTCAGTGACTTACTTGGTCACAAAATCAGAAATAAGAAGAGTATAATATGCAACCCCAACTCACAGGATAATTTGTAAAAGAAATAGCTAAAATAAACTCAATTATGAAGAAGAGTTGACTGTCATATAGGTCAGGCAGGCCCTTACTTTTCTTTGCTTAATGTCCTATCAGCCCCTTGTCATATTCATTTTCATTAACACTTATATCAGAGGGCAGAAAGAGGTGATATTTCAATCTGTCAACTTCACTGCTCATTAGCAACTCATGTAAAGGGCGGTAAAGGGGGAGGTTCAAAGGCTAAATTGAGGTTACAAGTTTTCTGTGACTCTCACTTACCCTGGTGTGCCATTAGCACAGATAATAAAGAGGAAGCTGTATTAAAGTATTTAGAATTCCATGGAAGGAATGAATGGTGAAAATCTGAAGAAGGGTTGAGAACCCAAATGTGGTAATTCTATCTGAGAGGGATGGGAGTTATAGGCATGCATCGTAGTTAATATGACTCTGTGCAACGTTGCATACAGATGAGCATGATTAATGGTCTTTGTGTGGTTGAGAAAAAAAGGATATGTGAGGAGATGACATTTAAAACCCACATCAAATGGCAAGGTGCTAAAAGAGGACAGAGAGGTCAGCTTTAAGTATGTGCTTAATTCACCTGTGAGAAGGAGTATGTGTGGATCTATGTGTGGAACATATTTGAGAGAAGTAGAAGTATTTACCATAGAACCCACACTACTTTCAAGTCACCAGAATGTACTCTTAATTAATCATTTTTTCCACTTTTTAGTGGTTCTTATAAAATAGAAATCCTAAGGTACAGTGCACAGAATTTAAATTTAATTTTGGATTGATTTTTCCCTTGATACATTATGCATCTTTAATCAAGCATTATTTGATAATTTTGGTCTTTTCAAAAAGTATCAATGTGAGAATAAAATCATGGACACTACAATGATCAAAATAAGTAATTTGTGTGAAATGACTAAGTAATCAGTAGTGTACTATATAAATATGAGCAATTTTACTTTCATAATAAATTCCTTATCTATCATATATTATTAATGTCAGGGTTTATATATAAAGTACAGACCATTTATCTTCTTTCCCTTCCATATGAGCCTTTTAAAAATAATTTTACATTTGCATTATTTGCAGAACACTTTCAAAATGGGATGCTGATGAAAATCAATCAGTCAATATTTTAAAATATCAATATCCCTATTTTATTCCAGGCAATGTTGGAGATATTGATGTGATCCTGTTTCCTGCCCTCAAGGATTCACAATACCATTGAGGAATCATAAAAACTTACAGAGATATGAGAGAATATGTAGCACCAAATATAATGCAACAGGATTTCAAGTAAGAGCCAGAGTAGCTCTTGGAACTTGATAGTGGGCTTTGAATGATGGGCAGAACTTGTAATTTGGCTAAAGAAGCAGTTTTTCCTTTAACAGTTTGAAGGCTTACCTCATGAAATGATCTGCCATTTTCCAGGCACCATTCATACTGACTTCATGAGATCCTTTTGAGCTCAAAGCGATCTCAGTGGGAGGCAGGAGGGAGACAGAGTAGTTAAAGAGCTCAGTGTCTAGAGGCAGCCTAAACAAGGACAAGTTACTTCTGCTTGCTAAGGCTCTGGGTTTTTTTCATCCAGTAAAACTTCCCCTGATGTACAGTGGTGCTATGCTATCATCTCTTCCTGGATCTTTTTTAATAGTTTCCTCACTGATCTTCTCCCTTTAATCCTTGCCCCTTTATGCTCAATTCCCAACATTGCAGTTGGAATGATCTTTTAAAATCCTAAGACACATCCTAGTTTTGTTCCAAACCTTCCATGGTTACCTATTTCACTTAGAGTCCAAGTTGAAATCCTTACACTGGCTGAAAAGGTCCACCTTATTCCTGTGACCTCCTTTACTCTTTCTACATTTTGCGCCTTCTACAGCAGACACTCAGCTTCTTTGCTGTTCTCGAACATGCCAGGTATGCTATCTTCTTAGGATATTTTTATGGACCGTTCCCTCTTCCTTATAGGTTCTTCTCCGAGATCAACAGGGTTAACTTCCTCATTTCCTTGATGTCTTTGCTTAAATGTTACCTTTTCAAATGAGAATTACCCTGACCACCATATCTAAAATTGCAGAGGCTCCTGTTCTTGCTTATCCTGTTCTACTCTTTTTTTGTTCCCATAATGGTCACCTTCTAACATATTCTATAATTGCTAATTTATTTTGGTCAATGTTTAGTGTCTCTTTCCCAGCAGTAGGATATATTTTGTTCACTGTTATATATGAAGCACCTAGGATATTCTGGAATAGTCTAAGCACTCAATAAATATTTGTTGAATGAATATAAAAAGATTAGCACAGTGTCTGGCACATAACCATTCATTCAGTTAATGTTAGCTATTATTATTACTAATTCAACCAGGACAGTATCAGAACCTACTAGAATGTTGCTCCATGCAGACAGTTGTGTTTTTTGTTTTCTGTTTTTGTTTTTTATCCATGCACTTAGAAGAGTGCTTGACCCATAACTGGTGCCCAATAAACATTTGCAGAGCAAAAGGAATAAAGGAAGAGAGGAGATAGTGTGAGCATGGCTTATGAGATGTGCAGAGGAAAAGCTCTCTTAGTAGACCAGAGTGTTCCTACTGAGTAATGCATAAAATCTGGTGGAAGGGCTCTGCCTGAGGGCAGAGGGAGAATGATAATCAAGGATGGATCCATAGGATGTCAAGGATTTCTGGAAGAAGATCAGCTTAAAGAAGGGTATCTAAATGGAAGTGTTTGATATGTGTTTGATAACATGAGAATAAAATTCAGGTAAGACATCAGGGGGATGAGGAAAAGACTCAGAGGTCATTTTTTTAGAGGCAAAATTTGAAGCCATAGAAAAGACTGAAGAATGGAAAGAAGTGAGAAAATGAGTGACTCAAAAATTTCCTGGGGTTTGATGATTGATGATTCAGCAATTGGGAAGACCTTTACGTATGGGACAGGACAGAAAGTAACACCTAATTAATGTTTGTCCTTAGAACAGTGCCTTGCACACAGTAGGGTAAAAAAATATATATTGAATGAATATGAATACCTGGAAGAAATAAGATTCTGTCTAATGATGTGAAAAAGTATAATAAACTAAGAACAGAATGATTTCAAGTAATAAAGGTATATGTTAAAACTAAGATAAAATTCAATGAAATTGAGTATGTTCATGATAACATTATGAAAAATAACATACAAAATTGCAAATCCAAATGGATACATTCTTTCAAAAATTATATTGTATTATATTTAGATTTCCTGAAAACAAAATGAGTTGGATCTAAATAAATACTTATGGCTTTTATGTTTGCATTTCTTTAATGTTTATATTTTTGGCATCAGCAAATTGCAGATCTCCTGAAGGGTAAGACCATATATCTTTTTTTAATTTGCATTTTCTCAGAGGGCCTAGAGTTAGCACCAACTAGAATAATGTGTTGGCAGAAAAAATAAAGATACTGCCTACCAACTCTCTTCATGAGTATAAAATGTGTCATTTTCATACATTCAGTTGACTTGACATTTATACATTAAATTTCATAAACTGATAAATTTGGCAGAAATAGGTCATTTTAATTGTGCTTGTCTCAATTTATTATTCATTCTGAAAATGCTGATAATTGTCTATTATACAAAAAATAAGCAGTTTTTGTGATCATCACATTCCTTTCTGATTTAATTCTGCTTCAGTAAGTGCCTTCTGAACCTATTTTGAGCAATATGCATAATTAATTCAAGAAAGTGTTATCGAAAACTGTTCTTAGGTGGCTGGACCTTCGTGATGTCAATCACCATCAGAGTATGGTTGGAGAAAGGAGCGGTTGGTAGGAAACTGAAACCAAGGTTGAAATACAATTATTTAAAACCTTTAAAATAAGGGTGCATGGGTGGCTCAGTCGGTTAAGCATCTGTCTTTGGCTCAGGTCATGATCCCAGGGTCCTGGGATCAAGCCCCACATTGGACTCCCTGCTTAGCGGGGAGTCTGCTTTCCCTCTCCCTCTATTCCTCCCCACTGCTCGTGTGTTCTCTCTCTCTTTCAAATAAGTAAATTTTTTTTAAAAAAACCCTTAAAATAAGAGCAACCCGATGCTCATTTTACATTAAGCATATTAAGCATATAGATTTGTATTGAGATTCCAATATCATGATATAAGTCAAGCAGAATTCTCCCAAGTTTTAGCAGATCTAAACCAAAGAGCCTGGGTTTTAAAATACCATGATTAATTATCATAAATGTCTTTGTGTCAGATTTTGAGCATAGATTATCTGATATTGTAAAAAGCTTATTTAAAAAAAATGTCAATTATACACTTGGACACTACATATAAAATCAAAGTTAAGAACTTTGCCAAGTCATGTCCCTACCCCAATTAGTCCTATACTCCCTTCCCAATCCTTTCCCCCATGATGAATATCTGTTTTATGTTTAACCATCTCTCAAGAATGGCCTCTTATGGATTCTCTGAGAAATTCTATTTCGACGTTTAACTATTGTCACTGTCAAGTAATACTTCTGTAGATAATGTAAGCTAAGATCATATTTCATTACATACATAAACACATTCACATATTCCCAAAACAAAATCTAAAGGGATGTGTTTTTATTCAATGACCATCTTATAGCATTGAGATTTGAGGACTTCAAAGCCCAGGAGCTATCTGGATTTGAGGGGACACATGACATTTCTAGTTGATCTTAGATTTCTGATTGTCATAGGAAGGCTACCTCCACTGCGAAGTGAAATAATTGATTCCACTCCACAAGGACCAGTAATTGTCTCCTATTATCCATTTTCCCCCTCCCCCTTCGTAACATAACCTTGAAGACTGTGGTCAGGTAAAAGGTTATATTTCCCAAACTCTCTTTTTGCTCCAGGTAATGAAATATAAGTGGAAGCCACTGAATTACTCATCTTTATGCAGGTATTTAGATTATGTTCACTTATTCATAATAAAAAATTATGAAATACAAAAAAAAAAAAAGAAATATAAGTGGAAGCATGTAGGACTTCAAAGACCTTGAAAGGGTAGGTACTGGCCTAGAACACAGACAAAAGGTTGGATCTCTAGCAACTATTTTGGTCCTGGAGGTGCCCTTGAACTTGGAAGCCATGCACAGAAGATGATTGAATGTAAAGACTGGAAACTAGACTTCTGATGTCATGGTGGAGCTGCTAAGCCAGCCCTGGCTTTCTGTCTCTGGACTTCATTTAGGTGAAAATGCAATAAAATTCCCTCTTGTTTAAGCTATTGTTACCTTTTCATTATGTTGTATACAGCTGAATCTAATTTTAACTGATACATCACATAAAGGCTGTGATTTGACTGGTTGGAAAGGTGGACTAATCCACAACTTTCTTTTCAAACAACTTGCCTTTATGCCTAAAATTATTGATGTTAAAATTAAGCTCTTTTGGGAGTTAAGGCATTATTCCTGCAAGCTTTTATTAAGATACCTATGTTCCATAAAGGATGAACAGAGTAAGCCTGATTTAGGAAAGACTAAGAGGGAGCTCTGAGAGTGATGGAGGTGGTGAGCAGGATTAATGATTGTACTGGAGGTAACTGAGGCTGTGTCTGGAGCAAAAACAGGAAGGGGGCTGGGCATCGCAGATATGTCACTTACTTCACACTATTGCCAATGGGGAATCATGACCTTGTGGAGAGTATTTTCCATTAAGTAAGCTTTGCTTGAGGAATCATATGAAACTCAATCATCTTCAAAATCTATTACATTAAGAAACTTTTAAAATCGCTCAATGTCTTCATATTTACTTAAATAGCTATGTTTAAACATAATATTTCTTGATATTTACCATTTTAAATTCAAATATAATATTTCTATCCTACTCATGTCATTGATGTCTTATATCACCTGGAGGATAATTTTTTTCTTATAACTAAGTTTTGCTAATTGTACTTGAAAACCATTTCTAAGGCTTGTTTCAGTGTCCATCTTTGTACATCCTTAGTTAACTCAAAATTTGGAAATAAGACAGTAATTACAGGCTACACGCAGAGTGATGAATGGAGTGAAGCGGGCAGGGTCTGGAGCCGGATTTCCTGGGTTTGAAACTAGGTTCTACTCCTTACTAGTTATGTGACCTGGGACATTGCTTAATTTCATTGTGCCTCAGATTTCTCATCTATAAAAAGGGAATCATAACAGTACTTACCCTATAGGTTTGTAATGAGAACTAACTGAACTAATTTTTGTAAAGCATGTAAAATTCTGCTTATATGTATGCTAAATATACAAAATGTAATTTCAGTTAGTACATAGACAGAATGTAGGGTTGCAGCACGGGCTTTGGATTCTCACGTAGATTCTGCTCCCTCCCAGCTGTGTGACCTTGATCTGCTTAAATTCTCTGAGACTCGACTTCCCTAATTATAGTTGGGGATGATAAAACCAACCTCAGAGAGTTGTTGTGATCACCAGGTAAAATACAGGATCTGCAGTTAAATTTGATTTTCAGATAAATAATGATTTTTAGTATGAGTATGTCCCATAAAATGTTTGGGATATACATATACTAAAAATTTTCACTGTAATTAAAATTTATTTTTTTCTCCCCCTGAATGGTGGCAACTCCATGAATAAATGAGTTAGTTGCTCATCTTCTCAGTTTTCGTAAAAGGACATCAGTCCTATATACATGTAGAATTTCCTATTGAAATAATAACTCTTCTATGATTTTTTTGTGCAGATTAGGAAAACATTTACTATAGCTACCTGCATAACTGTCTCAATTTCCTGGTATTTTCTTTTTAAATAGGAGTGGGTATTATACCAAAACCTGGATTCAGCCTACCTTCCATTATCTTTCATTGTTATGTAGAAAGTAATTGGAACTTTATGAATTATATAGCACTCAAGGGAACTCTTTGAATCTAGTTCCGTTAATGGATAGTTATACCTCTACCAATAATTTGGAGCTAAAAACAAACAAACAAAAAAGGACAGTTTAAGCAAGGCTATTTTTATTTTGAAAGGACAATTTCCCTATACCTCATACCTAGGGAAGATATAAGGAAAAAAAATGATGAGACTTTGAAAAGTGAATCTGGATAATTTTACCATCAACAAACAGTAAGCTCTTCTTAAATTTAACTTCTTATATTGCTGGATAATAATAATAATAATTTATTATCCCCTAAAACAACAACCTTTCTTTACCATTAGTTGTAAGTGAGGATGGGAAAATTATACAGTGATCACATTTTACTCAATTTCTTTTCTCAAGACTTTGCCAGTTGAAGAATATATGATAAGGAAAAATATATAACTAGAATTTTTTAAGCATTAAGAAATGTTTTACTTGTAGGAACTTTCTAGATATTTATTTCATGACTACAAGCAGAACTATTAAGATTTAATCATACGGTGTATTTACCTACCAACTTCAAAAGGGGCAAACATACTAAAAATAATGTGTCAACATTTTATCTTTTGCTTAATAATCTGAAAACACTTATTAGTGATTAGTAGCTTAGAAAAAAATCCTGGTAAAACTTTTAAAGAGATGCTCATCATCAATGGTTTTAAAGCACAGAGGATGATATTCAGTGGAAAACAGCATACCTCTGACTCTGGGTAAAAAGGTGGTTCAGACGTACTGTTCATCAACCCAGCTAGAGGTGCTCTGCTCTAGGTCCTGCCCTTTAGAGGGCTTATATTTTGCACACGTTGAAACACAAACATGCTTTATTTCTTTTACATTCTGTGAGAAGTTTTTGGAAAGTTGAGCATTTGGGAATTATGGTTGGTGCCCCCAAACTTTCTAGAGGAAATGGAGTAGGGGTGGTTAAAAAGATTATGGACTTCCTGTGGAAACCAGAGAAAGAGTGGCTGCTTTGCTTCCAGTTGGCAGAGCTGGATCCCAGAATAACAGTACGCTCTTCCTCCCCTTTACTGTGTGGCATAGTTTGGGGAGGTACTAGAGCTACTGGAATTCTGAGTCAGAAAAATGAGATGGGTAAGGGGAAGTTGTTCTTTCCAGTTCCTGGGAAACTGACCTGGTTCTGATAAGTCCAGTCACCACCTAGCTTCTACCCTTCTTCTGCCCTGCTTAGCTTAGCAACTCCTCTGCTTTGCAATAGGTAAACCGAGTAAGGGACAGGAAGGGCTCCTTGAGCTTCTGCAATAATGATAGTAATTCCTTGGGAGCATAGGTGGAAACAGGGTCCAGACTGTGGGTGTAGTTGAATTTATAACTTCTAACTATTAAGAATATGGAATTTGGGCCTTTATTTTCCTGGGCCCTACAATGTTAGAGGTAGGTCTGTTCAGATGAGTCAAATTCTAAATACAGAAATATTTTAGGAGTATCTTAATCAAATTATTTTGCTTATTTTTCTTCTTATGTATGCACAAAAACAATAACTGCTTGTAAAAATAATCTATGTCTGAAGAAGTGTATGAGACCTTTCAATAAGTATAAAAACCCAAGTCTCAAGAAAGCATTGTGTCATAGTTTAGAATCCACATTTGTTTCTTTCTTAGTGGAATGTAAGTATTGCTGTGTCTTACTGTTGACAGTATCTTGAGTTCAATGATATATGGTGGATCACTGGTCTTAAGTTGTTCATGTCCAGTGCAACACCACAGGTGGAGACCATGGGGGTTTGTGACTGCAAAGTCCCCAAAACTGATATCAAATCACTGCTGAAGCATCCTTTGTTGGTGACTAGCTCTTCCCTGGTGTTCTGTGTCATTAGAACAAAGTGGGAAAATGACTTGTCAGTGTACTAGCAGGTCTTGGTTAATGGATGAACCACTCAAGTGTGACTGGGAGAAGCTGAACATTTGAATGTTTCTTGTGGAGGTCTAAATATATCAAGAAAATGTCCCATGCTACTCAGTGCCCACCCTGAAAGAAGCTATCCATTTTTATTATAAAGTTACTCCATAAGGGAGTGTCAATTTACTATTCACAAAGTAATTCACATACTTCTTTTTATTTTTTACTTAATTAATTAAGAGAGAGCGTGAGCAGAGGCGGAGAAGAGGAAGAAAGAGAATCCCAAGCAGGCTCCACGACTAGTGTGGAACCTGACTTGGGGTTCAATCTCACAACCCAAGATCATGACCTGAGCTAAAATCAAGAGTCTGGCACTTAACTGACTGAGGCACCCACATGCCCCGTCATATACTTCTTAATTCATTTACCACCCGTATCCAGTGAGCCCTGATGCTTGGAACAGGCAATAAACAACTCAACACATTTGCATGAGGGGATTGTGGGGCTGAATTTGGGAGATTCAGTCTTTGGAGAACTTCTGGGTATAAAATGACCACACAGTAGCTCTTTATGAGCCATATTTAGGTTTGTCATGCTGTGACTAGGGAAAGTAAACATATTACTAAATGGTTGAACCTCTCTAGACCTTAAAAAGTACAAACTTCTAAATAGATTTACTTCCATTCTATCTCCATTCCTATTTTTAGGAATGAGTGTTAGATTTGAGTAAAGCCAGATGTGAGGAATTTTTTTTTCCTTCTCTGCCACAAAACTTATAAATTGCCTCTTTAGTAGATTTATATTGGGATTTCCAGATGAAATATAGCGTGGGACATGCTTATACTAGAAATTATTTGTTGTTTATCTCAAACTTAACTAGGTGTCTGTGTTCTTATTTGCCAAATGTGGCAATTCTAATTTATATGTCCCCTGTAAAGAAATTCATATTTGTGGACTGTTACTAAATCAATAATTAATATCAAATGTTTATCACCAACTTATAAATTCATAAGGTTGATTCTTGGTGCTTTGGGGCCCAAGTATTCTGTAATTGTGGCATGCTAAGGGTGGATCATCTTTTTTCTGAATAGTCAGAGCTGTTTGTGTAATTATAGAAAATGTTATCCTCAGTAGTTACTAAATATCTGGCAGAGTAGGGCTCTGTTTTTGAAGTCAGAAGGCTTATATGTCCCAATTTTTTATTACAATTTTGCATTATAATTACAAACTTTTCTCCTTTCCTTGGAAGTCAAATCAAGAATGAGAAAAATCAGGGGCACCTGGGTGGCTCAGTCAGTTAAGCGTCTGCCTTCAGCTCAGGTCATGATCCCAGAGTCCCGGGATCGAGCCCCACACTGAGCACCCCACATCAAATCCCACATCGAGCCCCTGCATTGGGCTCTCCGCTCAGCAGGGAGTCTGCTTCTCCCTCTGACCCTCCCCCTCTTGTGCTCTCTCTCTCTTTCTAAAGTCTTAAAAAAAAAAGAATGAGAAAAATCTGAAAGTTTGAATCCTGTACTTTGCTATACTTTATTGAGCCCCAAATTAGATTATTGGTCTACTGTCTGTGTAGTTGGCCTTAGTAATTGGATATACATTAACATCTTCTGAGGAGAATTACCAGGGAGACAGGGCTTGAATAAAACATTAGATTTTTTAAAACTACATAAGCTGAGTACTATGGGGGGACGCTTGCTTGGCTCATTTCACTTTCATTTCTATGTGATGAGTGACTACACAACTAAATATGGATATTAAAATATGATGAGATGTGTGTGTGTGTATGTGCATGTGCATATGTGTACTGGAGGGTGAACATCGAGAGTGAGAAAGAGAAGTAAGAATCTTCAGGCATCCAGTCTTGATGCTTAGAAACAAGGATTGGAGTAGCACACAGATAAACAGCTCATGAGTAACCCTAACAGATGTCAAAGTGGATACTTAAATGCTGCCTTGTAGAGGGTAGAACAAATAGACAGGTGGTTTATCTGATCCTTTATCAACCAGAGATTTGGATGAACTGGCATGTCTGCACATATTCTACACGGCAGCAACTGACATTTTTAATGACGACCCTGAGCACAGTAAATGCTGTGTGAATTATCAAAGGACAATGAGATCACGTTCGTGCAACTCAGGTGATAAGTGTGTTTTGTTGTATACTCTTAAAAGTGGCCATTTATATAGAGTCTATACATTTTTCTTTTCATCAGAATAGTTAACTGTACTTTCTGGCCAAATCAGATGACACAAAGGTCATTGTAGAAACTTAACATATGTTAGCTGATTGCCTACTGTGTGATAGGCTTTTGGCAAACAATGATGAATAAAATTTTATCTCCTCAAGAAATTCACAATTATGGGAGATGTAGAGTCATATGGTTATTATAAAAATGCAATAGGATCCTAGTGGGCATACACATACTATCACAATCATGGTTTTAAAGGTGATTGATAACCCCTGGGGAGTCAAGGAATTGGCACTAAGGAGGTGACATTTGAATTCCACGTTGAAGGATGACTAAAATTTCTCCAGCTAAGTAGAAATTTTACTGTCCTTTTCCAGAATGAGGATTTTATGTACTTTGTTCCTCCCTTTCTTTCTCCTCTATCATTCCCAGGACTTAAAGTAGATGCGTTAGATAGTAGAGGATGGAATGTGATGGGAGTTAAGAAACACTGCTCTGGGAACCCAGGGCCCTGTGTTCAATTGTCATTTGTGCATGAGAGTGGACACTGTAGTAATGCGACAATCGGCTACCTCAGGTTGAAGAGGAAGACCCAGGAATTAAATAAGGGATCCTGAAGATATCATGGTGGCCTACGGTATTATTGGCATAGTTATATAATCTATTTTTCACTGTTTTAAAGTAAAGTTATGGGGGATTCATATTGGTATGACCAGATCTTGTGTTGTGGACAGAACATCTTGCAAGAGCAGAGCCGCCCTCAACAATGAGAAAGGTCACAAATGGCTCAAGCTTCATTTCTTGTCAAGTCATTGTCCATACAGCCTGCTTGTTAAATAGTTAATTACTGTTTGGACAGCTGTTATTCTGCTTGATCCCAGCCCATGGTTATGAAGTATTGCCATTTCCAGCTGTGTTCCCGCCCGGGTTGGGGTGCCCACACAGAGTGCAGGGCAGGTAGGACAGCCTCAGCCATCAGCTCCAGATCAGATTAATTCGGGCCCCACAGCAGTGTTTGAGTCAGTCATCATTAATCACACATGCCAAAGATTTACCAACTTTCCCTTCATATCTGACTCTATACGTGCAAAGAAACGAACAAAGCTTCATTGATTTATTTTTTATTGAATCTACTTCTCCTGTAAATGGTCTGATGAAAAAGACCATTTACAGGAGTAAATGGGGGTATCCGGGCCTGGATTCTGGTGTTATTTCTGCTGCTTCCTGGCTGTGTGACCTTGGGCAAGTCATTTAGCCTTTTTGGGGCTTCATTTTCTCTTATCAGTGGACTAAGCAACCTGTACAGCTTTTTTTTTTTCCAGTTCTACTGTGCTAGGATTCTTAAAAGGCACTTTTATAGACATCTATATACATAAGCAAATTTGTTCATGCTCTTTCATTTTAAAAAGAGCATTAATCCCACTCTTTAAAAAACTGAGTATCTCAGAGTATGAACCTAAAACATTACATTAATGTGCTTTTTTTTTTTTTTTTGAGAAACACATAATTGTAAAAATTGTAAGAAATAAATTTGGGAGCATTAGGAAAGAAGCAACAAAATCTGTCTCCGTTTCCCTCTACCCAAGACATGAGCAAAACATCACTAATCAGTTCTTCTGTTACCTCCAGTCATTAATTGAGGCTGAATACTTTGATATATATGATTGGTGATTCTCAAACACAGTCCTTAGTCTATAGTCACAAATGTTCATTCTCCAACATCTCCCACGTGGGCGTTTATTTCCATACTTAACATGCACACACATTGAAAGCTTCTTTTGCTTGACATCTGATCCATTTTCTAAATAGCTGTCCTAAAGTTCAAACTAAGCAAGTAAGGTTATGAAATGGAGCTACAGATTTGGCCCTAATAATAACACCAAAGAAAAATTACCAAAATTAGACCTTATGGTTTATTTTTCTCTCAATGACATAATCAAAGTCCATGTATACACATGACTGTTAATCACAGTAGTATTTAAAATACCCCAAATTGTAGACTTTCTAAAGGATCATCAAGAAGTTAAAAAAAAATTTGGTATGTAGTTGGTATATATACGTTAAAATCTATCTACTCTCTCTCTCTCTATATATATTATGGAATATTACATAACTCTAGATCATGGTGAGATTGCACCAGCTGCACTCAGTGGAACTCAGGTGTCCTGAGAAAAAATGTATTTTCATTCATGCCTAAGTGAAATATTTGAGGAGATTTTATGACAAGGAAATGGAGTTTTTCTACATATTTACAATTGATCAAATAAAAGGAATAGGATTAATGTAGGGAAGATTTTGATTGTAAATAAAAAAATCAGTGAATGAGTCATGAAGACACTTAGAAGTTTAAAAAAGCAAGAAGTTCTGAGTACTTTAAGAGTTTTGTGATAAACTTCCTGAATTATGAGTCTTTGATTGCATTTTTAGTGCCATTTAATAGTCATTGATGTCCATGATCACGATATTTGAAGTTTAATTAATTTCTTAATACGTTTAGATCCAGCAGTTCTTCCATTACTGTGCCTTCATTAAGAAACTGTGTGACAGGGGCACCTGGGTGGCTTAGTCGTTAAGCGGCTGCCTTCGGCTCAGGTCATGATCCCAGGGTGCTGGGATCGAGTCCCACATCGGGCTCCCTGCTCCGCAGGAGGCCTGCTCTCCCTTTCCCACTCCCGCTGCTTGTGTTCCTGCTCTCGCTATCTCTGTCTCTGTCAAATAAATAAATAAAATCTTTAAAAAAAAAAAAAAAGAAACTGTGTGACATGTAGACATAGAGTGTTTCTTATTTGAATTAGGCATTTTTTTTTTTTTTTTTTTTTAAAGATTTTATTTATTTATTTGAGAGAGAGAGAATGAGAGAGAGAGAACACATGAGAGGGGATAGGGTCAGAGGACAAAGCAGACTCCCTGCCGAGCAGAGAGCCGGATGCGGGACTCGATCCAGGGACTCCAGGATCATGACCTGAGCCGAAGGCAGTCGCTTAACCAACTGAGCCACTCAGGCGCCCCTGAATTAGGCATTTTAACATAAGATTAATAAAAGAGAAAATTCTTATCTGCTCCTTAATGATAAGTTCAAGCATCATACTACACAATGCCATGCACGAATGATGGAGTGTAATACGGTGCACACTGATAGAGTGGGCTTTGTACATAATTTTTTTTTCTTTGTACATAATTTTTAAATACAAATCAAGACCTGAGGCTTCCTTCCAACTTAACCGTTTTGATCATTCCATATAACTTTGGCCTCTATTCAACAACTTTGAAGTGGGAAAACTATAAATGCTATAATTTACAATCAAGATTGAGTGGTGCCTAGGTGGCTCAGTCAGGTAAGCTCCTGCCTTTGGCTCAGGTCGTGATCTCAGGGTCCTGGAATGGAGCCCCGCCTTGGGCTCCCTGCTCGGCAGGAAGTCTGCTTTTCCCTCTCACTCTGCCCCTCCGCCCTCACGCTTGTGCACACGTGTGTGCGCGCTCTCTCTCAAATAAATAAAATCCTTAAAAAAATAAATAAAATCAAGATTGAATCATGAGGAAACAAATGTTCCCAAGAATATTTTAGGTCTGGAATTCTAAATTTAGCAATGTGTTTGCACTTTGTTATCACTGTCTGGATTAGCTTGGTTTGTTACACGAATTAAATACACTTTTTAAAAAAAAATATTTTAGTTTCTTTTTTTTCATTTTTAAAGATTTTATTTGTTTGTCGGAGAGAAAGAGACAGAAAGCACAAGCAGGGAGAGCGACAGAGGCAGAGGGAGAAGCAGGCTTCCCGCTGAGCGGAGAGCCCAATGCGGGACTGGATCCCAGGACCCTGGGATCATGACCTGAGCTGAAGGCAGATGCTTAGCCGACTGAGCCACCCAGGCGTCCCATTAAATACACTTTTTAAAGCCCCACATAATTCCAACAAAAAGTTTTCAAATTACTCAGATTTGGAGTACAATTTATTGCTATAAATATATCTTGGGTCAGAGAATCAAATTAGTTAAAAACTATTTCATATACCTATATACATATACACACATCATACAAAAATATATATCCTTTAATGATTCTGGCATATTAAAAGCAATTTTTTTAGTATCATAACTGAATTGTTTACCTTTTTATTACACAAGTACTACAGGAATTGATTCTTTTTTTTTTTTTAATAAAATTTTTTTTTTTTTTTTTTAAGATTTTATTTATTTGCGAGAGAGACAATGAGAGACAGAGAGCATGAGAGGGAGGAGGGTCAGAGGGAGAAGCAGACTCCCTGCTGAGCAGGGAGCCTGATGTGGGACTCGATCCCGGGACTCCAGGATCATGTCCTGAGCCGAAGGCAGTCGCCCAACCAACTGAGCCACCCAGGCGCCCCAGGAATTGATTCTTATTATAAAATATCCAAACAAGATAGAATATTTAGAAAAATGAGAATGCTTATGTTTCTGCCCGGTTTCTCTCCCTTCCCAAGAGGTAACTAAAGCCAAATATTTGGTATAGTTTTCCTGGTTCCTCCTATGCATTTACATGCACATATACTAACACATGTATTTTTAAAGAAATGATATCATACTATAGCTATTATCCTTTACCTTGCTTATTTTTACCAAAATGTATCTTGAAGAGCTTTTCATATCAGTACAAAAAATTCTACATTATTCTTCTTGATGGCTCCATAATAATTTATTTGATCATTCTTTTATGGATAGAGGCTTAGCTTTCCGTCCTTTTAGCTTTTAACTATTACACTGAATGTGTAGTATATATGGGTGGGTAGTATTGTGGGATAATTTTCTAGAAGTGGAACTGCTGGACCAAAGGATATGACCATATTTAGGACTGAACGATTCTGAGAAATTGGCTTCACTGAAATCTCCTGACTGAGTTCTCGAGTGCAGATTGTTGACATTTACTGCTGCTATCGGCATGCATTACTCTCCCTAATGGAGATGGATTATATGTGTCTGTGATGAGAGTTTAGCATGCTTAGGATCTTTAGAACTCAGGGATTTGTAACCCAAATCCACTACCACTCAACTCTTAAGGATAGGTGGAGAATCAAATGAAAGAGTAGTGGTGCTCGCATTACATGACAAATAGTACTGTTCATTGCCTCAAACTCTTGTATCTTCTTGAGATTTCCCATCAGTTGTTAATTTCAATTTTTAGCCATTTCTAAAGATTTACTTGTCCCATAATATTCAGGCCTATTACCATCATCATTATCATTTTACTTTTAATAATATATTTCTATTACAAACACATTTCATTTATTTGTGATTCTTATTCAATAATTATTTGGAGCTTCAAACTGTAGCTAAGGCTGGATTGGGAAATAGACCTATACAAAAATTGAGTTATATATTGGCAAAAGATGTCATAATATTTTTTAACTTCAAGAGATCCTATGAGAATTCTGGACCTTTGGTTGGGAGGTATTAATTATCTTGTTGCCCTTAGTTTTCCTCTGTACACACAAGTATCAATCTTAAACAATATCTGTATACGATCAGAAAACTGTACAGCTGTTATGGACAGCTTAACTCAATAATAAATGGTCAGAAATGCTTCAGATGTTTAGCATATTTGTACAAACCTGAGTTGACTAGAGATTATGGTTCCATATCACAGTCATCCTGTCATTAGGGATATCTTTGATAAATTTGTTCAACCACTTAGCTCATGATATTAATAAAGAAAAAGATTTTAGAATTCACCCTGAAACCGAATGGCTGGCCTAGCTCTAAACCATTGCCATGAACTGAACCGCATACCAGACCAACCAGTTCACAAATGATGACTTTGGCACAAATGGATCCTCACCTGAAATACTTTCTTGTATGAAGACAAAAGACAGTATTGCAGGCAGACATCCCTAAGTTTAAATCTCAGCTCTACCACCTACACACTGTGTGATCTTAGTTAAAGTTAATTAACCTCTTTGAGACTTGGTTTTCACATTTGTTAAAATAGAATATTGCTATCTAAGTATTATTGTAGAGATTAAGTTACATGAGATAAGGTATGTACAGCATCGGATATGGGCCTAGCACAATAAGTAGTAACTATTATTTCTGCTGGGTGTGACTTCATATTTAATTCAAAGATTAGAATATTGTTATTGGTTTGAATTCAGCCAGAGATCTTCTTTATTACAAAGAATAAATGTTTTTGATTGGTTGCTTAATTAGTTTAATGTTTTAGGCTGTCCAAATGATGAGTTCATATCCCCAAATGACAGATATTATTAAACTATGGAGTTTCTAAATTTAATGCCAAAAATAGTGACTTTAGTGATTGCCTCGAGTAGTCAGAAAAGACACTGTACTTATTTTTTTCATATTGTTCCACTGTCTTTTTGATGTGAGAGCTGACAGAAATACCTAAATACATAATGACTCATTATGAATGTGAAATATGTAATAGAAATTTCTGAATATGATATCATATTCTATAAGAAATTTTTGTGTGGGTGATGAACAAAGAAAAAGGTACTGAAAGTGAATACAAGTTATGCCAAGTGGAGCTTACATTTTATATTTTTAGGTATCAGAACCTAATAAAGATAAGTCAAATGGCTAATATAACTTCTTTCAGAAAAGTTAAGATTTATTTTAAAGAACTTACTTTTGGAAGCACATTTGCTTTTGTAAATAACATTTTGCTCAAGCATGATTTTTCATTACTAAAGCCACTAAGTTGTGACGGACTGGAAGGGCCCATATGAAGAGGCTCTACTTATGAAATCCCATTGACACTGGTATCTGATATCACCTTAATTAGAGCAGAGCTTCTTTGGTGTGTGGGTACCAGTTTGGCATCTCATTATTTAAAAAATTAGCAAAACCTCATTAAACAGCTGCTTTTCTATTTTTTGTTGACTTGTGTGAGATGCCAAACAACTTCATTCTTTGCCTAGCAGATTAAAAATTTCAATCTGGTTTATACTGCAGGTTAATTTTAATGTATAATCATCCATGTAAATAGATCTTAGAGATTGGTGGTGTTCAAAATAATTTAAAATATGCAGAAGGAAATATATTCACACTTAGTACTAGTAATAAAATGGTAAGCCAAAGGCATTTTGTGTTTTTCTACAACCTATGTTAATTTTACTCTGCCTGTAGTCCATTTTTTTTTGTGAATGAATTTTAAGCACTTGGCAGTAATACTCAGATAGATTTTTACATATGCAAATATTTCAGGATAAATGTAAAAGTAATGAAAATACACTGAACTCATACTTTCAAATGTATTTAAACTGAAATCTTTCTAAATCAGAGTAGCCATAGCCTTTGTACTGAGCCTTTATGAGCGAAATTCCTGGGAATTTAAAAGGGTCCAGAAAATGGTACCCCACTTCTCTACCTGAATTTGGAACTATTTAAAGGACAGGAGTAGAGCATATGGGAGATTAAATATCACCTTTATTACTGATAAAGCTGGCATTTGAGCAGGTTGCCTATATCTGTGGGATACTGGGCTTTCCAAATGTGAATTCCAGAATTTAGCAGATTTGTGCCCCTAATCACAGGCAGAACTAAACTAGCAGAGGGTGTTGGGGCACCTGTGTGGCTCAGTTAGTTGGGCGTCTGGCTCTTGGTTTCACCTCAGGTCATGATCTCAAGGTCATGGGATGGAGCCCCGCTTCCTTCTGGCACTGCGCTCAGCAGGGAGTCTGCTTGAAGATTTTCTCCCTTTGTCCCTCCCTCCACTCTCTCTCTCTCTCAAATAAATAAATAAATCTCAAAAAAACCCCACAAAAACCAAAAAACAAAAACCAGAGGGCAGGAATTTTATCTGTAATATTTACCACATGTCCTCATTATCTAGATTACATAGGCTCTGCAGGCAAGTTGGCTTACTTGAGAAATGGAAGGGAAAGGAACTGGACTTTGCATACCTGATTTTTCCCTGCAAACTCACCCATCAGATAAAGCATTCCATCCCTTTATGGGAGGAGTGGGTGTGGAAATAGAGAAGAGCAGGAGTATTATGTCCCTCTACATAGTAGGAAATGTCAAGGAAGGAGAATATAAATGTGCCCTCCACCAACAGTGTTTCCCAAATTCATTCCTCTTAACATTTTGGGCTTAGCCATAAAGCCCATGGGTAACCAAGATCCATTTACCTGGAGAAGATCAGTAACTGCTCAGGGTATCCAGCTCCTTTTTAGAGAGGCCACTTCACAGACAGAACTTTGGGTATCCTAGTAGGGCCAACAGCCACAATGCAGATTCTGCTTACCGAAGGTGCTGGGATAAGTTTAATTAATAAACCCTATCCCAAATTTAAATATAAATTCATAGTAAAAATTTTTAATCCAAACATTGAAACTGACCACTTACCTGCAGAAAAGCCACTTTGAACTTCAGTGAGCTCCCATGGGTAAAAAATTCCATATTTCAAATCTTGCTGAAGCTGAAGCCTAAAGCCCCCTTTCCCAGATATACCAGAAACCCTAAACACTGTATCGTGCTCCCCAGGGTCTATTTCTTGTCTTTATCTTAAGATTCCTGACCAATACATCAGATGTGAGCGTTTGAGGGAGTCATGAATGACACCTTTGACTAAGTTCAGGGGACATTATACAGGGAATTACCTAGAGCTTACACAGATGAAGTGCGGTCTGTGCCAACACACTTGTCTCTCCCTGCTGGTACTGTGCATGTGCTGCCATCTGCCATAGGGACCCAAGGACTGTTCTTCTATTCGAGCCCTGAATCCCATCCTTGCTCACCACTTCTGGCAGTTCTCTCCTTTTTTTCTCCTGCAACAACCAATTTCCTACTCTCTGTTGGACATAACATATTTTTGTTATCTTTTTAAAAATATAGCTCTTTCTTTGTCCTTCCAGCTACCAGCTCATATCTCTTCTTTCCTTTATAACAAAATTCCCTCAAATAGTTGCTTATACTTACTGTTTCCAATTCCTTTTCTGTAATTTCTTGAACACCTGAAGGATTTTGCCCTCTCTACCCCACCAAGCCTGTACTTGATGAGGTCCAGTGATCAACATATGGCTGAGTCTAATTGTCAAATCTTACTATTTATCTTTTTTTTAAGCCTTCTACCAGCATTTGATCCATTTGGTCACTGCTTTTCCTTATAATGCTTTCTTCAATTTTCTTCTAGGACACCTGATTTTTTAATCTCTTTCTTCCTGCTTCTTCTTAGCCTCTTTTACTTGTTTGTTCTCATCTCCCTGACCTCTTGATGTTGAAGTAGCTCAAATCATAGGCCTTGTAACTTTTCTCTTTTCTATCTGCATTCTTCCTGTGTGGTCACATCTAGTTTCAAGGCTTTGATCACCATATATAAACTGATCATTTTTATTTCTGGGCCAGACCTCTCCTCTGAATCCTAGTCTTATATCCAAATTCTTATTCAATATTTCCATTTGGATGTCTTATAATAAGAGTTTAGAACTTAACTGTCCCAGAATGAACTCTGGCACCTCCACAGTCTTCTCTGTCTTGGTTGATCACACCTCAGCCAGGTGTGTCTGAAAGCTATAGAGTCATCCTTGAATCTTTCGTATTCTGCCACACTCCATATCCATTCTGATAGGAAATCTTGCAGGTCATAGCTTCCGCATATACTGAGGATCCAACTAGCTACTTCTCACTGCCTTCATTATCTCTGCCTTAGTAGAAGCGCCCATCATCTCTCCACTGGATTCCTGCAGAAACTTCCTCACTGGTTGCTCTGTTTTATACCTTGCCCCTTCAGTCTATTCTTAACACAGAAAAGTGATCCTCTCAGAAACAGAGACAGCCATGTAGAGGTGTAGCGGAAGAGCATTCCAGGCAGAGGAGACGACAAGGGTAAGAGAAGCTTGAAGTATTTAAGAAACAGTAAGAAGACAGCATGGCTGGAGAAAAGAGATTGAGGAGGTTAGTGGTAGAAGATGAAGGAGAGAGATCTATAAGAATGAGAGTGCAAGGCCTTGAGCCAAGTTAGGACTCTGGACTTTATTCCAAGTATAATGAGGAGTTCTTACAGGGCTTTGAGCAGGAGAGGCACATGATCTGATGTATTTTTTTTTTTTTAAAGATCACTCTGTTTTTTTCTGTGGAGAAAATAGAAGCAAGAATGAGGTAGGGAGACAATTTAAGAGGTAATTACTGCCCCCCCCAGGCAAGAGATGATAGTGGCTTGCACCAGGGTAGAGGTTCTAGTGGTAAGAAGGGCCAGAGTTAGGACAAATTGAACATAGAGTCTACAAGATGAGTTAAAGGATTGGTTATGAAATAAAGGAGAAAAGAGAAATAAAGGATGAATATTAAGTTTTGGTCTGACCAACTAGGCGAATGGAGGTACAATTCACTGACATGGGGAAGCCTAAGGGAGAAGTGCATTTGAGGACATTTTTAATTGAAGAAGACTTTTGTGATGGTTAATTGTATGTGTCAACTTGGCTGGGCCACAGTACCCAGATATGCAGTCAAACATTATTCTGGATGTTTCTGTGACAGTGTTTTTGGATGAGCTTAACATTTAAATTAGTGGCCTTTGAGTAAAGTGCATTGCCCTTTACAATGTGGGTGGGCCTCAGCCAATCATTTGAAGGCCTGTATATAACAAAAGACTGACTTCTTCCAAGCAAGTGGGAATTCGGCAGCAGATGGCCTTTGAGCTAAAACTGCAATGTTGGCTTCTTCCTGGGTCTCCAGCCTGTCATCCAACCCTGCAGATTTTGGATTTGCCAGACATCATAAATGCATGGGCCAATTCCTTAAGATAAATGTCTTTCTCTGTATATACACATCCTATTGACTCTTGTTTCTCTGGAAAATCCTGACAAATATACCTATGAAGCATCCAAGTGAAGTGAGTAGGCAGTGTACAGGAGTCTGGAACTCAAGGAAGAGGTCAGGATGGAAATAGAAATTTGAGACTCATCAGAATTTATGTGATATTTAAAAATATGGAACTAGATGAGATATTTAGGGAGCAAGACATGGAGAAGAGAAGGGAATCTAGTACTAAGCCAAGCGGCTTGCAAAGACAACTGAGAAGGAGTGATAGTCAATAGGAACACAGAAAGAATATGGCATCCTTAGAGCTAAGCAATAAAAGCCAAGAAGGAGGTAAGCCAAGAGCCTGGAGGAATATGAAGGGCAAAAATTAACTATTAAATTCAGCAAGATAGTCCTTGGCAGCCTTGACATGAACCATTCTAGTGACATGATTTGGACTAAATAAATGGAGAGAATGAGTGTTAAGAAGGGAAGATAGTATAGAAAACTCTTGTAAAGAGTTTTGCTGAAAAATGGAGCTTGGAGAAAGATTTGGAGTCAATAAGGATTTATTGTTTTGTTTTGTTTTGTTTTGTTTACTATGAAAATGAGTGCATTTTTATACTGCTGGAAAGAACGTCAGGTAATTGGAGGAGGAAAAAGCAGGTAATTGTAGGAACAAAGTCTTTGAACAGGCAAGAGAATGTACAATTAAATTCATAAGTGGAGGTAGTGGCCATCCCTAACAATAGGAAGAAGGCAGAATTTATGGCGACATAAATGGGTAGGTTAGTAGGCTTGCTGGTGGGAAATGAGATAGTTTTCTTCTGATTTCCCAGTGAATGGAAAAGCAAGGTCATCAGCTGAAATGGGAATAAACCTGGAAATGTGAAGTAGAGAGGAAGTATAAAGTTGTCATCTTGGATTGAGAGTGAACTTTCTAGAATTGCTAAGCAATGCTGAAGGCCCACTTTAGAGTTTTAGTCATACATTTAAAATATGGCCAGTCAGCCAGTCATAGTAAGACATGGAGCAAGGGAATAATTGGGCAAATCTTGGATTTAATTGCTAGTTTCTACAGAAAGAGAACATGAAAATGGAACATGTTTGCAAAGGAGTAATTCCGGTGATGGACTACATCCTCAGCACCAGGAAGGAGAGATGTGAGAACAGCAAGGGGGTGATGGGCAGTGTAAATTACTGAGGTCAATGGACTCCAAATGCCGTCAGCATCACAGAATTGCATTGTGTCCTAGAGTAGGGAGGCTGGATGCAGAAGCGAGAGTGATGTAGCTGGAATCTATAATGTCTGGGCTTCTTTGTATGAGGAAAAGAACACTTGTTACTAATTTTGATTATTTTAATTTTCAATTTAATAATTTATAAATCTGTTAAATTTAAAAAATTTAAACCCTACTGGTACAACTAATAAATTATTAATAAAGCAAAATGTATTAGTTATAAATAAATTCCTTTTAAACATTTAGATGTTAATTTCAAACTAACACAAATCTCCTAAATATTATAAAAAATAACATGATTTAACATATCAGTTTCTTAAGTGCTTCTTCCACCTTAAACATATACACAAATTATTATAATGATAAACATTTGTTGTTTCATTTATGGTGTTTCAAAGTAGCAAAATTATGGGTTTGCTTCTTTTCTTTCTTTGTACTTATTTCTCTACCTCTCAAGGTGTCCTTAGTCGTGTCAGATTCAAAACAGAGAGGATAATGTTTCAGGCCAGCTGAGATGTTTGTGTCTGAGCTACGGAACAATTGGTTCTTGGTTGGGCCAGAGGACTATCAAGCAGTTGAGCATTCCCAAAGCAGCAGCACTGTGGCTAACAGACCACAAGTTTACTACTGCACCTGTTAGCTTGGCTTGCCATACACCTCCATAGCTTGAATCTGGTAAAAAATAACAACAGCAACATGAATCCACATGGATTCCAACAGTAAAAGCAAACAGCAGTGTCAGCTTCCTGTTTCCCTAGTACCACAAGATGGCACCACATCAGAGTCCAGATGACAGACAATAGGAGTGGTGGGCTGCTCTGTTGTAGGGGAGCCAACTCTAAAATGCAGCCAAACAGTTTTATAGTCCTACACAGAAGCCTGCAGCTCTACCCTAAAAGGGAGGGTCAAGATCAAAGTCCTGTGCTCAACTGGAGCTAGGAAGATGGAAGAGAAACAGCCTAGTGGCAATCTCCCACATGATAGGGAAAAGGCACTGTTTCCTGGTGGCTCCTCATCACATTTATGTTCCCCTTGCTCTGCAAAAAATTGCAGGACATTCTGCCAAGATTCGTCAAACTGCAATCAAGCATTGCTTCTAATATATATGAAGAGATGCAAGGTGACCAAGGCATTATGGTGAGCCATTCTCCTATGAGGACCTGGTCGTTACCTCAGATCAAAGCCTTTTACAGTTACTACTTACATGGGACACTCTAAACCAGATCTGTGATGTCTGATGATGTCTGATGATGCTTCTCTCTTCATTCTCAGCAAGGATTTGTCAAATATGTCTCCTCAGTTCACTTGGTTGAGTACTTTTGCTATTTATATCAGGGTCATCCAAAGGATGAGGAGGTAATTTTGTGCAGTGAGCCCTCCTTTCTGGACATGGGGCTAATCCATTATTTTAGGTGAACCCTAAAGGAAATCAGTCTTCACAATTCTTTGTATAGTTTCTAGTATTTGCGGCATTTACAGTTACCTGTTTACACCTTTGTTTCTTACACAGATAGATAAAAGCGTATGTATTGGCTGAACCACATGAAATTGCCATTCTTTTAAGTCAAAATGACCATCAATTTCAGATTTCATAATGCATTTCATAGACAAGCATAGAAGTATTGAGAAAACAACATCCATATATACAAAAGTCCAAATGCTTAAAAATTGAATTTTAAAAGTGACTGTGTTCTAATCTTGCTACCTTTCTTTTTATTGTTACTGCTTAAAAAATATATCATATTCCCTTTGTGAATTTCATTATAGATTAATGGCTTTTTACAGATTTAAGTTTCTCCAAACATATTTTGGTATTAAATTGTGGTAACGGTCTTTGAGAGCAACTTTATGTAGCTCCTTTGCATTTTAAGCACTTTTAAAAGAAAGTATTCTTGATTTCTGGAAACAGCAATATATTGCGGATCCATCTATCTGGATTTATTCCTCACCCAAGACATGGAATCGGCTACTTTCACACTTGCCTGGTTCCTTTGGATAGAGAATGGCATTGGAGACTATAATCTGGAAGCTAAGATGCATGTCAGATTGTTATAAATGAAAACCAGTAGTAGGCAAAAATACTACTATTGTGAGGTCATTACTTAAGTTTCTAAACCCTTGCTTCTGTAAGCGTTATACATTGGATTGATCCGTTGCTAAGTGACAATAAAGTGATTGACATCAAGATTTCTGATGTGGTACAGTGCCCAGGGACAGCCCAGCAGAGGGTGTGAGCATGGGAAAGAGTGGCTAGGATGACGTGAAGGGCAAAATCCTTGAGAGGGAAGATTTCTGTGAACTGAGATTCCAGGGTGTCGGACAGTTAATTTGTGAGACGTCAAGGATGATGAGAGCATTAATGGCAGAGAAAATGGTAAGCCAGGGGATAAAATCTTCAGTGACTGGAGCTCTGTAGAGGACTGTGACAAAATGGAATAGGGAGAGGTATTAATTTGGGATTATTGAGGGAGGGGCAATGAATGGAGCTGGGGGGATGCCTACATAGCATCATTGCCAATATGATGGTGAAATATGATGTTTAATTGTACTTACATTGAATTTCTTTGATTAATAGTGAAGTTTAAAATATTAATTTGGATTTTTCATTCTTTCATGAATTGTTGGTTTATTATATCCTTGGTCTATTTTTCTATTGTTTTTTTTTTTTTAAGATTTTATTTATTTGACAGAGAGAGACACAGTGAGAGAGGGAACACAAGCAGGGGGAGCAGGAGAGGGAGAAGCAGGCTCTCCGCGAAGCAGGGAGCCCTATGTGGGACTCGATCCCAGGACCCTAGGACCATGACCTGAGCCGAAGCCTGAGCCACCCAGGCGTCCCTCTATTGTTGATTCTTAAGAGCGTTTTTATATATTTAGGGTTGTTCAACTTTGTCTGCCATAATTAATTTAAATATTTTCCTAGATTCTGTGTGTGTGTGTGTGTGTGTGTGTATAGGATTTGTTACAGGGATTTGACTTTATGCAATTGTAGGAACTAGTTCAACTAGCTGTTATCTCTATGTCTGATGCCAGAGCATGAATATAAGGTGGGACAGAGCAAGAACAATCTGGAACCCACAAACACAATCAGGAGCCCACAGGGACCAACTAAAACCTGGGACAGTTCTTGTTGCATCACGTAGTGTTAGATCTAAGGATGAGGTGAGAGGGGATCCTAGAGTGCAAATTTAAGGAAGTGCACATGCACAGGTTTGCGCAATCATAGGGTGGTACTTGCACGAACCTGAGAGTCTTTGGTGCTCTAGGTGCATTGCTTTCCTCACCCTCATCCTGTCCATTTCAGATCTTGTTGGTGTGGTATCCTTCAGAAGCTGGGGACCTTGGTCATGGTCCAGGAGTCAGAGAAGTTGAAGGAGGACCCAGGAGGTGGAACAGTTGCAGATCTAGCTGCTGCCTTAGGTCAACCAAGTGAGTCAGCAAATTAGTGATACAGTGATGCCAAATAGTTGCGGCTTCACCTTCACCCCCCAAGTCTCACCCAAGAAGCTCTCGGGATGCATTCTAACAGGAAACATAAAGGAAAATGAATTTCTGGAAAGGTAGTTTGGCCTATCCAAGTTGACACATCACAAACCACTACAGAAGGCAAATGTTAATTTTACTTAAATTCATCTTTTTATTCAATTAAAAGTCCAGGAAAGTTTTTGGAACTTGATTAAATGTTTCTATAGTTCATCTGCAGAATACATAAGAAGAATAACTGGAAACGTTCTTTAAATGTAATGAAGAGTTCTTTCTTCACCAGATATCAAAACATATCAGAAAGCTGCAGTAAAGGGCGCCTGGGTGGCTCAGTCGTTAAGCGCCTGCCTTCGGCTCATGGTCCCAGGGTCCTGGGATCGAGCCCTGCATTGGGCTCCCTGTTCTGTGGGAAGCCTGCTTCTCCGTCTCCCACTCCCCCTGCTTGTGTTCCCTCTCTCACTGTCTCTCTCTGTCAAATAAATAAATAAAATCTTAAAAAAAAAAAAAAGAAAGCTGCAGTAATTAAAATTAAAGCTGGTGGTGCTGCTATAGGAAGAAACATACCAGTCAAGTGGCAGGGAGACTGCAAAAAGATGACCATGTATATATGCCAATTCTGTATATGATGAGAAGAGGGATTTAAATAACTGTGCAAGAGAATATTTCTTTTAACTAAAGAATATTGGGATGGTTGTTTAGCCATTTAAATTAAAAAATCTTATTTCCTGTTTCTCCTCATTTGGAAATCGATCCCTGATGGATTACAAAATTTAAATGTAAAAAGTAAAGTCATAAAATTATTAGGGCTGAGTATTTTTTTAAGCATGTCATTATGTGAAAATCAGAAGTGTAGAATTGACTGCATGCAATTTGACAATATTGATTACAAATTTTATACAACTAAAAAATACTATATACAAAGTATACATCTATACCTCACCCTAGATCAACGAAGTTGAAAGGCAAGTAACAATTCAAAAAAGTATTTGAACTCAACAAGGCAGACAAAATTAACAATCCCTAGTATATATTTTAAAAATATGCTTTTCGAAATCAATAATAGAAAAATAGACGACCAAGAACATAATAAACTGAGAATTGATAAAGAATTAAAAATCGAAGTTAATATCTTAAGTCCCACTATGAAGCCAAGAAATTAATATAGACAGTAATTAAATATCATTTTCACCCATCAACTTAGCAAAGATGAAAAAGTTGATGGAACCTGGTGCTTGCAACAGTAAGCTTAGAGTTAGAAAAGTCGATAATTTGATCATGCATTGCTTTGAGAGTAACTAACAAAACTCTTCTGGAGTGTAATAACATATCAAAATGTAAAGACAGTCCCTTTTGCGCTAGAAACTCCACATCTAATAATTTTCTTGAAGACACAGTTGCACAAATCTGCCAATACATATGCTGAAGTTTGCTTGTTGAAGTCTTACTTAGCATAGCAAAAAATTGAGGATGGCTTAAATATCCATTAACCTAAATGTACATACAGCCAATAGAATTCTATGCAACCATTTAAAAATGTATTTAATAACATGAAAATAGGCATACTATGTTGTGAAATGAAAATATATTGCACGATTTGATCCTATGTATATAAACTTGGGAATACAATTTTACATGTGCTTATGTATGCAGAGAGATAGAAAGATGCCTACAAATTAAAAGTAGTTATCTGAGTGAAAGGCTGTCAGTGATTTTTACTCTATTTTCTTTGTAGTTTTCTTCATTTTCTTAGTACTTTTAGTAGACAGTGAATATCTAATTTTTGTAATAAGCAAAACAACACATTATTTTCATTTCAAGTGAAAATGCAGCTGCATTGAAGGATCATTATTTTATTATTGTTGTTGTTGTTGCTGTTGCTATTATTTTCATCCCTTTGGCAAATTTTCCAAGCTATAGATACCATTTAGGAATAAGTAACATCTCTATTGGATCATTTATGCCACTTCCTGGGTTAGTATATATTCAATCCCTATGGCTTTCAAAGAAAATATGACCTGTCCTAAACACCAAATGTACAAAGGTAGGACAGATTCTCCAGTATCTGCCATGAAAGAGCATCCAAAATAGATTCTGATTTGCCTGTCACTATCATGAAAAGTAAATGGAAAGATTACTGGGTGTTTAACTTGGGACATCTGATAGCAATTGGGCACAATCCATCTCTCAGTTTAGCGTAGTTATCCCTCAGCCTGCTTTCAGACCTAATCCCTTAAAAAAAAAAATCTTAACAGTTTCCAGAGTTTGGTCTTTTTCCAATTTTCAGGGCATAAGCCTTTGGGAAAACTTTAGATCTGATCTTCCCTAGTGCCTTTTTGTTTTCCAAAAAGAACAGAGTATTTCCTCACATGTGGGATTTTTGTGGTTATCATTTATCACTTTAGGCTTTCAACCACAAATTTATCCACTATTTTGTAAACTTCTTAGTCTTTGCTATAATGTATAGGAGCATTCTTAAAATAGTTTTCCAGGCTGGTACAACCTTAAAAGTAATAGAAAAAGCTCTTGAAATATTAAAAACGACCCAATGATCTATTCCAATGATGTAAATGAACACAAAGTATTAGATGTGAGAGACAAGGTTCTCTGTGCCGTGAGTCATGTTATAAAATATTGTGTTCGTGCCATATGAGACGTGAGCTGCATTCAGACCAAGGAGAAACAATCGGCATATCCTGACTGATTTTAATAAGGATTTAGATTCCCCTTCACCACCACCACTTACTTGTCTTCTGATAGTCTTGTCTACAAGTTAAAAAGATTAAATCTAGACCAAACCACTGCTAGTGCATACAATAACAAGCTGAAAGATCACCCATTAGGAATTGCTCTTCAGGAGCCCCTCAAGGACTAGTTTTATTGGATAACTCTGACCTGGATGAAGAAATTGAGATTTCATCACGTCTGTTCATGACACTAAATTAGCTGGGGCAAATAACACCTCCTAGAGTTTCCTTGATACATTTGAGAGTGGTTTATAGACCCCATTGCAAAACAGTTCACTTAGGGACTAAAACTAAGTCAGACAGCTCTGGGATGGACAAAATCCCCACAAATGCAGCCAAGTTCCAAGGGTCTTATTAATCACAGTGAGCACAGGGCAAGAATGTAGTTTTTATGAAAAATACAAGATACTATTTTAATGTATCCAGAAAGTCATTCATCCTTGATTCTTGGCACTGGTTTCTATATTTTTTTTCAGTGCAGGAATAAGAATGAATCTTGAAAGAGGATTCAAGTTGATTTAAAGGCAAGAAAAATAGATCCTTTGAGAAGAAACTAATAATCTTGCTTTACTTGGATTAAAGACAGAGAAGATAATATCTTGGGGAGATATTCACTGTGTCAAGAGAAATTGGCTAGACTTGAGGAAAAGCATTTAGCTAAATAAACACTGGAATAAGCCAAATGGGATGATTGAAGTATTTTTGTCCTTTGAGATCAATTAAACACGGAGAAGTAGTCATTTGTTTTGAGTAGCTTAGGTTCCCCTAAACCAGAAGTCAGAGAGTGAATTGCAATCCTTTTCAAGTTCATTGCCTGCTCTGAGATTCTAGCAAATAATTTCCTTCTTATTTTATGTACGGTGGGAAAAGGCAATAAAATTTGAAAATATGATACTTATTAAATTATGTCTTTGGATAGTGTTCTTTTGTGAAAACATGGGATTCAATAGATATCTATGGATTACTTAAAATTTTTAAGGCCCTATATTATTGGTTTTGGGAAATAAAAATGTCTTAACATCATGGTTACTTTCCTATAGGAACTTAGAATGCCTTTAGGGCCTATATACAAATAATGATGCATCAAGGTGGTGTGTGGTGTCTTATCACAAGGTAATACCTGATGGCATTAGAGTATAATGAAAAACAATCACTTCTTAAGTAATAACGATGATCCTAATAGCAAGTACCGCATAGCCTGTAACTACGTGCCAGTTGTTGTTCTGAGATCTTTGCATAGAATAATCTTCATAATAACCCCATGAAATCTTATTGTTCCCATTTTATAGATGATGAATTAGAGGCACAGGAAAGGTAAGTAACCTGCCCAACCTCATTCAGCCAGTAAGTGGAAGAACCAAAATTAAAACTTAGATAGCAATTGGTCAACTTGAAAAACTGGCCAGGATTTTGGTGAATGAAGTTGGAGTAAGATAAGGAAGGAAAGAAGGCATTTCTGATAGAGCTCATCAAGAAAAGAGGGTGGTGTTAAGGAGAGTGTGTATGAGAAAATGAGTGGTCCCAATCGTCTGGTAATGGTGTTCACGTTGTGGAATAGGGGCAGGTGAGACTAGAAAGAGAGGCAGGGCCAGATGGTGTTGGGACTCCGATGCAGAGCAAGGAGTTTGGATGTCAGTAGTCGCTGGAGAAGCAATGAGGGTTTTTAAACAAAGAGGTGCTATAATAAAAACAGGACTTTGGGAAGATGAATTTATGGTGGAATGAGAGAGGGAAATTCAAAGGCTGAGTGCTAATCATCTATGATTAAAATTATAGAGAATTTATTCATTCCTGATGCATATAAATATTTTTTACGAATTTGTAATTGTTAAGAATTAAGAGGATTGAACATGACAGAATATTATTTCAGGGATGACAAAAATAGGTTTCCTCTGGCTTTCCAAATCTGATTAATTTATAGTGGATGCATGGAGGGTTGTGTTGTGAAGAATTCTGAGGCCACATCCAGAAATAGCAGGAGAGAGTGCAGTGTCAGATTGGGGAGAGCCAGCGTAAATGTCAGCCATTTATCATTCATGCTCTTTGCCTTACTGCCTAGTGTTGTGATGGGCATGGAAGATTTATGGGGCATTTTACTCAAAGCTGTGATCAGGTCAAAGCTAACCCAAAGAAAACGTAGGGCATAGAAAGATGACTGACCAAATATAGACTCAGAAGACCTGGATTTGAATTGAACCTCACTGCTTCCTACCTCAGTGTTTCAGGGCGGGGCACTTAACCTTCCTCAGCGGCAAGAGTGGTTTTGTGGATTATCTCAAATGAGAACTACACAAGTTCCCTGTGAACTGTGAAACACTAAGTAAAAGCTTTAGATAATAATTGATATATTGATTTAAATCTTGCCAAAAATTTAAATTTGGGTGTTTTTGAGAAGTTAGCTTGCTAGCCAAAGCTTGTGAGGCTTGGGCACACACATTCCCTCGGCTTTAGACATCTTTTTGCAGAATTGGATAGTATGGAAAAAAAAAAATCTATCCTTTCCTGATGGGGAAACCCTACATTCCTATAATTAAAGTCTCTGTACCCTTCATAAATGCAATGCTCTGGCTTATAGGTGACAATCTCCAGCTAGAAATTAAGCATAGGTGACATATAATTTCTCTAACAGAAATACCCTTTCTTAGGTTCAAAGGATCCTTTGTTAGTAAAACATTTGAGACCATATCTATGTAATACCAATACCATCGGCAGCTCTTTCGATTTAAAAAAAAAATAATTTAGTGGTGGGGGCACATTAAATTGATTTGCCCATTGAATGAACATTTAGACTAGTAGCCCCAATTAGGCAAGTCCTGAGCTTATCAAATTATAGCATTCCCAATATAAACAAAGTTGTAGTTGCCTCGGTCAGTTCCTTAGCACTTTGGTAGTGTTGAAAGGGTCATTTAATATCAGCACTGACCTAGGACAGCAGAGGGAATTAGCTGTTCCCCTGGCACCA
Organism: Phoca vitulina; assembly: GCF_004348235.1. Classification (NCBI taxonomy): domain Eukaryota; kingdom Metazoa; phylum Chordata; class Mammalia; order Carnivora; family Phocidae; genus Phoca; species Phoca vitulina. The sequence goes on along the minus strand of NW_022589712.1, from coordinate 59,363,075 downwards.
TATTTGGCTTACCTGATGAAATATAAAGACGTGGTCCAAGTTCTAGGGGCAAATAAGATATTTAACCTGCCAAGCATGACTCATAGCTTCTGCATCTTTAATGCCTATTTGAGACATGGATGGTAAGACTCTATTTTTAGAGACTAACAAATGCTAATTAATTGTGGTTTGTGTTATTTTCTAGAGGAAAATGCTTTGAAATATACCCTCTAATTCTAGTATATTTTATCTGTCTGCACATAACAGGTTTTTTTTTTTTTTAGATTTTATTTATTTATTTGACAGAGAGAGAGATAGCGAGAGCAGGAACACAAGCAGGGGGAGTGGGAGAGGGAGAAGCAGGCTTCCCGCCGAGCAGGGAGCCCGATGTGGGACTCGATCCCAGGACCCTGGGATCATGACCTGAGCCGAAGGCAGACGCTTAACGACTGAGCCACCCAGGCGCCCTGCACATAACAGGTTTGATAGAAGTTAGCCAATGTGCAGAGACAGAATAGAACAGGGGCAGTGAGATTCTAACCACAGGCATTTTGTCTCTAAGATCCCAACAGCTGAGTGAGTCTCTGACCTTCTCCTCAACTTACTGGATTTATTCAACTTGTATAGATGCAGCCTAAAGAGTATAGAAATTATACATTATTATTAAAACTTAAATAGGCAAAATTAAAAAAAAAATCTCCTAGTATTGTGACAGGGTCTAGATGCATTGATTCAGAAAAAATGAGTTCATTTTATATATTTTTCTCTATAGCCTCTTCTTCCCATATGATATTCTTCAATTCTTAACGATCTTTCCTTTTGGGAAGTAGTGATCGAATCATCATTTTAATCATGGAATATGTTCCATTATATGTAAGTTCCATTATACTATTTGATTCTTTATCGTTGGCTGTTTACATCCACCTTTTTGACCCACAGCTTTACAGCAGTTCTGAGCCCATTTATGCTCTGACTGGTAGAGCAGTCCTTCCACACACCGACCACAGCACTACATTTATCATTCTTGTTAATCTTTGCTCTTCTGATAGATCAAAACTAGTATTTTATCGTTTATGTTTCATTTCCTTTATTACTAAGAAGAATCTGAGTATATTTTCCTGAGAATGCATTTCATTCTTGCCTATTTGCATCCTTATTCCTTTTTATATTGGATTGCTGCTCATTTTTTCTTTAACAATTTATAAGAATATTAATGTTACTTTTAGAAGGTAAACTCCATAAGGTTAGGGACCTATCTAGTCCATCTCTAAATATCCAGTGCCTAAAATGGTGTCCAGCACCTAATAGGCATTCAATAAATGCTTATTAAATGTTACAAATAATTTTTCCTAATTTTTATGTTACATTTTGACATTATTAATTGATACTTTTTGAATTTATGCAATTTTAAGTCACTGTTTCTCAAGCTCTTCAAACAGATATCTGCTTGTGAAAAACATGAAAATCTCATGTCTACCTTTAAGATTACTTGAGAATTTCAACACAAATTTAAATAGCATAGCTAATGCTTCTGAGCTCTGGCTTTTGGGGGAGGGGTGTGTGAAGGCAGATGTGGGCTGGATTCCAGGCTGCCACTTAGGAGGCTGCTCAGATTCTTTAACCTCTTTGAACCCGAGATTTCTTATCTGAATATTAGAATAGTAATAGTTCCTACCTCGTAGAATCATTATGAGAATTAAAGGAGAATTCTTATAAAGTACTTAGCACTGTATTCAGAATAGGCAAGTTGCTAAATAATGTTACCTTGGTATTAATAATAATGGTGATAATCACATCTCTAAATGTCATTCTTCATCGGTAAAACGAGAATAATGATGTCTACCTTGTGTGGTCATTGCCTGGCACGTATTAAACACTCAATGAATGACAGTTAAAAAATAAAAATTATACAAAGCGAGAGTAATTTTAGAATTCACACACACGAAGATGCTGATACGCTCCTGGCCATGGGAAAGAGAGGCCTTGCCTTTTGATCACTCCCTCCTCTTTATTGAAAATGATGGGTGATGGTTTTAAAGTTTTTATGATAAAAGTCTACCAATTTTTTCATTGGAGGAATCTGCCTTTGAAGTTAAGTTTACAAGTCCATATTCACACCAAAATTAAAAATACTCACCAATCCTTCATTGTAGTCTTGCAATCTTATTTTTTATAGGTAATTTTTAATTCGGCTAAAATATATTGCGTTTTTATTATGAAATAGGGATCGTCTAAATGTTTCTGGTTGATTATCAAGGTGTCCCAGATGTCTTGTTTTTGTCAATAGCACTTCAACTATTCTTGAGTGATTTTTAAAAATCATTGTAGCGTTTTTCCCCCATATATTTTCTGCATTTATTAAGTACATTTTAGGTGTTTACTTTTGTGTTGTTATTATGAGCAAGGCTTTATCTATTATATTTTGACTGATTATTATTATTTTTTAAAGACTTTATTTATTTATTTGAGAGAGAGAGACAGTGATAGCGACAGAGAGCAAGAGTGGGGAGGAGAGGGAGAAGCAGGCTCCCCGCAGAGCAGGGTCCGGACTCGAGGCTCCATCCCAGGGCCCTGGGATCATGACCTGAGTCGAAGGCAGACGCTTAACTGACTGAGTTACTCAGGCGCCCATGACTGATTAGTATTGATATTTAAAATATTATTGTCTGTTTATTTTTTTTATCTGTTGCCTTACCCATGATGTTTTTATAAATTATATTTAATATCTTTTTTCAATTGATTATTTGGAATTTTTCAGGTATATTTGCAAATTATAATCATATTAACAACTTTTTTTTTAAAAAGATTTTATTTATTTATTTGACAGAGAGAGAGACAGCGACAGAGGGAACACAAGCAGGGGGAGTGGGAAAGGTTGAGAAGCAGGCTCCTGGCTGAGCAGGGAGCCCGATGCGGGGCTCGATCCCAGGACCCCGGGATCATGACCTGAGCTGAAGGCAGGCATTTAATGACTGAGCCGCCCAGGGCCCCAATATTAACAACTTTTTGGCTAAAATGTCTTTGCTTTGAACTTCCAGGACTTTATTAGATAATAAGAGTGATAATAAATATTCCTGATTCTCTCCTCACTGCCTTAACACTAACCATGACATTGATTGTTGGTTGGAAATAGATTTTTAACCCTTCCCCATATTAAGGAAATATGTTATATTCCAATCTTATTGAGAACTTTAATCAGAAATAAATGTTAAATTTCATGAAACCTTTTTGAAAGTCTATCAAGATCTGATTTTTCTTTTCTGGCCTGTTTGTATAATAGTATGTATTTTCATCTTGCTAACCAATGCTAATATTAAACAATGCTCACAGTACTTGAATATCCCTCCTGGGGTGATGGAGTTTTATTCTTTTGTTATATTGCAGGATTCTTTGCTAATATTTTAGGATTTTTACATATATATTAAAATGTAGATATATTTTGCCAGTTTTTTTTGGATTGTACATCCTAGTCAAAAGTGAGATTGGTCTATAGTCTGTCTGTATTCTGTTTTTGTCAGGCTAGGATTAAAAATTATAATAGCTTATTTAAAATTGAAATTTTCTTTTCCTCTCTGCTCTAGAAGTGTATAAATAGTATGAGAGTAATTGTTCCTATGGTTTTTATTGAAATTGAACAAAAAGTCCCCTATCTGAGCCAATGTTTTCAAGGCTATTTTTTCAAAACTGTCATTTTGTACTATTATTTGTTTGTACAAGTTGTTTTCTTTTTTATGAACTTTTTTTTTGAAGATTTTATTTATTTATTTGTCAGAGAGAGAGAGTAAGCATGAGTGGAGGGGAGAGGCAGAGGGGGAGGGAGAAGGAGGCTCCCCGCTGAGCAGGGAGCCCGATGTGGGACTCGATCCCAGGAACCTGGGACCATGACCTGAGCCGACAGCAGACGTTTAACCGACTGAGCCACCCAGGCATCCCTAGGAACAACTTTTGATAATATATATATTTTTTTTCTTGGAAAGTTATCCTTTTTATTCAGATTTTCAAATGTAGTTGGAAAACAGAATGTTAGTAGTGTGTGTGGTTGTAACTGGTTTCATTTAGCAAGGTTATACAAGAAAGAGAAGAACTTGAGCAAGAATTAGCAGGTTTGCAAGACAAAGGACTGACTAGAGGCCAGAGATTTAGGATTTAGAGGCGTGGGAAATACCCACTGCCTACAGGCCCCTGTTACAAACTGAATATTTGTGCCCACCCTCCTTCCCCCGCCCCCAGTTTGTGTGTTGAAAGCTAATCCCCACGGTGATAGTATTTGGAAGTGAGGTCTCTGGGAGGTAATTAGGTTGTGAGGGTAGAGCCCTCCTGAATGGGAATAGTACCCATATATAAAGAGACAGGAGAGAGCTTCCTTCCTGTCTCTGTTCTCCGCCACGTGAGGAGACCATGGATGACCGCCACTGCAAACCAGGAAGCAGGCTTTCACCAGAACCTGACCATGCTGGAACAATGATCTGGGATTTCCAACTTCCAGAACTGTGCAAAACAAATTTGTGTTGTTGACATAATACTTTGTTACTTTGAACTGACTAGGACAGCCCCAAAGGGAAGAAGTAAAATTTTAAAAGCCTTTAAGTAACAAAAGCCCATTAATACTTAGCCTGTGGGAAATGTCATATGTGTTCCTTTTTCCCAAGTCTGGTGGCCTCAAGGAAGACACTTTAAGTTAAGGAGAAAAGTGTGAGGGTAAGAAAGAAAGAAAGAAGGGAATTGGGCTTGAGAATTATGTCTAGCAACTTTGGAATTATATTAGCTCTCTATTGCTGCATAACAAATTACCAAAAAATTTAGCAGCTTGCAACAACATTATGTCTCAGGTCCATAGGTCAGAAGCTGGGCATAGCATAGTTGAATCCTCTGTTCGGGTCTCACATGGCTGAAATTAAGGTACTGACTGGGGCTGTGGTCTCATCTGAGTTTCAAAGTCCACTTCCAAAATTACTGGTTGTTGGCAAAGTTCTATTTCTTGAGGTTGTAGAACTGAGGTCACTATTTCCTTACTGAGTGTCAGCTGGGAGCTGCTTTCAGCTCCTAGTGGATGCTATCAGGTTCTGGCCAGGTAGCCCCCTCTATCTTCAAAGCCAGCAACAGAGGATCTCCCTCACACACATCTCTGACTTCAGGAAGGGCCCAGTTCCTTTTAAAGGCTCACCTGCCTAGATAATCTCCCTTTTGTTTAACTCAGTCATTTGATTGGTAACCTAATCGTGGAAGTGGTAGCCCATCATATTCACAGTTCTGCCCAAACTCAAGGTGGCATTTATATATATTTACATATTAGAGAAGGCATGTATGTACATGGTGGGATTGGAATTTTGGGGACTATCTTAGAATTCTGCCTACCACAGGCACTGATGAGACTAAATAGGTTAGAAGCCTATCAAGGTTTTGAGGGATTTTTATTGTCAAAGAACCCCCAAAATGACAATAAAATAAAAAAACAAAACAAAACAAAAAAAACCTTTTGAGCCCCCTAACTTTCATATTTTTTTTTTAAAGATTTTATTTATTTATTTGAGAGAGAGAGAATGAGAGACAGAGAGCATGAGAGGGAAGAGGGTCAGAGGGAGAAGCAGACCCCCTGCTGAGCAGGGAGCCCGATGCGGGACTCGATCCCAGGACTCCTGGATCATGACCTGAGCTGAAGGCAGTCGCTTAACCAACTGAGCCACCCAGGCGCCCAGAGCCCCCTAACTTTCATAAGCAATCAATGCTGGATGTCTATGCCCAAGACCACACTGCTGAAGATGGAAGAGCCTCAGTCCACCTAGGTCTTTAAATGTCTGCATGGAGCAGAAGTCCCACCTTCCCCTGCTGCCATTCTGGCTACCCTCCAGACTTTCTGAAAGTGGGAAATGACTGTTTTGAACCATTGAGATGCTTGTTTTATCTACCCCAGATGCTAACATCACTTTAACCAATACGATACCTGGAAAGGCAATGAAACAACTAATTGGAAGGGATTTTGGGGGTTCCCAGATGACCCAGTGGAGCCAAGTTATATATCTCCCCTGACCACCTTTCCTTTAAATGTCTGTGTTGTTTGAGCCTCTGAATTTTTAGGTGTCTCCTTCTCTCTCTTACAGTAGCTTAGTCTATATTCCAACTAATAAACACATTCTCTTCTAAACAACTTTTACACCTTTGTGTTTGTATCATTCATGCAGGAAAGCTTAAGTATTACCTTTTATTTCTTATCTATCTCTGTCTTGAACTGTTATTTATATTTTTACTGTTAATTAACTTTATGAGTGTTTATAGATTTTCTCTCCAAAGTTATAAGCTCCTTAAAGGACTGGGACTATCTCTTATGAATTTTTATGTTACATGATCCTTAATATTATTCCTTAAAAATAGAAGAGTTCATTTTGATAAGTTCTTTATAGATTTGGATACTAGCCCTTTATCTGATATGTCATTTGCAAATATCTTCTCCCATTCTGTCGGTTGTCTTTTGGTTTTGTTGACTGTTTCCTTTGCTGTGCAAAAGCTTTTTATCTTGATGAAGTCCCAATAGTTCATTTTTGCCCTTGCTTCCCTTGCCTTTGGCGATGTTTCTAGGAAGAAGTTGCTGCGGCTGAGGTCGAAGAGGTTGCTGCCTGTGTTCTCCTTTAGGATTTTGATGGACTCCTATCTCACATTGAGGTCTTTCAACCATTTTGAGTCTATTTTTGTGTGTGCTGTAAGGAAATGGTCCAGTTTCATTCTTCTGCATGTGGCTGTCCAATTTTCCCAATACCATTTGTTGAAGAGACTGTCTTTTTTCCATTGGACATTCTTTCCTGCTTTGTCAAAGATTAGTTGACCATAGAGTTGAGGGTCCATTTCTGGGCTCTCTATTCTGTTCCATTGATCTGTGTGTCTGTTTTTGTGCCAGTACCATACTGTCTTGATGATGACAGCTTTGTAATAGAGCTGGAAGTCTGGAATTGTGATGCCGCCAGCTTTGCTTTTCTTTTTCAACATTCCTCTGGCTATTCGGGGTCTTTTCTGGTTCCATACAAATTTTAGGATTATACCCAAAGAACAAAGAATCCAATCAAGAAATGGGCAGAAGACATGAACAGACATTTTTCCAAAGAAGACATCCAAATGGCCAACAGACACATGAAGAAGTGCTCAACATTGCTCAGCATCAGGGAAATCCAAATCAAAATCTCAATGAGATACCACCTGACACCAGTCAGAATGGCTAAAATTAACAAGTCAGGAAATGACAGATATTGGCGGGGACGTGGAGAAAGGGGAACCCTCCTACACTGTTGGTGGGAATGCAAGCTGGTGCAGCCACTCTGGAAAACAGTATGGAGGTTCCTCAAAAAGTTGAAAATAGAGCTACCATATGATCCAGCAATTGCATTACTGGGTATTTAGCCCAAAGATACAAATGTATGGATCTGAAGGGGTACGTGCACCCCGATGTTTATAGCAGCAATGTCCACAATAGCCAAACTGTGGAAAGAGCCAAGAGGTCCATCAACAGATGAATGGATAAATAAGATGTGGTATATATATACAATGGAATATTATGCAGCCATCAAAAGGAATGAAATCTTGCCATTTGCAACGATGTGGATGGAACTGGAGGGTATTATGCTGAGCGAAGTAAGTCAATCAGAGAAAGACATGTATCATATGACCTCACTGATATGAGGAATTCTTAATCTCAGGAAACAAACTGAGGGTTGCTGGAGTGGTGGGGGCTGGGAGGGATGGGGTGGCTGGGTGATAGACATTGGGGAGGGTATGTGCTATGGTGAGCACTGTGAATTGTGCAAGACTGTTGAATCACAGATCTGTACCTCTGAAACAATGCAATATATGTTAAGAAAAAAAAAAGAAGAAAGCAGGAGGGGAAGAATGAAGGGGGGAAATCGGAGGGGGAGACAAACTATGAGAGATGATGGACTCTGAAAAACAAACTGAGGGTTCTAGAGGGGAGGGGGGGGATAGGTTAGCCTGGTGATGGGTATTAAAGAGGGCATGTATTGAATGGAGCACTGGGTGTTATGCACAAACAATGAATCTTGGAACACTACATCAAAAACTAATGATGTAATGTATGGTGATTAACATAACAATAAAAAATTAAAAAAATAGAAGAGTTCAGTATGTATTTATGATTTTTGGCTACTCTAGAGCTCCTGTATTTTTTTTCATTGCTTGTAATTCAAGTTTCTGTCTCCAAAGATATAATACTTTCATTTCTTAAATTAATAAAATAAAATAACACATTATTAGTCCAAATATTAAAAACCTCATTCTTAGTTCTTTTGGCCTCTTTATGTTATGATAATGATATTCCTGCCTTAGATAGTGAATGTATTCTAAGCTTATCCAGCTACAGTAGCAATATTTTGTGAGTAAAGATAGGCAGTATTAAAGAAATCCCTAACAGAACCTACCTAATTACTTTGAAAATATCTCTTCCTAGTGACTTAACAGGACTGTTTTCCGTAGGAGAGAATGGAGCCTGGCAGAGAACATTCAGGGAGGACAGATCGACCTATCCAAATAGCACATTTTTTCCCCTCTGAAATGGGACAAAAACAAGCTTACATTTACTCTACCAAGTCTTTGGTCACATGAAATCAAATATTCAGGTGAAGTTTTTAAAAATCAATTTTACTTCACTGTTGAGCTTTGCTTTCTGACTTTGAGAAGAAGTTCTCCAAGGGCCACTGCTTGATATAAGTAGATTGATCTGAAGGACAGAAGACATGAGTTTGAAAACTAACCAAGATCTCTGGATGGCTTGAGGTCCCAGACCAGGTGGAGTCCAATGGACTACACACTCGGGGGGCTGATCGTTCCCATGTGCTCTCCCAGGGTTCTGAATTTGAAGCTGGTTAACAAAGACTATGCACAGGATGCCTGGGTAGCTCAGTCAGTTAAGCATCTGCCTTTAGCTCAGGTCATGATTCCAGAGTCCTGGGATCAAGTCCTGCATGAGGCTCCTTGCTCGACAGGGAGCCTGCTTCTCCCTCTGCCTGCTGCCCCCCCTGCTTGTGCTCTCTATCTCTGACAAATAAATAAAGTCTTTAAAAAAAAGACTATGCACCATCCATAAAGTACTGCATAAACATACACACACACATATATATTTAAAGTATGTAAAAGTTAACTTTATATACAAAAGTAACTTCAAGGGGTGCCTGGGTGACTCAGTCGGTTAAGCATCTGCCTTGGGCTCAGGGCATGATCCCAGGGTCCTGGGATGGAGCTCTGAGCAGGGAGCCTGCTTCTCCCCCTCCCTCTGCCCCTCCCCTCTGCTCCTGCTTGCTTTCTCTCTCTCTCTCAAATAAATAAATAAAATATTTTTAAAAAAGTAACTTCAGGCAAATATCCCAAATTTATAAAAGATATAATTTACTGAGTTAATTGGATATAAACTATTTAGGTGCCTATGCTCTAAATAGAAGAAAGAAATAAACCATATGCTTAACTTCTTATGTAACCTATTCTTTCACTAAGGAACGCCAGTAGATACTTTGTTTCTGTTTACTGAGGAAAAAAAAGTTATTTAGTTGTGAAATTTGGTGGACCTAAATTTAGACTTCATCTCAAAAAACAAAAATAGTTTTGAATAATTATGACTGGTTAATTAGTTGCTGCCTTCTATTGAGTAGTAGCCTTATTTTAACTGGAGGGAAAAAACAGCTTTTTTTTTTTTTTTTTTTAAAGATTTTATTTATTTATTTGACAGAGAGAGACACAGCAAGAGAAGGAACACAAGCAGGGGGAGTGGGAGAGGGAGAAGCAGGCCTCCCGCGGAGCAGGGAGCCCGATGCGCGGCTCGATCCCAGGACCCTGGGATCATGACCCGAGCCGAAGGCAGATGCTTAACGACTGAGCCACCCGGGCACCCCAAAAAACAGCTTTTTGATTAGACAGGTGATATAAGTTAATTTATTGAATTAACTGATTAACTGAATAAAGTTAATTCATTTTCTCTAATAAGCGCTAAAGGACTTCAGTATTTAATCTTTTCTTAAGTGTGGATTTATTATACTCTTTTGGTTTTCTTTTTTTCTGTTTTACTATCTCTCATAAATAGCTTGTCTTTCATCTGAATGTTATTTCAAACTATAGTGCCACCTAGTGTTTATACAATTTCTCTGGTCCATCCTCTCTAAGAAAGTGATGAAGTCATGGGTGAATATTTTAAAGTAGAAAAGCAGTGTTGTTTGTTTTTTTTAATTTTTCATACCATGGACTCTGAGTGAACCAAACTTATATTTTAAATTAAACTCAACTTCTAATTTCACCTAAAGAAAGCAACCAGTTATTTTTAGTAGACTTCACATGGGTCATGGCTGAGATGTTTAGTATTCTGCAGACTTCACTGAAATGTTTGGAATTCACAGAGCTTCACACAATGTCAAGTCCAAAGTAGCTGCTTAACAGATACTTAAAATCATAGACTGCTAGTGCTGGGATGTCCTAGCTGAGTGATTGGGGACATAGGGCAATGGTGAAAAACAGGGATCGCTGTAAATATGCTGTTATTTGTTTTCTTTTCACAAGTTTCCTCATTGGTTCACATGATTTCAAACTCCAGAACTATATTCAACTATTTCAAAAGTTAAGGAGGAATGTAAATAAAGCATTTACCTAACGATAAGGTGGTATCTAAGAGAATAATTAATCTTAATGTTAACTCCTTACAGATGTCCTCTCTTTAGAAAGATATATTTGGATTATTTGTTCCTACTTTTTCTTTTTTAAATATTTTATTCATTTATTTGACAGAGAAAGAGCACAAGCAGGAAGAGGGGCAGGCAGAGGGAGAGGGAGAAGCAGGCTCCCCGCAGAACAAAGGAGCCTGATGTGGGACTCGATCCCAGGACCCCAAGATCATGACCTGAGCCAAAGGCAGTCATCCAACCTACTGAGCCATACAGGTGCCCTTCCTGCTTTTTTAGAAGACAATTTATCACTTAGAATTGATGACAACTTTCAGCTCAATTTTAAATGTCATCTAAAGGAGTAAGATTATTTTGGGAACTTCTGACTATAGTTTTGGGAACTTCTCACCTTTCCTGGGGTTGATACTTTTTTTTTTAAGATTTTATTTATTTATTTGCCAGAGAGAGAGAGAGCACAAGCAGGTGGAGCGGCAGGCAGAGGGAGAGGGAGAAGCAGGCTCCCTGCTGAGCCAGGAGCCCAGTGTGGGACTTGATTCCAGGACCCTGGGATCCTGACCTGAGCGGAAGGCAGACGCGTAACCAACTGAGCCATGCAGGCATCCCTCCTGAGGTTGATACTTTTTGATATTGTTTTGGTTGGAGTGCCTTTGTAGCAAGCGACAGAAAACCCAGATAGTCTGTTGCCCATACAGTAAAAACCTATACAATTGGTTTGATCATGGCTCTGGTTCCGTTTCTCTAAGTTCTCTTAGCCCTGTTTTAGGTTTTGTCCTCCAGCTGGCTTCTCTCATGGTGATAATACAATCCATCATACCTGCCATCACTGCATCACCCAGGAGGAGAAAGCTTTTCTTTCCCTCTCCCTGTAAAAAGCTTCAGACAGGGCTTTACTCTGCATCAAATTAGATTGTGTCTTTCATTCTGGGACTAGGTCAAGAGAATGGGATTAATCTGAATGGTTTAAGTCAATCAGAAGCTGTCCTTGGAATAGAGCTGGGGTCAATTACAACCAAACTTCATGCCTGAAAGACTCAAGGTTCTGTTAGGAAGAGGGAAATATATACTCCACTCCTTTCTGGATCTCTGACAATGCTGCTGAACTGTAGATAGCTCATTAGTTCCATCATGGCTCATTCACATTGGTTATCCCAACACAAGGTGTCATATACAGTAAGTGTTCAATTAATATATATTTATGTATTTATTTTTAAAGATTTTATTTATTTGAGAGAGGGAGAGAGAGAATCTGAAGCAGACTTCGCCCTGAGTGCAGAGCGCGATGTGGGGCTCAATCCCACAACGGTGAGATCACGACCTGAGCCGAAACCAAGAGTCAGATGCTTAATTGACTAAGCCACGCAGGCGCCCGCAGTTAATGTATATTTAAAATAAGTTAGTCAGAGGCTAAAGAATGAATTCAATAATGGCTTGTTTTTATGATTTTAAATAAAGTATGAATACGTTGGCTTAAAAATACCTTTCTAAGTCAATGGATTGAGAAAGTAGTCATGTTTAAAATTGAGCATTTTTTGGTTATTTTTGCTATTGATTGTGGTAATAGCTACCATATGTTGTTATTACCCCACACAGCCAAACAGAAAGTTAGAAGGATGATTCATGGAGGAAACAGTACCCTCAATATGGAGATTAAAGTCCAGGAAGTGGAATACAGCATAAAATATTCATATCATTACTTTTCAAAACTTGTTTCAGATGTTGTCACAAGATGTTATCACAAGAAATCAAAACAGTAAATCTGGGAATACTCATTGAAAATGTGAGACTAAAAACATGTTGTTGATGTCATTTAGCGAAGTCCGTGTCAACAAGGAAAGATGGGAGCCCAGGACTTTCCAGGTTTCCGCCTTATGGCTTTGCCTTATTATCAAGCCACAGTGAATGAAACCAGCCACATCTTTCATTCTGGTCCAGTGTTATGGCCACATAACAGGGGCATTATGTTAAACCCTGATCTCTAGTATCCACACAGACCATGCCTTCAGAGATAAGGCATTCTTTTCATCAACTGTGTTATAACCACCAGCCAAAACTTTTCCCACTGAAGTGTCTCCTGACTGCTGACCACTTCAAATATGAGGGAAACACACACCTGAGTAAAGCCCATGGTTTAGTTTTCTCCAGAGACGAGGTCGCCATCTGGGTAGGTAGAGCCCCTGAAGTGGTTTCCAAGCTTGTTCTTCAGAGACCCAGGGTTTTGCCAAGGCTCAGGGACGGACATGAGGAGGAGCGTACTAGTGGATGTGATTCCATTCCTTACCTCTTTTCTCTGCTTTATAAAAAGATCTTTTATATATCAAGATCCTATATTCAGTTTTATTTAAAAAAAACAACAAAAAAACAAAGCCAGTGGCTACAAAGTTTGGAGAGCCCTTGCCATACAGGATAGGTGAGTATCCATGCCTGGAGGGCATAGCCGAAAACACTGTGATAAGTTAGTGAAGGTCTTAGTGACATATGGACGCCATGGTCTGCATCCTGGTGAAACATCTGACTGAAAGAGCAAAAGTTTCAGTTGTCATCTAGACTGGGTATTTACCACGCAGATATTTAACTGTGTATCACTCTAAATTCTCAAATAAGCAAATGGAATATTAAATGATTTCTAAAATGCAAAGCCTTACAGTGTCATATATTATTACAGATCTGCCAGTGATTCCCATGGGGCAAAACAGAACTTCTCAAAAGGCCTGAGCATATGGGTAAGTGACTCTCTGTGGCATTGTGACTTAGGAAATTAAAATTCCCCTTTAAAAAATAAAAAGTCTGTTCTAGACTTGTGACTAAACATTCTTCTGTTAAAAATTCACTTTTCTAGAGCAGAACATTGTCTTCTGTTAAAATGTAAATAATTCCATGTAGAAGATATGATGTTTCACAAAATACATACTCAAGTTTTCAAACATATAATTTAAAAATATCTGGAATTGCATTTATTTTAGTGTGCGATACCCTCTTTCTCTTTAACAACAGAAAACTGAATCTTGCCAAATTGAGGTAACTCAGTCACTTCTGGTTTTAAACTCAGTTTTTTTGGAAACTTACTACTCAGCCTTTCAAGAGTCTTTTCCCCCTTCTTCCATTCTCCTTGAAAGAATCTGGGTTTGTGGAGGCTTATCTAAGGGAATGCTGGTGCATTGAAGAGTGCATGTCTTATCTGTGGTGGTCTCCTGCCCTCAGAGGCCTTTGCTGAGGTGTAACTCACCTCACCAGGTCTTGGGGATTGACTTCTGCCTTTGCTTCGTCTTCCACTTCCAGTTGTATAATCTATACTCTCTGTGTCCTTCTTGACTCAATCACAAGGGTTCTTTAGTCTATCATTCCCTTAGATACTTCTCTGCCTCCTTGGGGACCAGGAACCCCTGACTAGTCCCCACCCCAAACTAAGGTGAGTAGAACTCTGGATAAAAAGGGTGGTATGTGGGGCACCTGGGTGGCTCAGTTGGTTAAGCGACTCCCTTCGGCTCAGGTCATGATCCTGGAGTCCCAAGGATGGAGTCCTGCATTGGCCTCCCTGCTCAGCAGGGAGTCTGCTTCTCCCTCTGACCCTCCCCCCTCTCATGTGCTCTCTCTCTCTCTCTCTCTCATTCTCTCTCTCAAATAAATAAATAAAATCTTAAAAAAAAAAGGGTGGTATATGGACATGATATGAGTACATAAACTACTTAAATTATTTGTTATTAGTTTTTAATGAGATTAGGACAGGAATTGAGAATAAACATTCAGAAACTTTTGTAGAAATTTGGATTTAATAATTAAAACTTGGGGCTTGTATTTTTATGTTTTTGGATTTTCTTTATTATATACCCAGTAATTCATTTTTATTATTCTATTTTTATTAAAAAAGTAACTGGGCCTTCACCACAGTGAGTTTGAGAAGTCTTGGCCTGGATGATTGCTTTTCCTGTTCAGGCTCCATGTTGGAGCTGGCATAGGGCTTCTGTGTGAGATCTGGGAAGCTACATCTGCCCATTCCGCTGAGGCCATGAGTCTCACTGACCCACCGAAAGGAAAGCCACAGGCAAATCAAGAAAAAGCATGAAAAGGAACCTCTGTTAAGATCTTAAAATATTGTCTACCTCACCGTCTGGATATCCCTTAACAAAAAATACAGGAAAGTAGAAAGAGCTACATAAATGTAAAAAAATCATTTTACCTCTAGGGAGCCTGATTTTCCTCAACAATAAAAAGAGAATAATAAACCCCATTTCACTGATTGTTGTAAGGCTTACATGAGAAAACATACATAAAATTCTTAACTCAGGGCCTGGCACAGAAATATTAATTTCCTATAAAGTAAGTAGAGTTCCTAAAACATTTTTTCATTTCAGCAGTTAAGTTCTCTACCCATGTATAAAACATAAGTGTCCATTCTTATTAATCTTTACGTTACTGGAAGTTGAAAATTCACTACATAGGGCTGTTACTGTAAGAATCATAGTATTTACTAGAATTGTAAGAATTAAATGAGAGAACAAATGCACAGTGGTCAAACAAAGTGCCTTGGATGTAGGAGGAATTGAATTAATGATAGTGTCCCCCGTGATACACATGCACACACACATATGCATTCACCCACACACACATGCACATCTACACACACTCACCCATACCTAGCATACTCGGATACAAGATTCAAAAGCTGTTTTCTATCAGTAAAATAAAAAATGCAGTAGACCTGGGCATCTACTGTGGATGATGTTTTGTTGATATATTTGGTGTATGAGTTTATTAAGTAGAAACAAGGCAAAAAAATGACGGCTGCCTCCTGATGATTTTGTTCTCCAGCTTTCAGAGAGTGATTCCATAATTGCATCTGTTTTCTTCCTATCTTGCCACAGTGTGACTTTGGTAAAGTAATTATACTAGCAAAGGATGGTTTGGACCTTGGAAGTGGAATATTTCTCTTAAACACTGCTATTTTAATTAAATGGAACCCCTAGGAGAACAGTGTTTAGTTGTGCAAATGAAACGGGCCGAGCCTTGGGGCACTTTGAATCCAATAGAGGAAATACAGCAGCCTAGTCAATTGGGCACAAGCTATGAGAAGAGTGAAACCATTTATCAGGCAGACTGGAAGTTAATTATTTAGTCAAAATATAATATGTCATAACATACCAAATGCATCAAGCCACGTGGGGCAAATACGTAAATGTGGCGATTATTGATCACCACCAAATTAATGCCTTGGTTGTTTAATCAGTTTTGTATTTGTTTTCAGCACTTTAAAATCAGTTAAAAGCCAGTGCAATAAAAACAATGGTTGGAGCTAATACAGAGACCAGAGCCATAATCAAATTTCAAAGTCAGAAACTGAATTTGGTTCATAAAGCCCCAGAAAGCATGGTTTCAGAATCACTATGTAGACTAGGGCTTATGGGGAAATTTTCTCAATGGCATAAATGAGATCCACACACAAAGTAACAAAGAGAGTAATAATCTTCTCTTTATACATCTCTGGGCCTTCAAATCCACCCACAGTCCTGGACAAAACACACTTTCACATAATTTGGGGAGTAAAGTGGTATCAGGAAATGAAAATGATGGGGATGAGAGAGCACTACATTATCAGGAGCCTGTCTTAAAATGTACCCAGGGGTTGATTTAATTTGTTTTATGGTAAGACCCGTAGACATGGAAATGACTATGGTGAAGGAAGGAGTTTTTATACTCACAGATCTTTAGAAGCTGGAAGCTAGGCATGCCACGCAGGTCCACATGGGAAGAACAGGTTGGTCAGGAGATAGAGGGAAGGCAAGGGGAAGTGTGGGAAAAGTCTTCATTGTGGTTTCTGTGGGAAAGAATGGGCCAGGCAAGGCAAGGCAAGCAGATTTAAGATTGGCTAGTTTGAATAATTCCAGCAGGCTCTGGGGTGTATGGATTGTCCTGAACTGTTTTATACTTGGTCCTGAGGTGATCAGGGCAGCAGGGCTGGTGGCTGGGTACCTGAGAATTCTGTAAAGGAGGTAGTCGGGGAGCTTGGGCTGCGGATTGGGTGGTTTGCATATGAAAGGGGTGCTTCCAGGCAAGTCCTTTACCGCCGCTAGGAATTGCCCCTGAGAGACGGTCTCTCCAAGGCAGGTGAGGCCCTAGGGCATCAAAAAATAGAGAAAATATGGGAATATGGGTAACCCAGGACCTTTCTTTCTCTGCGTTCTGGGATATGAAGAATATTAAAGTATTGAAAACACTGGGTCTGGCATCACTCTGTATGTCACTCAGCTGTGCTAAGGGCTGTCTTTATTTTTATGCTTTGTTAACCCTTCAAAGATGCTATCTGAGCTTTGCGGATCCTGACCAGGCATTCTTCTTAACTACAGATTATTTTGCAGCTCTGCTGCTAGTCATGTTTTCTTCAATAGCAAGAAGGCTTAAAAAGTTAAATAATGAGAAAATGACTCTTTAGACACCAGTGATTCTGCAGAAGTTCTCTTGAAAACTCTTCACTTATGGAGAAATGTCTAGGAAGGCTGCCCACTGAGGGTGTCAGTGAAGGTATTAAGAGATCAAGCATTGTTGAGGAAAGATGAACATCCCATCGTGACATAAACAGAATACATTCTAGAAATTAAGGTCTTGATACTTCAAAGAGCAGAAGCAGCGATATCCTTCGACTGAAATAGGTGGGAATGGTTTTCAGATCACTGTTTTATACCTCATACACAGGATAAATTATAAGCCAAACTGTGGCCAAATTTGTCATATCAGAGATGTATTTTACGTTCATTTATTTAATGTGATCACTGTAATGCCTATGGTTACATTTGTGCTAAATTTTCAGTTATTAAATTTGATTTTCAGTAGATTAAATTTAGCAGTAAAATGTTCTCTGTGCCAAAGCATAAAAGGAAAATCCTCAGGCAATAGCATTTTTTCAATCATTGTTTTTTGAAATGCATTTGGTTGTAATAAACACAAACACACATGGCAAAATATGACAACTGTTTTTTTCATTGTTAGCATTTTCATCTGGAAGTTTGAAATTTAGCCAACAATTGTTCCGAGGTCAAGAAGTGAAAACATCATAAAAATGTTTTCTCACAGAAAATAACACTGCATTGATCACATCTAACCGGCTCTGGAAAAATAACAAAGAACCAGTCCTCTGTCTCCAAGGGAACAAATGCTGGCGTTTCCCTTAAACAGTGGCTATTCCTTGTCTCACCACTGTGGGGTGCTGCTTCCCATTAAATTGTGTGTGTGTGTGTGTGTGTGTGTGTGTGTGTGTGTGTGTGTGTGGGTTCGCTTTTTACATCTATGATGTCTGATGTTGAAAGGAGAGTATACATTCTGATTTGGAAATATCAAGTGCTAAGATTCTAGGTACTGAATCTGAGCTCTCTGAGCTTGACTGTGGAGATTCGGCTTTACCAGATGATAACTAGTTATCCTGAGCCTGAAATTACATATATTTCCAGCTCAACAAATGGCTTCCATGATGGTAGCAGAACTCCAACTAACCATATTGCTAATTAATCTGATTCCACACACAGACAACCTTTCAGATTATGGAAGCATTCAACTCTCTTTCCAGTCGAGACTCCTGTGTTTCACCATTTTAGTGAAAGAACAATTAAACAAATAAGTAAGATTTTGAATATGGATGCTCATGTAGACTTGCTAGTTAGTTTGGTTAAAAAGAAAAAAAAGAACTCCACAAGACTACTTGACTTAAGGGGAATAAGTTAAAGACTACAGGAATAGCTTAAGGAACTCAAAGGAAGAGACTATAACCTCCACGATGGGAGCTGGGAAATGCCAGTCCTCAGGAAGCAATGGAGCTGTCTCTATACTGCTAAAGCCACATGGTCCTTTTCTCTCTCTGAACTTCAAACTGAGAAAATGCTTCCTGTCCTTCCTTTTTGTATTTAAACACAGTAAAATCCCATGAGGTAAAAAAAAAATTGGAGAGTTTCTATAATACTTCTCTTTGCATAAATTGCTGTCACACTTTGAACAGACTATCTGGCTTTATATAGATTGGGATTGATCTTATTCCAGCAAAAGGGGTTGAACATTCTAATGCTACCCATGTCTTTTTCTTCATTTCAGCTTGATGTCTTTATACTTTTTGTTGAACTTCACTGAATTTATTAGCGTTGTTTAAGAGTCCCCTGATGACTATGTAATAGAAAGGCAGGCTTGTTGCTCTTCTGATCCCTATGGCCCTTGAACAAGGGATGGATACATCATCCAAGGCCTATCAATTCACTGATTGGCCAGATTTTCTCTCACAGGAAATGGGCCATGGAGACATGTGCACTACAATAATTTGGGGGCTGAAGTTTGAGCTGAAAGGTCAGATAGAAGCAGAGCTTGATTCAGTGACATAGCAAGTAAAAGCTACAAGCAAGCTGAATGTTATGGGGAACCTAAACTGAGTAAAAGAGTAAATTATTAAATTTCCTGAATAAAGTCTTTTCCATTGACAAATACTTTGGAAAGGATTCCAAGAGGGCATGAAAGAAGGTCTAATAATTGAATTAGGTTATTTACATATCTGAGACTCAGGATTTGGGGACAGAGGGAGTATTTAAAGAAAAAATACCTTTCTCTCCTGATTCAACTCCAGGAAGGTTAAATAATTTAAAAGGTCTGGTAAGATTGAAGAGAATTTCTAAGGAAATGCACCATGAATATGACTGGATTAAACAATTGCCAGGTCACAGGTGTTGAATCTGGCTTTGCTTTCTTCATCATATCCCCCGCCCCAGTTTCTGCCATGCCCCTCTGGCCCAGGAATAGGGGTAGAGGAACTGCTTCCTCAGTATTGGGGTGAGAGAAGAGGTACAGTGGCTATGGTTGCTAGTTTCTTATTGACATTTTCTTTTCCCTTGGACACTGATGGGAGAAAGAAAGGAAAACATACACAATGTTATCAAAAATATAAGCCCATTGACAGTAGCAAGGCTGTGGCATTTATTTTAGATAATTTACCAAATAAGAAGCACCATCCATTTCTAGAAAGAAGTCTAAAAGAGAAATTGGTGATTCTAATTCTGTTCTATCCCTAACAGACTTTCTGAACCCAGACAGGTCCCCTCATTTTTCTGGGCCTCAGTTTTCTTTTGTATAACAAAAGATCAAGTCCCTTCCTACTCTCTCTATTGCTTATGTTTCTTGTTATTCACATGGCACCCTCTTAAAGTGGCTGTACCCATCCCAAACCAGATGACAATCTTTGTTTCCCAGGCCAAATCAGGGTGTATAATTTTGGAAGAGCAGATCTGCCAACTTAAGATTTATAGGAACCAATAAATTAAATAAGCTGGGCTTTTGACAAGCAGTTGTTTTGAAAGAGGGAAGAGGATCCAGGTAATTACTTGATATTCCATGGAATTAAACCATTTCAACCCTTCCCTCTCCATGACATACGCACATGATTCCAACCAAATTGTTGTGCATCTGAAGCCCATGTGGAGAGGCAGGAGAGTGCAAAGAGTTTGAGGGTGTAGGTCCTAAGGCCAGGTTGCCTGATTTCAAAACCCAGCTTTGCTATTTCCTACTATGTGATGTTGGGCAAATTACTTAACCAATCTGAGCCACATTTTCCCCATCTGTGAAATGGGTATAATAATGATACTTTCCTCAAAAAGTGGTTGTGAGGATGAATAAAAGCACTCAGTATAGTGTCTGGCACATAGAAACATTGCTTATAGTTATTATATATAAATTATATTTTTATATAATTTTATTTTATTATTTTATTATATATAAATATACTGGTAAGGAAGGGGTTAAGAGCTCATGGAATTTGATAAGGTCTGGGAATGCTTTAAAATGAAGAAAAATGAATTACAGACAAACTCTCTGGCTTCCAAGAGGCATCTTTTTTTCCCCCATGCTGGCATGTCCCCAACATTTGTCCATCAAATCATCTGAGTGGTGAGTGGCCTCTCCTCTTGAGTATGTTCCAAGAACCAAGGATGGAAGAATCTCTGTAGACGACTCCAAATGGCTACCCATGTAAGCAGGCTGGTTGGGTTTTATCGATTACCTAGTGTAGCTTCTCGTTTTATAGATGATTGGCCACTCATATTGGAGAAAAGTGTAGGCAGAGAGCCGAAGTAGCCACACTGTCCAGGGAAGGGTCGTGCAGAGTGTGGGGAAGGCTGTCTCAGAAAGCTGGAGTCCAGAGGGGGAGATAAAATAGGAGTCAGCACCATATAAACAGGGTAGAAGGAAGAGGCAGAAGAACAAAGTTAGAAGAATTTTCCACAAATACCTCCAACAATAATCATGCAGTTTGGGAACTGAGAAATCTCTGTGGAGCTAGGCTCTGCTGTGTCCTTGGCATTCCTAGCATCACAGACGGCCAGTGTCTTGGAAACCCAGCCTGCGATACAACTCATGAGGTTCTCATGAAGAAGATGGGAAGGATGTATGGGGAAAAAAAGTGTGGCTGCCAACTGCTGGCTTACTTACAGGTACTGTGATTTGTTTAGTGTTTTATTCAGTGTCTAATAAAGCTGCTTATCGTTTTGTCCATATCACTTTGGGCTTATTCAAAGACAACATCTTTTTGTTAAAAATCCTGATGTAAGCGCTCTAATTAGTTTTTGTAGAACTAGCTAGATGTGGAGGGTCTCTAATGATCAGCAGTTGGTTGCTCTGCTGGTGCCCAAAGAGAAGGTCTGCCCCTAATTGGATTTACCTGCATGGTCTAGTTACCAGACAAGAAGTACAGGAGAGGAGTTACTGGGGAATAAAGACGTGAAATAAGGACGTGTGCATGAGAGACTGCCAAATATCAAAACTTGTGCCATCTGTTGTGTTTATAAAGCTATGATATTCATAGATCAGACTGGACAGAGTTTTAGGGTTCACCTAGCATAGATCCTCATTTTTTTTAGAAGAGGAAACCGAGGCCCAGAGTAGTTCAATGCTTGTGCAAGGTCACCAAGTCTAGGAGGCAGCCAGTGTCCTACTCAGGGGCTCTTTCTGCCTTAGCCCACTGCCTCTCACCGTCATGGCTAACCTGTGTCTTCGGAGGGGAGGAAGTTGTTTCTCTCTTTGTTTTTATCATGTAGGCTGGAAGACTTCTTTTTAGTAAAACATAGTAGTGAAAATTACTGTTGGCTATTTTCTAAAATACAGTTCTTTTAGAATGAGGATTTCAAAGATAGCTTCCAGTTAGAAGAGTTCTTCACGATGATGTGTGAGACAGACCGCCCCTTTGAACAGCCCAGGAATCATTCCTTACGGAAGACTCAGGTCATGGGTAAAGAAGCTGGAACAAGGTGATGGCCTTTTGTTAGAAAGGAAAACGCTTTGATGAATGAACCAGGGCAAACATGTGAGAAAATGTACCCTCAAATCCCAGGAAAGGGAAGGCGGGCTTGCTTGTCTAAAAATGGTTAAAAATGACCAAGTTAAGTGTATGAATAAGCCAAGTTACTTATACTTGTCTGAGAGAAGAGGTGGCTTATCCAACTACCTTTCAGGAAAAGAGTGTCTCAGTGCTCTGTGACTCTTCAAGTTTGTTCAGGTTTCTAAAATAGGATTACCAAGGAGGCTGACAGCAATGGGAATAATGAAGTGCCCAGAATAAGCAGGAAGGTGGCTTATGTCATGTTGTATGCAGCATCATGAATAAGAGGTGATTTATCCCTTTCATCAGGCCAAGCTCCTCATAGGCAAGGAATCTTATTCAAACTATGGCCACATCCTAGACCATAAATAAAAATCCCAAGCAACAAAAGCACTCTTGACCAAATATAATTTAAAATTAGACTGCATTCATCTGATTTTAAAGGTAGGAAAATGTTTCAGAAACATTTTATCCATAGTCTATAAATAATATCATGATCTTCACAAATTTGATATTTAAAATTCCGGTTGGTGAAACTGTTGTCAAACTCTCCAAGGGCTTTAGGGGAATAGGAAAAGTACTGTAAGCCACTTGAAGCCAAGGAATATTGAGAAAGCATGGAAGGGTTGATGTTTCTCTGGGTTTTGTAGGAAATGTAGGAATGGAGTCACTGTGTAATGGAAATATATATATATATATGCTTTTATGTATATGAAAGGAAAACAACGTGAGCAGTCTGCATTTAAATGTTGTCTTACTTTTGAAGAGTATCAAGATCCTTTTGTTTTTTTCCTCATGGAAAATCTGCAGACCTTCCCTTTAATACCTAGGGAGGTGAGGAGAAAGCATTAGATGGATCATTTGGAGGTGAAAAAAGCCTCATAAATTTGACTTTTATTGTGCCATCACAAAATTTCTAAGGAGTTTTATTTATTATTTATTTTAGTTACAGAAAAAACTAAAGTACATTGTATGCCTCTATTTACCAAGTAAAGTTTTTAATGAGGTCATTAAAATGACTTTCTAATTCCACCGTGCTGATTTTTTAGGTAAAATGAAGGGAAAGGCTCTTACTGCAACCTCTGCCCTCTGTTGTAAATTGACCTTGCACATGCCTGTCTGCTATGTGAACCGTGAAAAATTTTTTGGAACTCTTTCAACCCTCTCTCTTGCTTCGTTGTGGTAGTTAACATCTACAGTGAATGATAAATCTGTAAAAGGCACAGTGCAACGCTGCTCATTAATTGGAACACGTGTTACAAATTCATAGGTAGATGGAGGCTGTGATGATCCATATGAGTAAGTCGAGAACATTGGGTTTATGCAGCTCCCTTTGTTCTTCATGTGATGATAATAAGGGACATACAGTCATTACCAATAAAACAATGTTCTAGGGATCTCTTCCTAATGAGCATCAGTTCTAACGCTGGAGGCTGTTAGCTGTTGCCAGTATTATAAAACTACAAACAAGTTTACTAGTTTCTTCCTGAAGCTTTTTTTGGGTTTTGAGTTGTAAGCTTTTAACAGAGTGACAGAATGAACACATCGTTCAACTGCCGGTTTTTTCACTTGGTCTTCTTTTAGACCCAAAAACTGTACTGCGGACATGGCTTTTTAAAAAAAAATTTTATTGTTATGTTAATCACCATACATTACATCATTAGTTTTTGATGTAGTGTTCCATGATTCATTGTTTGTACATAACACCCAGCGCTCCATTCAGTACGTGCCCTCTTTAATACCCATCACCAGGCTAACCCATCCCCCACCCCCCTCCCCTCCAGAACCCCCAGTTTGTTTTTCAGAGTCATCGTCTCTCACAGACATGGCTTTTTTAAAAATCAAATTCTTTTGACATTTTATAGATTTGATGGTTTAGGTGAGTCTTTCTTTATTCACTGTAACTTAGGGGAAAAAAAAAAAACTGAGCAGATTCTTTTAGAACTTCCCTAAGTGAATTTAGGCGTAGTAGATGCCAAAAGTCACTCCTCCAAGGACAACGCGAGCTCAGGTTAATAGTCACTGTAAATAAGAATCTTGAAATGGAACTAGAATAAGTGAATGATTATAACAGGATGATCTTTACTGTGCGGTTGCTCACAGGGTGGTTTCTGGTGTTGGACTCCAGCTGTCTGAATTTTAATTTGCCATTTGCTATTGTTTCACTCTGGGAAGTTGTATCCTCTGGTTGAGTGTCAGAATAAAATGGAATTATAATAGCGACTTCCTCATAGTGCTAGGAGGACTAAATGAGATGGTAGATCCAAAGCTTCTAACACAATACCTGGTTACACTAACCATTATTATGTTATTATAATCTAAGTGTAGTGACATAAATTCATAGGATTAAGTGAGCTGTTCATCTTGAAATTCTCATAATTCTAGCTATCCATATCCGTGGTTACACTGTAAGGCACATTTTATTTCTGTTTTCACATGAAGAAAAGATATAGAATGAATAACATGTAATTGAGTTTATCACTGAGTTAAATATTAAGGTATTTTAAAAAGTGCTTTTAATATTGGGACATGATAACAGTTTGGAATGTGAGTCATACTATCCGTTATATCGTGTGACTTCATCTGCCAAGAAGTTCGGTGGTTGCATTTTCCCCTTCCTTTATTTTTAACTTTGCAGAACGAGTTGAACGTTTTGCTTTTCAAATTTTATTTGAGGGAAAAACGTCTATGCTATATTTTTGCAAAGATTTGCCCTCTTTCTGTTATTTGATAAAATCTATTCATTTCAGCTAAGGACTTTATGGCCAAACCATGTCTCTCTACCGGAAGAATCAATGTTGAATCAGATATTTATTTTGATGATAAGAGCTAATTGACAAGTGTTAAAAGCTAAGAACAGCTAAGTGACAAGAACTTGGTTCAGGAAGATAAAACCTAGCCAAAAGAAGAAGGTAAAGAAATCCCTGCCAGAATGAAATGGGGGCTTATTCCAGTTGCTTGCCCAATCATTTTGCCATTCCTACTGCATTCTGTACGTGGAGAAATGGAAGTGGTGAATTCTGGGGGCTGTCACTCTATGCAAGGGATTAAGACAGGCCCCACTGGCCGGCCCCTCCTCAGTGCCTGGGACTCTCTGAGCAACGGGGATTATGGTAGCCCCCCACCACTTCCCAGCAAGTGGCACTCTTTCTTTTCTCCTTTTTCTCTCTCATTCTTCTGTATCCTTTTCCAAGAAATACATATTCTCCAAATGCATGAGACCGGCTCCTGTCCTCAAAAATCTTATTATTGAGCGGATGTGCCCTGCAGCGATCCATCCTAACAGAGTCCCCCACGTGGCTCTCAACATCCAATCAGGATGATTCCGGGCCCCTTACATTAAACTGCATTTCATGGGTCTAATAAGTACCTCCTGAGTAGCACCTTTGTAGTATAAGAACATGGAGAAGGAGAAAGCTTATTTGTCCCATGATTATATTTTCTAAGGGAAAACTTAAAATGGGCCATTTTATTTTCCCATGTATAAAATAGTGTTTTGTATGTAAGTGGACTCAGCAATCCAGGAGGGCGTGTGTAGGTGCCAAAAGAGCTCCAGGTTGCTTGGCAATGTACACAAGGACCAAAAACCACATATGGCTGTCATTCCAGGGATGCTCAGTGGAGAGGAGCCCAGAATAATAAGCTTCGAATGAGAGGTGAAAAATGTGAGGGCACCACTGTGTTTAATTTTTTTTAAACAAAAACAAAATAAACAAAAACCAAGCCGTAAATGTATTATTTCCCCTCAGAAGGGGAACACCAATAATAGGGTTTAGGCTTATGGTGCCAAGTTCTCTCAAGTTAAAACTAGACTGATGCAAAGCAGATGAAATTTCATCTGTGGCTTACAAATGAAAGCTTTTTAATGGGGAAATAGAACCACTTTTGCCCCAGAATTGTGCCGGAGCCTCAGGTTCAATAGAAGTTCAAGTCTTCTCTTCCTCAGCATGCTGGAAGCAGGCATCTTGGTAAACATGTTCTAAAGGATTCATGCGGAATGTACTAAAGGTTTAATGAGAAGCGTTTCTGAAAGCCAAGAAATACAGAACGATCCCCCAAATGAACAGTCTACTGTTTAGGTTTATTTTTTAAAGAATACATCAATCTAACATACATAGAACTAAATCTCATCAAATGGGGACTGGTTGATAGAGGATACCTTTGGTAACACACTTCATTGTCTCTTCATTTGGAGAAGGTAATGAACTTGGCAGCCACCCTGCCCCTTATTATAAATTTAGGAGTGGGATCCCATCCATCCCTAACTCCTCTATTTTCTGAGCAGAGCATTTTTAGGGCACCACTGTCATCGTTAAGGCATTAATGCTGAAAGAATTGACAGCATTTGGGAGAGTTGGAGAGGTGAGGGTTTTGTAGTTTTTTTCCATAATTAAATCTGTATTTTAAGTTATTTGTTCGTTTTATGTTGTTTTAAACCTCAATGAAATAGAATCCTATCTTTTTATTTTCTCCAGTATTTTATAGTGCTTGTGGGAGGTGGAGGTGGGGCAAGAAGAGGGAGTTGGATGATAAGGTTCCTGTGAGTCTAAGCGGTCACCAGCAAGGACAGTGCGAAAGGCTGCTTCTGACCGCTGCCTGTGGCACCTGATGCGAAAACTTACGGCTGAAGAGCGTACAGCGTCATCGTCCATCAGGATGCTTGCCCCAGGTTCTGCAAAATCCCAAACTGGAGAGCTACAAGTTAGTTCAGTTTCTTCCCAGAATAAAATGAGACCACCACGAATCTACCCTTGCTTGGTAAAGGTAAATCTCCAAACGGACAGGAAGAATCTTCAAGGTGGCAGCACGTTCATAGCTTTCAAATCCTCCCCTTCTGAAGTTTTTTAATTAGAAGATACAGTAACTACATAAAAACAATGGATCCAGGAATAAACACCTCCGAGGCGCTACCAACCTGGAACTAGGCAGGAAGCATCCAATTATTAATGATCTCTTCTAGTCTCAGACTAAATATTGCTTGTTTTGACTTTCATGCAAAAATACTCCTTTTCAAGGAACCACTGCCAGTTGATAGGCTTGAAAATAAAACAGAGCTTAGAAGTGCAAGGAGGCTTTGGTCTGTGACTTCCGTGCCGAGATAAGATTGTGGGGCTGCCCGTTTGTCTGCCCATCCTTCGCACCAGCAGCACTGTGCCATTGTTATTATTGCTCTGATTTTCCATGTCTCTGTGCTTAAGGAAAAAGCAATTATGGGAGCTTTGAGCCAAGGGAATAACAATAAAGAAATGATTTAAAACCAGGAGCAGGAAAAGAGAGGGAGTGACGGCTCTTCAGCAGGCTGGTGAAGGGTGAGCTGAACTGCCCTGGTGGAAATGGCTTAATGTGTTTAGGAAAAGCTGTTTGTTGCTCCGTGAGAAGTCCTCTTTCGTTTTGGACTTGGCAAATGATCCTACAGAAAGTATTTATTCATTGAGAGTATAGTCAGCTTAGTCAGCAATCTTTTCTGTACAAGAAAAAAAATGTAGGAAAGGTTAGCATATTCCACAGGCCCTCATATGGCTCGATCCTTCTTCGTTTATGGGTCTAGGTCTCCACGACATCAAAAATGAGTGGGCAAGAAGGGAACTATGGAAAAGCTAGCTGTCCCTCTTATGTATCCTTAAACTAACCAGTTGGATTTTTTAAAACTGGATTTACTGAATTAAATGAACTGACCTTGAGTGATCATAATTTCAATTTTGCGTGGTCTCCACGGAGCCAGTGTGAGGGTGTTGGTGACACCATTGTCTCTTATTTATTGTCTGTCAGTGTCTCAGTTGCCCAGGCTCAGAATCTGAGATTTACTTATTAGCCACCTATTCAGACACCACGCACTGAATAACCACTGTTTAACTCTATCAGGCCCCGTCCTAGGGCCTGATCTTCAGCATTTTATTTTCTTTCAATCTTGTCATCAATCAGCCCAGTTTTGGTTTTTCATTCTAGCCCATGGACTCTACCATAGACTCTGCTCATGTAATGGGTGTATTACTGCAAAAGCCCTGCTCTAAATGTTCATGTTTGCTGATGTTTAATCTCTGAGTGTATTCTATGTGCCCCCGCCGCCCACTTGCATGGTTCCTTTTTACTACCGTGACTCCATTGTTTATGAGATCAACTGAAAAATCCCTTTTGATGGAATCGAAACTTTTTCTTTTTAAAGATTTTATTTATTTATTTGAGAGAGAGGGAGAGAAAGTGCGCACAAGCGGGGACAGGGGCAGAGTGAAAGGGACAAGCAGACTCCTCATTGAGCATGGAGCCCGAAGCAGTGTGGGGTTCGATCTCAGGACCGTGAAATCATGACCTGAGCTGAAGTTAGACGCTTAACTGACTGAGCCACCCAGGAGCCCCTGAAATCGAAACTTTCTTATCATCTGACCTTTCCTCATGGGAATAACCTTATTTCCTGAGGCTCTTCATCCTGTCCTATACCTGCCATGCTTTTTTACCTTCTGGCATTTTGCTCAGAATGGTTTCTCTACCTTCTTGCTAAGCTCCAGGCCCCTCCTAACCTTCCTTGTCTCTTGATTGCAATCTCTCCCATGGCATTTAGTATTTCTATTCCATATTCTGTCTTGTCTTACTTTTTTTTTGTTTTTTTGTTTTAGCATTTGCTGTTTTCCTAACAAGTGTATATTCTTCTGAAAGGCATATTCTCGATCTTTGACTCATTTTGTCTTACTCACTGTGCTCAGCACGTAGTAGGTGGTGAAGAAATGCTTATTGAAAAGTGGTTAGCAAATTGAATGTTTTCTATAAAGCAGCGGTCAACCAATACCTGCCTACTACGCTCATCTGTCCCCAAAGAAGCAGCTTTCAGAAAGAGTAGATAAAAGGAAAGATTCAATTTAAGAATGTTCCTAATATGTACTAGAAAATGTTGAATCTTTCATGTTGTAAAAGCCACCTTTAGAAGATTACATGATTGTTCATGTAACAGGAAAAGCTTATACTTGATTTTTATTTGAAACAGGAAGTTCAGGTAACTACAACATCTGCATTCTTATGACATGTTTAATACTGGGCAGCCTGACCTCTTATTGTAGCTTAATAATTTTATTTTCTCTAATAACACAGTCTCTATCATGGTGAATTATGGTATTCAGAAATGTTTTGATGATTACCTTGTGTAAAGTGAGTAATTCTGACCACTGAAGGCCTTTTTCTGCACTAAAGTAAGGGGTTGTAAGACAGTTGCCCTTTGCCATCATCCTGGTTGACTTTGAAGAGCATAGGGACACAGCAAACAAGCTTTCCTTCATGGGACTTGTTCAATGTGTATCTTGCCCATATCTGAGTATCTCCATTACTGATATTGCCTCAGCCTCCTGGGACTCAGGAGAGAGGGGAGGGAGAGCATGATTCCAGCTCCAGATATAGTATTTTAAAGACACATTTATTTCTGAAGCAATCTCCTAAAGAAAGCATAGATAATGCAATTATAGGTCTTAGAAAAAAACATAGAATATTTAGGAACTAACCTTTTAAAGAATGTTCTATTACCACTGGTGCTTGTTTATATGTTCCATACTTGGCATAACTACCATTAATACAAGCAGCCTTCAAATTTACAAAGATTACCTTCCACAGGTGAGGATGTTAACATGTACTGAGCATAGGGATTTATAAAAGTGGTCAGCAGTGAAAGGCAGGAAAACCTCTGAGCAGGAAAAGCTAGAACCCTGGGAAAAAGGAATTGTCCATGGCCTCCATCACTGGCTATTAGTACTGCCAATCACCGCCCCAATTCAGTTTTTCTGCCATCTTGACCAGACGGTCTGTTTTGCCTAACTAGTGTATTCCACGTCTTCTTTGCATTAGCAGCCTGGAAAAACTTTGCAACCTGCATTTTCTAGCTTTTGTGAAAAGTATCCCCTGTTTGGTGAGCTTTAGCAAAACCCCTGTGCCAGACTTCAAAGGCTGCACCAGATAGGAAGGGCTCTCCTCCTACTCCTGAACTCTCTTCATTGTGGGGCAGAGGGAAGATCTGGCTCACCTGTCTCTCTGAGTGCTGCCCATGTCAGTTCAGAGGAATAGAAGTAGATATCTGCACAGCGGAGTAAAAGAACTATATGATTTATTTAAAAACGCATTTTGGGTAGTAATTTCTAATTTGTGGATTGCGAATTAACTATGAATTACTGTGGATTCATTTTATAAATTTTCCCAAGGCAATAAAGTTTGTCCTGTAATAAATCTAGATATTATAAAAATGTTTGTAAGTTTCCAAATTAAGGGAACTTTCCATGTAATTCACAAGGACTTCAGAGAATAAAAACATTTAAGCTATTAAATTATTTAGAGGAAATCTGAGATGATTGGGGCAGAGGTGGCAACATAAGTCTTGGATCTTCCCAACTACCACATTAAAAGAGATAGACAACTAGAGAGCAACATA
The DNA here is from genome assembly GCF_004348235.1 of Phoca vitulina. Taxonomy (NCBI): domain Eukaryota; kingdom Metazoa; phylum Chordata; class Mammalia; order Carnivora; family Phocidae; genus Phoca; species Phoca vitulina. The sequence goes on along the minus strand of NW_022589712.1, from coordinate 59,332,705 downwards.
AAAAAAAAAAAAAAAACAACCCACAAACAACACAGAAGGGTGACAGAATATCCCTATTAACTCCAAAATATAAGAATATGATAACATATTACCAATAGCAACAAGACCTACCAGTTAGCAGCTTCCGTGTGAGGGGAAGCATAGGGAAGCACCAGACATCTGTCAGATCTGAGAACAAGAGAGTCCCCACATAACCAACAGATATTCATGAAAAGTGCAGCATACCAATTTGAGAAACCAGGAGAGATTTTGCCCAATCCAATAGCAGCATAAAGAGTCTGGTGATAAAGACTGGAGGGATGGAGCAGGCCAGCCCTTGTGAACTCTCAAAATGGACTAGTCATGATTCTATTCATGACAGAATCCTACACTGAGGAGAAAAAAATTAGATCTGAATAAAAGCTGAGGACAGAGATAACAGAGATGGAGGAAAGAGAAGGTCCAGATAAAAATGGGGGAGGAAAACAGAGTTCAGGAATCTCAAAATGAGATTTTTTTTTCTAATAGTACACAAGAACATGAAAAGAAACTCTGTGAAATCTATCTTAAAGTTTGCTTCTTTATAAAAGTTCATGAAAACTAAATTCACATTAAAATGGGAGACAGTAAATTATTAAAGTTAAATATTACATACACATTTAAAAACAGAAAAAAAATTATAATATACTATTTTTAAAATTTTTTTAAAAATTGAGAACATATTAGAAGAGCTGAAAGAACAACATAAGTCAGAATGAAAAAAATTTAGAAATGAACTGACAGAAATCAAGAAATAATTAAAAGTAAAAGATAATTTTAAAAGCAAACACTAAACTAGAAAGAGCACCATAGCAGTTAACACAAAGGATGAAACCTTAAGAGAAATAGAAAGGAATAGAAGATTTTTAAAATAAGAAGAAATAAACAGATTTTACCTATAATACCTAAAAATCTAATGCTATACATATACTATACCTAAAAACGAAATGCATTACAATAATAACACAAAAGAGAGAAGAGGATAAATGGAGTTAAGTTTTTCTAAGGTCCTAGCACTGTTTGGAAGGTGGCAAGAACATTCAATTATATTGGACTCTAATAATTTAAACATGCCTATTATAATCTCTAGAGAAATCAATAACAACCAGTAAGTGAATATATAATTATCAGGAGAAAAATAAACATCTGATTAATTCAAAATAAAGAAAAAAAGCAACAGAAAAGTGATATAAAATAAGTGAGCAAAAAGAAAATGCATAGCAAAGTGATAGAAACCCACATGTTAATTATTAATGGTCTAAATATTCTAATTAATAGACTGGATTTTTTAAAAAACAAGGCCCAACTATAAATTACTTACAAAAGACACACCTTAAGTATAAAGAAAGGTAGACTTGAGAAAGTATTATTAGAGATTAAGGGAGATATTTCTTGAAGATAAAAAACCATCAATTAGGAAGATATAACAATTATTCTAAATTTGTAAGCATCTAATAGCATAATTTCAAAATGTGTAAGTCAAAAATTGATAGTACTACAAGAAGAAATAATCAAATTCACTATCATAGTGGGAGATTTTAATACATCTCTCTCAGTATTGATAAAACAAGCTAAAAAATTAAAATATATCATACCTGAACAGCATGATTAATAAGTTGCACTTAATTCACATATATATATAACACTACACAAAGCAGCAAAATACTCAAGGAACTTTGACAATAACTGAATATCTGCTGGGCCATAAAGCAAGTCTTACCAAATTTCAAAGTTTTGAGTTTAGAGTATGTTCTCTCATCATAGAATTTATTAACCAGGCATTAAGCTAGAAATGAAGATAAAAAGGATGACTAGAAAATTCACCAAATGTTCTAAAATTAAGCAATATGCTTCTCAAAGCAACCCATGATCAAAGAAATCACATCAGAATTTAGGAATAATTTCGAATAGAATAATTAAAATATAATATATTCAAACTTGAGTAATGCAGCTACAGCTATGCCTAGATGAAAATGTAGGGTCTTAAAGGTATGTATTAGAAATAAAGAAAGGCTGAGAAACAATACTTTAAGTAACTATCTCAAGAAGTTAGGAAAAAAGACCAGAAAATTAAACTCAAGGAGAGAAGAGAAAATTGGCAAAATGAATGAACCAAAAAGGATACAATAGTAAGATAGTAGATATAAACCCATACATATCAGTAATTACATTAAATCTAAATGGTCTAAATATCTAATTAAAAGTTTATCAAAACAATAAAAAGAAATAAATCAAGATATGAATGAAGGGTCCTGAAATAAGAAACAAATGTATATTAATGAAAACAACAAAGCCAAAAGTTGATTATTTAGAAAAACTAATACAGTTATTTGGCATATAATAAAACTGATAAAGAAAAAAAAAATGACAAGGAGCAATTTACCAATATCAAGAATGGGAAAGGGGATGCTACAGATCCTTCCTACATAAAATATGTATAGATACAGATATTATGAAAAATTTTATGTCAATACATTAAAAGAATTAGATGAAAAAGACAAAATCCCCCACAAAAATTACCAATACTGACACTAAAAATTAGAAAATATGAATAGCTGTTATTAAATAAATTGACTGTATAATTAGAAGTTTTTCCACAAAGAAATATTTAGTTCAGATAACTTCAACAATTAATTCTTACAAATAGTCAAAGAGGAAATAATACCAAATTTATACAAACTCATCCAGAGAAAGAATTAAGGAAACACTTCCCTATCCCCTACTTGTAACCTTTATAGTAAAATTGAAAAGTATATTAAAATAAAGAAAAATTATAGATTTCATGAAAGATTCATGAACAATCCCAACAAAACATTAGCAAATTGAATCCCTACTATTTAGAGATAATATATTAAGACTACATTTGGTTTATTCTAGGAATGCCAGTTTGCATTAATATTAAAAAAAATCGATCTTTGTAATTCAACATATTAATAGAATAAAAAGGAAAAATTATGTTGTAATTTCAATAGATGGAGTGAAAGCATTTGATAAAATCCAACAACTATTTATGATCAAAAGACAAAAGAAGCCAAAATGCAAAAATGTACCAGACTAAGAATAGTAAAGAACCTCTTTAATTTGATAAAAGATTATCTGTAATAATATATAGGAAACATCATATTTAATGCTGAAATATTGAAAGTTTTCCTCTGGAGATTGGGAACAAAAGAATATCTGCCATCACTACTTTAATATTGAACTGGAGGTCCTTAATAGTGCAATGGAGCAAGAAAAAAAATATTAAAAGTATAGAAACAGTAAAAGAAGAAATGAATTATTATTTGCAGATAACATGCGTGTCTATGGAGAAACTTCAAAGTTATCTACAATTAAATAGACAAACCTAGTAAATGAATTTAGCTGCATATAGGCTTATACCAAAATCAATTGTATTCCTAAATATCAGCCATGAATAATTAGAATATAAAATTAGTATAAAAGAGCTAAAATAAGGCAGGCAGAGATAGCCATGGGTTTCAGTGTGCTATGCTCCATAGTGTGCCTTGCCATACGTCCACTTAGCAGAATCTTTAGAGAGCTACAACCTAAACCAGCAGTAGGGAGAGTGGACGATCCACCTGAGTTACACCACAGACTTCCTTCAAAGGCTCGGCACGAGAGGTTTCCGGACCACTCATCACAGAAGGTTGGTTGAAGTTCAGTTGAAGAAGTATTTAGGTCCCCAGATTCATCTTCTACATGTAGCCTGGATTTCAGCCTCTGCACACAAGCAGGAGATAGGAGGTTTATTCTAAAGAGGGGGTAAAGCAGCAGGTTAGGGTACTGTATCTGTAACTGATCACTTACACCCCTAGCTCTTTTCCCCACTCAGCTCCCACAGGCTCAGCCCAGCAGACACCTTTCTGTTGGTATTTGGAAACTCATTTCTGGGGGACCTGACAGCCAGTCTTGCTTCAGGGAGACCCATCTTTGACAAACTCTGCCCAAGCATCATGGGCCTGCATCTTAAATGTGAGCAAATAGCCCAGATCCTCAGAACCTGTGGAAAGCTTTCAACATAAATGATAGAGCCCAAAAGAAACAATCATGAGCAAATGAAGGTTTTCCCTAAAATCTATCCTTGAGATCCTCAGCAAAATACAATTCATGCAACACACGATTCCCCAAATGTATAAAAATAACTTTTGAGAACAAAAATAATACTTAGAAATTAAAATTGTGATGACAGAAGTGAAAGGCTCAGAAGACCTAAAATATAAGTTCTAGTAGCCTCCCAGAAAGTGGAACAAAAAGATAGTGACAGGGAATAAAATGTAATAGAATTAGTGGGCCATTGAGAAGATCCCAAAGTCTTTAAAGTATGAGTTCTATAAAGAGACAGCAAAGGAAATGGAAAAAACTAATTAAAAAAAATAAAATAAAATCAGAACTAAAAGTTGGAAGTTCCATAATGAAAAGGACCCCCCTTAATGCCCAGCCCCAGGGATGAAAACATCTTCCCCGAGGCACGTCATGGAGAATTCACTCTAATACGAACTAGAATATGTCAGATCTAGATAAAGAGGAATGTCTGCATTTAGCAGCACTGACCAGAGTGTGCCTAGCATTATTATAGATTCTGCTGGGTCCTAAAATAGGTATGAAATGTAATTCTACCCTTAGAGAAGTTTCTCTGCTAGAAGAGGTGCTAGCAGAGGTGGGAAGGAAACCAGGAGAGACAGGTAATAATAATCAGGTAGGGAAGGGTGGCAAAAGGAGGAAGGGTTTTTGTCGAGGAATTATTTGAGTTGCAACAGAACTCCAGCTCCAAATAGAGCAAGAAGAAAGGGCAGTTCTGGCCCATGTAACTGGGAAGTCTAGGGGTGGTGCTGCCTTGAGCACAGAATGAGGTAGGAGCTCCAAAGCTACCAGGACCTATCTCTCTTCCCATCTTTCAACTCAGCCTTCTCTGTGTGATGGCTTCATTCTGAAGTCAGTCTTTGGATATGGTGGGGAAGATAGCTAAGGGCATCTTTAAGCCTATTCTTGCAATTTATGATTCAAGGAGAGATCCTCTGTGGCCGGGTGGCCTGGCAAAACTCATGAAAGAAGGTAATCGGCCCTGCTTCATGCCACCAATTTGCCCTGCTGGGGGATTGATGGTCATAGGTCAAGTGCACCTTTCTGCAATGAGGAGATGTCATTGACAGCCCCATTGAGACCACCTGAAGAGGGGAACTTAGGTTCCACAGAGAAAAGGGTGCTGCTGGGCAAACAAGATATGTCTACTAGGGAAGAAGAGGTGAGGCTGCAGACAATACGTAAGGTAAAAATGAGAGTAATGACAATGTAAGAGAGAGGGTTTAGGTTTTGTTTGTTTGTTTTTGTTTTGTTTTGTTTTGTTTTTACTAACAGTTCCCTATAGCTTCTGCCAAAGCATCTCTTATTATTTCAGTGTAGCATCACTGGGGCTCTAACCTGTTCCCTCCTGCACAGTTTTAGAAATCCCTCACTCTCTTATAGCTCTCCCTAACTCTAACTGTTCCAACCAGCAGAGTGTGGGTGAAAAGAGTTGCCATGTGGTGAGTTGATGTTGCATAACTGAAAATAGTCTTTTTTAGGTTATGCTCCAAAAACGTTTAGTGGATGAGAGAAGTATTTATTAAGTACCCACTCTGTGCCCAGGATGGCCATAGGCACTGAAGATCCCAAAGCAGTAAAAGGAACAATTTCTGTCTTTGAAGGTCTTGAAATTTAGTTGCGGGTTGCTATGGACTGAACACTTGTGTCCCTCAAAATCATATGTTGAAACCCTAGTCCCAATGTGATTGTATTTGCAGGCAAAGTCTTTGGGAGATAATTAGGTCATGAAGGTGGAGCCCGAATGAATGGGATTCATTCATGAGTAAGAAGAGACACAAGAGAGATTATCTCTGCCTCTGAGATAAAGAAGAGGTTGTATCTTCTTCTTCTTCTTCTTTTTTTTTAACATATAATGTATTATTTGCTTCAGAGGTACAGATCTGTGATTCAACAGTCCTGCAAGATAGCAGAAGGGGAAGAATGAAGGGGGGGAATCAGAGGGGGAGACGAACAATGAGAGACTATGGACTCTGAGAAACAAACTGAGGGTTCTAGGGGGGAGGGATGGGTTAGCCTGGTGATGGGTATTAAAGAGGGCACGTTCTGCATGGAGCACTGGGTGTTATACGCAAACAATGAATCATGGAACACTACATCAAAAACTAATGATATAAATGTATGGGGATTAACATAACATAATAAAAAAAAAAAGAAGAGGTTCTATCTTCTCTATGTAGGTGAAGGAAGGCTCCAGGAGGAGGGTTCTCACCACAGACACTGAATCTGCTGGCATCTTGATCTTGGACTTCCCAGCCTTTGGAACGGTGAGAAATTAATGTTTATAGTTCAAGTCCATGGTAACTTGTTAATGCAGCCCAAACTGACTAAGACAGGCATGAAAAACATATAAACAAAACTAGGGATCAATTCAAATCAATTCATAAAGCTATAGCCAGTGTAGTGTGTTCCATACCCTAACCAAGTAAAAGCCCTAACCGGTGGAAGGATGGAGGAACAGTGTGCTTTGTGGTGAGCTGCTGCTTTTCACCAGTGCCCAGCTCTGGGGTATTGGTTGAAGTTATGAAGTATTTGAATAAACCCCTAGAATATTTCACTTTTATTGCAGGCATAGCACACTCGCATAACCACATATATATGTATATGTCTTGGCCCTTTCCATAAAATCTGTCCCCCTTCTGAATGTCTACATTGGGAGCCTATCAAAAGGAGAAGAGAATTTTTCTGTCCTAGTCTTCATGTATCAAGTCTTATGCATTGAGATTCAGATGGAGACAGTGGCCTGACTGCCCGGTTCCAATCCTGGCTTTACCACTGAGTAGCCATGTCGATCTGGGCAAGACATTAATCTCCCTGTGCCTCCTACTGGGTATTTACCCCAAAGATACAAATGTAATGATCCGAAGGGGCACCTGCACCCCAGTGTTTATAGCAGCAATGTCCGACAATAGCCAAACTATGGAAAGAGCTCAGATGTCCATTGACAGATGAATGGATAAAGAAGATGTGGTATATATATATATATATATATATATGTGTGTGTATATATGGTATATGTATATATGTGTAGATGTGGTATATATATATATATACATGTGTATATATATATACACATGTATGTATATATGTATATATATACACACATTTATATATACATATATACACACACAATGGAATTTTATGCAGCCATCAAAAAAATGAAATCTTGCCATTTGTAACGATGTGGATGGAACTAGAGTGTATTATGCTATGTGAAATAAGTCAGTCAGAGAAAGACAGTTATCATATGATCTCACTGATATGTGGAATTTAAGAAACAAAACAGGATCATAGGGGAAGAGCGGGAAAAATAAAACAAGATGAACCAGAGAGGAAGACAAACCATAAGAGACTCTTAATCATAGGAAACAAACTGAGGGTTGCTGGAGGAGAATGGGGTGGAGGGATGGGGTAACTGGGTGATGGACATTAAGGAGGGTATGTGATGTAATGAGCACTGGGTATTATATAAGACTGATGAATCACAGACATCTCTGAAACCAATAATACATTATATGTTAATTAATCGAATTAAAATTTTTTAAAAATGTTAAAAAAAGAATTTCCCTGTACCTCACCTGTATAATGGGGATAATAATAGTATCTATTCTTAGGCTTGTTATGTATGTTAATTGAATTAATGTATGTAAAAGCCCTTAGAACCACACCTAGCTAATAGCTGACACTGTACGTTAGCTCATAGTATCATTTTCCCAGTTCTTCCAACAGCATGATGATTCTCTCCATCTTTTTGAATGACTATATATATATTTATTGAGTTCTGCCATGCCCTCCTTCACAATATCTCCATTTTTTCATTTAATAAATCTTTATTTACCATGTACCATGTTCTAGCCAAGCTGTGGAGATTTTAAAAAAAAAAGGACCCTCCTATGGGACACTTTCTCTCCATTTCTATGACCACAGCTATCAAATCTGGACTGCTGTAATCAGATCAGCTTCTCTAAAATCTGTCTTTAACAAAGCCATCCTACTAAAGCCTGTATTCTGTTCTCTGATGGTTATTAGCTTGAGCTTGAACCCTGGACCAGAATTTCTCCTTATGGATTCTACCTCTCTCCCTTCATTCCAGTGACGATTCTGGTCCAATCCAGTTTCCTGGCCATCAATAAACATACTATGGTTCAGGTGTTTTGTTTTATTTTGTTTTGTTTGTGCCTTTCTCCTCAGTTAGCTTCTAAAATTCCTTAAGAGTAGGCAGTGCTATGATGGAAAGAACATGGGCTTTGCATTCAGACCTGGTGCTGACATTATTATACAGCATGGCAGTTAGGTAACTTATCTGAGCACCAGTTTCCCCAGCTGTAAAGGAGAAGCATCTCACACAGTGCTGGGCATGAAATAAATGTTAGTTTCCTTCCTTCCTTTTGTGTCCTCACTGGCACCCACTAGAACGCTGAAGGATCAGCAAGTGTCTTAGCCAAACACACAAGAAGAGTGCAATCATATAATGAGCATAATTCATTTCAAAGTTGCTTCCTAACTACAACTGCTCTTTGAGGTCATGGGAAATGAAGAAACCTTTCTAGCATCACAGCCTCTGCTTAGCATTTTAGAAATTTCCTGTACGCATTACCAGGGCAAGAACTAGAGTCTGGATTTTTCCAGCCATTCATCCTGTATTTTTATTTCTGATGTCTCCGACTCATCTCTCATGCAGCCTGGACTTCAACACCAGCTTCTGAAACTTAATTTTTTTTTTAAACCAGGACTCCATGCTGCTGTGCAAATAGCCTGGCAGGAGAGATGTGGTGTGTAAGGGTCTAAATCTTCCAGCTGGAGAATGAGGAGTTGCCCAGCTTCCTCCAGGCCTGCAGAGTGGACTTCTGGGGCCAGATTGATTTGATGCAGCAGCTCTGTGATGAGTTGTGTAACTACTGGGTAAAAGAATCAGCTTAGATTATTAATGGCCAAGTCTCAGAAGATTCAAAGACTAAGTTCCAATGAGTAGTCCCAAAAGAGTCCAGGGAATTTAATTCTGAGTTGTTATAGTGTGGAGCCTAGAAAACTTATCTAGAACATTTTGAGAGGTGTTTGCTACTGTCTGAGCAAGAAATAGCAAAAGAAATACCTTTCTGAGATGATTTTCATGATCTGGAAAGACTAAATATGAGGCTAACAGGAGAAATCCACTGAATCAAATTGTTGAGCATCATACTAAAAATATGCACAGTAAGTTTTAGCATATATTGAAGTAAAAATATTTTTTGTAGCCTACCTCGTGTAACAACTTGGTAGAAAATATTAGGAAATAGCAACATGACTCATAGATGAACATTAATGGGTCAGTTATTCTTGTGTTAGCCTTCCTTGAAGTTACTGAGAATAAATGAGTCAAAGTCTGATGTTTTACTCTAGATTTTATTCAATGGAAGTGGTCTTGTGATTTAACATAGCCTAAATTCAGGGACCTACCACTCACAGTGAGAGAATATATAAGCATTTTAGGTGGAGGTTTTGTTTTTTGTTGTTTTGGTTTTGGGGCATTTTTTTTTTCTTTTTACATTTAAAGATAAATCTATTTTGTTGTAAAAGGAGATTCATTGGTGAATCATGGGAAGGAAGTTCTGAGTGACAATGGCAAGCGCGAGACTACCTCAGACAACAGGATATCTTTTCCAAAAAGTTCAAAAAGCAACTAAACAATATATCATTTGGGCATATATATGATAAAAATCACATTTTCAAAAGCCTGGGGATGATAGATAAAGACAAACTTCAGGACAGTGGCTCCCGTGCATTGGAGGTGGGAACCGGGACACACGGGTTGATCGAAGTCATTGGCAATGTTCCAGGGTTTGCGTCAGGCAGTGTGTTCACAAGGGCTCACTAGGTTATTAAATAGATGCCCAAAAAGCTTTCACATGAGACTATGCATGAGCCCATAGTGACAATGTCTTGAACTAAGAATTGGATCATTCCAATTTGGTATACCTGAGGTTCATTTATGAAAAACTTAATTTTGTAGTAAAAGAATTCAGGAGGAAGGCACAGGCATTATGTTCTCTCCTCTTCCTATTTATAGGATTCATTGAGCTCGCCTCACTGGGTGCCTGCTCTATGCAAGGCATAGTGGAGCTGTAGATGAAGGCTTTCAAACAGGCATTGGATTAAAAATGGAGTCCCCCCCCCCCCACTTATTTTTTTCCTGGAGAAGAGTGTCACCTAGGGCAGTTTTAAAAATTGAGTCTGTCTGATTTTATTCCGCGTGCTCACGGCATACCGTTTGTGAACATTTAGGTTTGATTCTGATTTGTGATGCCTTGCTAGGGGCATCTGTCCTTACTACTGTGGGCACCCTCCCCCTTTGTTTTATAATCTCTATCACTTAGGATTGAGGCTGATGGACATCTGTAACCAGCACATTTCTGTTCATGTACAGCATCTTTACTGGAACTACAATCTGTTTTGCAATAAAACTTACTTTCTGGTATTTACTGACTTTAGCGGGAATACCAATTCCAGTAATTAGGCTGAAACCATGACATGACTGATTTAGAAAGACTGATGTTAGCTGTTTAGATCAGCACGTTCTAGGGACCTTCCATGAAAGGGTTTGCCTACAAACTGCCATCCCTTTAAGGTAGGTGAAAAGCAATGTCCATAGAAGCCCTCTGACATACTTGCAATATTCAATTATTCATGGTAATGAGGGCCAGGCAGGCAGCCCTGTTGTTCCCAGTGGGACATCAAGTTAAATCCTGATGGCCTAGAAATAATGGCAGTATTTGAGTTTGTGTACCCAGGGGCCAGTCAGGCATTTGTCAGTGGTACTTTCTGCATTTTTCCAGGGTAGTAGGTGAGAGCTTAGAGTAGTAGCCACCTGTTGAAAACTTAACTATGCCCATTGGCCTCCTACGATGTCAAGATTCTAAAAAGCACTCCAAGAACCACCTAGAACATCAATGCAACGCAGCCCATCTGCTCTGCAGAGACACGCTGGCAGTCCCGGCATACAACCTCCTTTGTGGCCTTCCTTCGTCCTCTGCTGTAGCCTTCCTCTGGGTGTAGAGCAGACCCACTGAGGATGTGGAGAGAGCAGGTGGCAGGGTGGAGAGCCTGCTGTGCCGGGCTCATAGGGGCAGGGACACTGCAGGTGAGGAAAGCAAGTGGGCCACCCCAAAGGGGCAAGGCTGCTGGCTGGGTCCCCACAGGAAGGTGTGGAGAAAGTACTTTCTCTTTGTTTGCTCTTGCTACTTATTCTGTGGCATCTCAAAGCACTGTCATAGTCCAGGACATGGAGATAGGACACTTATTTAAGGATTCTTACTTTTGTTCTCTTTTAAAAAACTAAAAAGAGGTTGTGTCCCAGAGTGGGTTGAATGTTGGGACAGCTGTGTAAAAACCACTTAGGAGATTCAGGAAAGATACTGAATCTGGAAGTGAATAACATGCCAAGAGATTTCAAATACAAATTGAGGAAAGCACTTTTTCAAGTGAAAGCTGATGGGAAGCGTCGCACTGAGTGCAAATGAACAATGCGGTTTGGTTTGGATCATTAATAATGAATTAGCAACGCCATCTAAATTTGCACAGGCATGTTCTCCATTGATTATTTGATCCTGCGATGGTTCTTGTCAGCTACGACTGACAAGGTAACAGAAGGGTTGTCCGACTTGCCCAGTCACACAGCTGAGGAGAGTGCTGAGGAGGGTCAGGAGTGTACCGGTTAAGAATCGGAAGATCTGTGTTCTGATTCCAATGAGCTAATTAATTTTGCAGCGGTAAGCAAGCAAATCACTTAACTGCTCAAAAAATCCCTCACTCATAAAATGAAGTTTGAGAAGATTAATTGCTCTCAACCCCAACTGCACTTTTAGCTACCCTCCCCAGTGGAGAGTTTTTGAAATATTACATCACAGACTTTAGACTCCACCCCAGATCAATTAAATCTAACTCTTCGTTATGCTAGGCCCTTCAGCCTCATTGGCTTGTTTGCTTGCTTGTTTGTGCTCATGCTGAGAGCTCCTGACCTGTAGATTTCTGAGGTGCCTTCCATCTTACACATTTGATGTTAATCTAGTTCCCAAGCCTGGATATATTTAGGTCCACTGCATCAGCTCCCACAGTGTGAAACTTTGGCGAGAGTTTAAATGGGTCTGTTTACTCAAAAGAACAAAACTGAGACAGGAGTGCCTGGGTGCTGATGCCCATCCTGGGCTATGTCCTCTAACATCTCAAAGGCTCCTGCAAGTGTCAGTCCCGTGGAAAGTAAGCACTCGTTTGTGTAAGAGGAAAACAGCACATTTTTGTTGAAACATAGTATCAGTTTAAGTGAAAGTCAAAACAGAGAAGGAGACAGCTGTCACTTTTTTAGTTTTAAGAATTGAAAATGTGCTGGCAAGAATGACGATCTGTGGAAAGAAATAGAACCTAAAGCTTCCTGCATCTCACTGAGTGAAGACATATCAATGCTCACATCCCTATGAACACTTGCTCTTTCTGCAAGAAACCAATAGTAATTTTAAGGATATATACATTTGATTAATAATTTGTTGAAGACACCAAAAGCCCAAGGAATATTTCATTGTTGTACTTTCCTCAGCACCCCAATCTTTAACCATCTGGCATTATTTTTTTTAAAGATTTATTTATTTATTTATTTATTTGAGAGAGAGACAGAGAGAGAGAGAGAGAGAGCACGAGTAAAGGGGAGAGGGAGAAGGAGAAGTAGGCTCTCCACTGAGCAGGGAGCCCGATGTGGGGCTCGATCCCAGGACCCTGAGATAATGATCCCAGGACCCTGGGATCATGACCTGAGCCAAAGGCAGGTGTTTAACCGACTGAACCACCCTGGCACCCCCCATCTGGCACTATTTTCTAAGCATCATCTAGCCAATTGTCTGAATGGAAGAATACACCATTTAGTGGGGACTCGACATTGTATTTTAAAGCTAGCACATAATTTGCTGATTAGAAGGCAGTTCTTTTTGTGCTGTATGTTTAACTTAGAGTAGTGATACAAATACTAGCACATTTACTAATATCTGTGTCACTACTATATGTGGAAAAAAAAAAGCAGTGTTTTGGGGAATACTTTTTCCATGAGGGAGGAAAAGATTTTCTGAATAACTGTGGGAAAGGCTTGAATAAAGTTATAGAGTTTCCTTTAGAGCAAGTCTACTGAATCTATAATATACTAATTGGCCTGGACCTCTCCAAACGTGAGAATGCAGGGCAATATTTGCCAAAGTCTGCCACCTCAGAACCACCTTTTGTGGAGCATCCTGTGCATTAGGGATGCTTACAACTTTGGAAAACAATGGAACAGAGATAGAAAGATGTATCAGTCATAATACTTATATTGGCTTTTGCCATCATAAAGCATCTATGTTGGATTTTTATATTAAATTTTTGCTTAAGATAACAAAGATGAGAACAGAATGAGTAATTATCTCTCTACCTGCAATGCATTGAATATCTTCCACAGAAACCCTCAGAGGTGATAACCCTAAACACCTATTTAACAACCAAGATGTCATGAAGATAGTACAAATCAAGTACAAATCAAGTACAAAAAAAGAAGAGCAGAATTTCAGAGGGAATAATGGATGCAATTAAGTTATTGGTAAATCACTTAACCATGGGGCAGGTAAGTCAGGCCCTTATCAGTTAAAGTCAGAAATAATGTTCCATTAGAAGATTGAAGGAACACCCAAACACTTGCTTAATTTAGGTAATGATGATTATCTATTCAAAGAATGCTCTGTATTTATACTTAGCTATAAAACTGTTTTGGGTGGTGAAAAATATAATTGCAAAACTAAATTGAAACTCAATTTTACTTTTATAACATTGCCAGTTTAATTAACAGATACATATGTGATGAAATTATAGGAAGCATAGTTTAAATTAAGATTGCTAACCTAAATGTTCAAGATATAAACACAATTTATGCTTGTTCAAATTGGCAGGAAGCATTTGGAACTGAACTGTGTTTTTGCATGAAGCTCTTCCTGCCTCATGGTAGTAAACACAGAGTTCTTCCCTGGGGTTAGGAATAACAAGAATGAGTGAAATCTTGAGCTTAATGAATTGAGAAATTCAAGAGCTTAATTTTAGTTCACAGTTCCAATTTCCTCCTCGAGTAAATCATATCACTGCTGCTAAAAAGTAGGAAACACAACTAATTTTAGTTTTGTTATTTTTCCTACTCCTATCCACACATTAATGAGCAATGAAAGTCCATAAGGCAGGACACAGGAGAGAGAAGTTAAAAAAAAAAAAACAAAAAAACCCCCCAAAAATGACCAAACAACATCAGGAAAAAGGTCCACTGGCTGGGTAATGGTTCCCTAAATTAATCAAGAGCGTGCAAAATTAGAAATCAAAAAATGCTGAAGGCCAAAATGACCTTTCTAATGATATGGTTGAAATGTCTACTGAAAGAACGCCCATTTTTTTACTTACAGACTAGGACTGTTTGGAAAACACTAGTTAAAGTAAGTGAATCAACTAGTTTATAGGGTGTTAGTAACAATATTAAGTAGGGAGGCTGCTGGACCATTCCTTACCTTGAGGAACAGGAATTGGAGGATTCCAGGAGAGCACTCTGGAGCAGAATAATAATGCCAAGCACTAAGAAGGTCTACAAAGATTGTCACTGCATAGATGAAAGGATAACAAAATGAAGAAATTATGGAAAGAGGGATGTCACATTTAATGTTAGCCTAGTTCTTAGGTTATGCTTGATTTCTTAATTTTGTGAGCTTCCAAATACCTCATTCCCTCTAGGACTAGGATCTTTCTTCTTTACCCTCTATTTTGTCTTGCCCCTGCTCCCTACTGATGGAATTCCCTGATTCCAACTTGTTTCCCAACTATCTGGTTTCCAAGTTCTGCCTACTCTTGGATTCTCTGTTGCATTCCTTCTTCTACCATCGTCCATTCCCCGTGTAGAGAGCCAATCAAATCCACAGCCACTGATCTCTTGGCTATTATTGGCATCTATTATTGGCATTCACTTCTTCCACTAGGTTTGGCCCCATAGTCCATCCCCCTGGCTCTGGGGCTCTGGTTTCTCTGCCCCACCACTCTGGAGTTAACTGAGCATCTGCAGGGGTCCTGTCCCAAGGTATGGCTATGAATATGAATCTAAACAAGTAGATATTTTAAAATAAATACTAACTCATTGTTCCTTTCCCCCAGCCCCGATACCATCAGCAAAACAAGTTTGTGGGCATATTCATAGTCTATGAGAAAACTCTCCACATATACCCAGGCCAGATGACCATTGGAGGAGCTCTATGTAATTGCGGGTTCCCAGAGGTTCTAGCTCAGGATATCTGGTGGAATGATTCTGAGGCACAGTCAGGCTCAGGAACTCCAGAGCTCTGTGTTGTATTCTTCACATTGAATTGGCTTCTGAACACCAGCTGTGATTCATCTGACTGAAGCAGCTTGGATCATAGACTGCAGTTTCTATTATTTTTTTTACTTCAGGTATTCTGTTACATCTTAGACTCTTGGAAGACTTTTTTTTTTTTTTTTAAGAATCTGACTTTCAAATGTAAAATGGTATAAATGCTGTGGAAAAGAGTAGGGCAGTCCCTCAAAAAATTAGAAATAGAATTAAACTGATGAATCATTGAACATTATATAAAAAACCAATGATGTACTTATACCTTGGCTAATTGAATTTAAATAAATTCTAAAAAATAGAATTAAAAATAGAATATGACCTAGCAATTTCACTTCTAGGTATATATTCAAAAGAATTGCAAGCAGGGTGATAAAGAGATATTTATACACCTATGTTCATGGCAGCACTGTTCATAATAGTCAAAATATGGAAGCAATCCAAGTGTCCATCCATGGATGAATGGGTAAATAAAATGTAGCATAAACCCACAATAGAATATTAGTCACCTGTAAAGAGGAAGGAATTCTGACACATGCTATAGCATGAATGAAGCTTGAGGACATTATGTTAAGTGAAATTAACCAATCACAAAAAGACAAATACTGTATAATTTCATTTGCACGAGGTACCTAGAGTAGCCAAATTCATAAAGACAGAAAGTAGAATGGTGGTTTCCAGAGCCTGAAGGAAGAGGGGAGTGGAGAGTTACTACTGTTTAATAGGTATGGACTTTCAGTTTTACAAAATGAAAAGAGTTCTGAAGATTGACAGTGATGATGGTTACACAACAATAGAATGTATTTAATATTACTGAACTGTACACTTAAAAATGGTCAAGATAGTAAATTTTATCTTATTTTTTTTATTGTGTGTTTTACTGCAATTAACACATTTATTAAAAAGATAGTGCTTGCTGAAAAATTTCTAACAATAAAAAACAAAGAAAAAAATCCCACTTTTTAAGCTTTGGTTCCCAATTCCAAGATACAGTGGAGGTATGAGTACCCTGCAAAATCAAAATGAACTTTCTAAGTTATTGTTTTTAGATTTTGCTCAAATAGTATGACATTCAACTAAGCATCCACCATATTTAAGGCACTGTGTTAGGTGCTGTTGGGGGTGTGGCAAGTATAAGACTGTATGGGAGAGAATCTCAGGCATGGGAAAATTTAAAGTCTACTTGAAGGAATAAAACACATCCACTAGTAAATACACTGTGGGGTTGGATGCTATGTGAGAGAGAAAATTAAATTTCATGGGAAAGCATAGAAGGAAGAGATCACATGTGGGGAGTAATAGATGGAGTTGGTGACAGTTGATCTGATTTTGAAAGTTGGGTAGATATTGATAGGCAGAGATATGGGGTGGTCTTTCCAAATAGAAGGAGCAGAAAATAGAAAAGCATGAACAGCTTTCCAAGAACAGGGAACTGGATGTAGGCAGACGCAGTGTGTTGGATCCACTTTAGACCTAATTTGAGGCAATAAAGAAACCATGACAGGTTTTTGAGTTAGAATAGTCACAAAAAGACAGCTCTTTTAAAGATGTAATCCGCACTGGTTATCTTACACTGAATTTGAGAATGCAGGTGGGATATGCCAGAAAATTATTATGAAGGCATGTAAAAATGGCCACCTGAACACAGAAATGGCTACAGAAATCAAAATAAGGGGAGGAGATGAGCCGTTGTGAGAGGCAGCAGGGACAACAAGGAGGGGTGGAGAGAACACTAGGTTGGGAGTCAGGGGTCCAGGCAGCAATCTTGTTTTTACTAGCCCCTTCTTTGTATAAGCTTGGAAGGTCACTTAACATCTTAGAGCTTCAATTTTTCTCATCTTTAAAAACTGGGAGTTAGGATGATTTCAATGGTTACTTCCAGCACCGAAGTTGCAGGATTCTAACCTGAAGTTACGGTTTGGCGGAGTGATCACAAGAGGAGTAGAGTCACCAAGGAGGGGAAAGTCAAGGAGGAGATACCGCTCGTGAAAGACTCACCTCCCTTCACTGGGTACAGTAAACAAAGCTCTATCTCAGCGCAGTCCTGCCGACAGGGGATTTGTGAGGCACACTGTTCAGGTTGTTGGTCTGGCAGGAGAGAGCACTGGGGAGAACAGCTGAGCTAGCAAGGGCGCGCATCTGTATTTTATGGTCCCGTTCCTCCTGGCTCTAGTGATAGCACCACCATCGTTCTGGCAGGCCTGGCAGCAGGTGCACGACCACTGTTTGTGTTGCCCGGCTCTGCAACAGTACAAGCTAGGCCAGGGAAATGGCAGCTGCTCAGCTGAGCCGGGCGATGGGAAGGGATTGTTTCTAGATGGCTTCGCAGCTGACATCAGACACAAATCATCATTGTTTATGAAGAGGCTTTCTCCTGTCATTTAGCATTTCAGTGTTGGACAAAAAGATTCAATGAAGGACCAAGTGAACAGAGTATTTGGTTTGAGGCTGTTCTTACCCATAATCCAGAATTTCAAAAATGTGTAATCCCAAACCAGCTAATTTGTGCCATGCATTGCTGCCTTAAGACTCCCCCATTATCTCATCCAACTACTGTAGAGGACCCAACTGGCCAAGACCCTTCTTTGAGCTAACAAATATTTACATGGAACCATCTCACCCCAGTGGCGGGAACACCCTACCTTATATAGTTTTTTTCCACTGTTATTAAAATCCCGGGGGGCCCTATTCCTTCTCACAACTCATATCTACATGAGTAAGATCTCATATCTATTCCTGTATCAAAAAATGCTATTATCAGATCTCATTAAAAAGTCTGTTTATTTCTGGTGTTCCTAACATCCTTTTCGGAACATTAGTCTTAAGAGACTGTGGAATTTGAAGTTTTGGTTAAAGAGAATCTACCATACAGTAAATTCTATAAGAGCAGGGAATTATTTTTTTGTTTGTTTGTTTTGTTCATTAATACCTGGAACAGGGCCTGGCACATAGCAGAGGTTAAATAATTATTTGTTGAATAAATAGAATATATGGGTCATGATGATGACCAGGCCTTCAGCAATCTGGTTACAGGACAAAACTTTTAGAAATTTGTTAATATCTCTAGACTAAATATTCTATTTAGGGTAGATTGCTTCTCCCAGAACAAAAGTTCTCTGCCAGCCTCCATAGTTGTGGTCCGGTCAAAGCTTGTTTCCAAGGAAAGCACCTAGTAGATCTCAGGTGATGACAATGATGTAGAAAAACCCAGGGGAGCCCACAGAGCTTATAATATTTATATCTAGACATAACTTTGCTTGTGGTCTTGCAGAATCACCATTAACGGTGGGGCCCTGTAAACTTTATGTGCAAAGATAACAATGTTTAGATATATTCATATATGAAATAATGAATACCCAAAGAGTTCTAATGTCCATATGCCTTAATATTACTGAGCCACTTACATTTTGAACTAAGCTATATAAGAGTTAAAAGTTGTTGATAAAGTGATTCACTCTGTCAAAAATGTTTTTTCTTGTATTGTTTTAATATTTATATAACTTAATATTAGCTTATTGATTTAAGTTCTATTTCTTCCCAGTACCCAGAAGTCTAGATCCAGAAGGGGTATTTTCACTGGTGTGTTTAGTAACTGACTGAAAAATAATTTCTTCCAATTTTACTGTTAAGTAGATTAATGTCAAATGTATGCATCAGTTTGAAGAACAGCTTAAATCTTATGTTAATTGGCAGCTATACAATCCAGAAATTATTTCAGCGGATGAAATTTCTTCAATACAATAGTTTTTAATGGGATATAAAACCTCCTAAAATCTTCAGTAGAAGTACACAAATCTCCAGGAAAAACAAACAAACAAACAAACAGGTATGTGATAAATTAGCATGCCAGTCAATGCACAGACATTTCAGGCAGGATAGAGAGGATTTTAGTCTGAGAGACTAAAATATATATGTATTTTACTATTGTTGGAGAACCAAAGCAAAAGGCATTACAAACTGTGACTTAACACAGTCAGCAGGGCAACCCAAGGAGGAAACCCATTAAACGTTAGTATAATTGAAGATCACTAAAGAATCCAATGTGACTTGTAGGAAAGTATCTGGAGAACAAGCAGAGTTCTGCCCATATATCCGCTCCAAGATGAGGAGGGACAACATGGAAATGAATAAAGCCAGAGCACTGGGTGGAGTGTTCATCTGAAAGCCAGATCTGAGGGAAAATGTGACATGAAAGCAAACCCGTGATGTAATAGAAGACAAAAAATGCTGAAGGGCTTCTTGTACTACAAGTATCTTCTGTTCAGCTGACCAGTCCCTGATAAATCAGGATGTGATTTCATCTTCATAAAACTATGTAATTCTTAGCTGAGAAGAAAGAGATGAGGACTAAGATTTCCAAGAGTGATGAGCATTTTTTTGCAATGGGCAAGCCTGGTATTTCTTGGGCATGTTCTGGGTCATCAAATTGTCTTCTTAAATTTTTTTGTATTTCTGTGTGTGTGTGTGTGTGTGTGTGTGTGTGTGAAATTTCTAAGTTTTTATTTAAATGGATCATTTGGTATTTTACCTTTCCATTACCACTTGAAAAAAGTGGGAATGCTCAAGTTTCAAGATAATGTACTCCAGCCTAAATGACTAACACTAATTACGTCAGAAAACAATGGAGATACGGATAGATTAAAGAACAATATAAAAACACATACATGCATACAACACATAGGTGAATATTTTTGTGATCTTGGGATACAAAATTACTTCATGTGATAGGTTGAATAATGTTCTGCAAAAAGTCATGTCCGCAGGAACCTGTGAATATGACTGTATTTGGAAATAAAGTCTTGGCAGGTGTTATCAAATTAAGATGAGGTCGTACTGGATTAAGATAGGCTCTAAATTCAATATGACCAGTGTCTTTGTAAAAAGAGGAAAATTTGGACACACAGACACAGACATACAGGGGGAAGCCTGTTGAAGAGGGAGGCAGAGATTGGAGTAATGTATCTACAAGCCAGGAAAGCCAAGGGTTGCCAGGAATCACCAGAAACTAGGAGAGAAGCATGAGAACAGATGAGGTTTACCCTCAGAGCTTCTGAAGGAACCACACCTACTGACACCTTGATTTTGTACTTCTAGCCTCAGAACTGTAAGAGAATACATTTCTGTTGTTTTTAAGCCACCCAATGTGTGGCAATTTGTTACAGCAATCATAGAAAAATAATACACTTCCTAAGTAGAAAAGGAAGGAAACCCCCCAAAATTGGTTATTTGACTTAATAAAAAATTTAAACATCTGCATGTAAAGAAACGTAAAACCAAAGTTAAAAAAAAAAAAAAACAAAACAGGAGCTGAGAAAAATTAACCATGTATTTGAAATATTTATGTCAAATACATGGTTAATATCCTTAGTATACAAAGACTACATAAAGTAATCAAGTAACCATTAGAATATTGTGCTAAAGATCTGAATAGACAATTAATGAAAGAAACAAAAATGTCCAATAAATATATGAAAGCATATTCCATATCCATAACAACTATGAAAAAATGAGAAACTAATTTTACCTACAAAATTTGCAAATAATAATAGCAAAAATGTGCATGACATTGTTCTAAGTACTTTACGTATTGCTAACTCTTTTGTTATTTACAACAACTCTATGAGCTAATAGGGTTATTGTTAGCTAATGTTATTATCTTCATGTTATAAAGGAAAAATACAAGCCATAAATTTAGCAAGGATACTTAAATGGCCATCCTCATATACTACAGTTTGGGGGCTAGTTTGGCAAATTTTGTTTTAAAAACAAACATATCGGGGCGCCTGGGTGGCTCAGTCGTTAAGCGTCTGCCTTCGGCTCAGGTCGCAGTCCCAGGGTCCTGGGATCGAGCCCTGCATCAGGCTCCCTGCTCTGCGGGAAGCCTGCTTCTCCCTCTCCCACTCCCCCTGCTTGTGTGCCCTCTCTCGCTGTGCCTCTCTGTCTGTCAAATAAATAAATAAAATCTTAAAAACAAACAAACAAACATATCTTTTATTGCAAGAATTCCCTTTGTAGGAAGTTGTCCTTAAAAAGATAAAAGGAACAGGGGCGCCTGGGTGGCTCAGTCCTTAAGCGTCTGCCTTCGGCTGGGTCGTGCGTGATCCCGGGGTTCTGGGATCAAGCCCCGCACCAGGCTTCCTGCTCAGCGGGAAGCCTGCTTCTCCCTCTCCTGCTCCCCCTGCTTGTGTTCCCTCTCTCGCTGTGTCTCTCTCTTGTCAAAAAAAAAAAAAAAAAAAAAAAAAGATAAAAGGAACAAAGTGTTAACAGATACTATCTCTGTGTAATTAAGATGTATTTTATACTCGTTGGATATTCTTTATTTTTTTCTGTCTTCCAAATTTTTTTATTTCTAACATATAGCCTGTGAATAGTATCCCTTACTTTGGCAGTGCACAACTTGACAGCCCTGATGATTTTTAAAAAGCAGATGAGAATTTCTGGCTGTAGATAATTGACAATTTTCCTTGTGTTACTGAGAAATCAAATATGGCAGATGGGAAGCTTGGCGGGGGTAGGCAGAGGTAAGCTTTATGAGATAAGACTTTGTCTTTCCTTTAAAGGGGTCACAGCCACGTAAAAATTATTTGATACTATTTTTATTCATCCCAAGTAAGTATCTGGTAAATATTTTTATCAGGTTTTAGGTGGAAAAATTGAAGCATATATTGTTTGCCTTACCTAGTACTGAGCTTAAAGTCAAAGCTGTGGCCTGTTTCCAGCAAGAGTGTGGGCACTCACAGCATAAGATATCATACATACGTTTTTCCAACTCATTTCCTACTTTTATTACCTCTTTGATTTTTCCCTTGATTTATTTCAAATTTATTTTACCATTTTGTATGCATCTTTATAGACCTTCTTAAATCTTTTCTTAGAACACAGCACAGTATAAATAAAAATGTATTATGTTAATTTTTTATTTTTTTTAATTTAAATTCAATTAGCCAAGGTATAGTACATCATTAGTTTTTGATATAATGTTAATTTTTTTAAAACTTCAATTCAATACTCATTAGTAAAACTGTGGAGAAAATTAGAGAAACCATTTTTTTAAGACATCTAGAATTTTAAAACCAGAAATAAAATACAAATGTAAACTAGTTACATTAAGATAAAACGAAAACTAGTATAAATGACTTTTGATAAATGTAAAGTGAATGTTTTAAGTGATCACCAAGTAGCAAATAAAGGTGAATTGTGTCATATTTCGTGTGTCTTCTGTTGTAAACCCGATTAAAATCTGGGTCCCTAGGGTTGTCGCTTTCTTTTAATGGCTACACTTTGGAGACAGGTGATGGAATGCTGAATCTCCATGGCTAAGTGTTTGATTTATTATTAGTTTTGATTTGAGAATATTCTGAGTATGCAGTCAAAAAAAGGAACAAATGAAACAATGACATTTGGAAAGCAGTAAAATCTGAGGGTAAGAGTTCAGAAGAAATTAAATATGCTCTGTCAGCTACTAAAAACAAATAAAAATTAAAAAGCCCAAATGCACTTAAAAAGTTCAAAAACTGGAGTTTCACATGTCTGAAGAGGAAATAAATCATTGTATTCAATATGGCCTCCATCAGGTGGCCTAGGATATCATATATAGTTTTATACTTACCAAAGACAAACATCAGTACTGTGGTTAGAATTCAAAGGCACCCAAAGAAATCAACCAGATGATAAAAGGGTAAGAGGAGTGAGTCTATGAAGAGAGATTATAGAAAATTAATGTGTTCAACAAAGAGTAAAAGAGGAGAGGGGATTGAGACTTCTCCTTAAATACTTGAGAAAAAGAACCACAAATGAAAAGTTGGAGCCTCCAACAGGAGCAAGAAGCTAACAAGGACTGACTTATCCAGTAGGCTCAATAGGCAGAGTGCCCAGGACCCAAGATACTTTTAGAGGCCCACAAAAATGATTTAACTTCCTTCAAAAATCAGAGAAAAATGAATATTATCATAATAAATATATAAAAATGGATCAAGCCTGGGTTGTATTCATCTTTATGCCAACACATTCATAAAACATCATTTTCCATATGCTTTTACAGAGGAAGGAGCCCAAAAGGACAAAAGTGCCCAGGGCCCATGAAAGTCAGAATCTGGCCCTGGCAAATTTTAGACAAAATATTAGATCAAAATAATCTCCATGGTAGGTTGTTGAGTGTTAAGCAGAGATGACCTGGGGGGCTTGCAAAGAGGTATCCCGAGTTGAGGCTAGGAAGAAGAGGCTCACTTTCTCTATCTATGAAATTCTAATTGCATTGTCCTGATGTCTTCCCATGTGTTAAACACTCATATAATTAATGCTCACGATAATGCTCTGAGGTAGGATTTGTTATCCCTCTTTTACAGATGAGAAAATTGGAACTCAAAAGATGACGTAACTCACTAATGTTAGAGATGGAGCCATCGTCAGACCTGAAGCCTTGACTTTAAGTAGCTGAGACTCCTTTTCTTGCCCAGTTAACATGGTGTCACAACACAAAATTGGAAAATCAGACAGGTGTAATTTCTACCCAGCCCACACTACACTTACCCCACTCCTCTTCACTCCATCAAGGCCCTTCTTAGATTGGTAATCCAATACTTATTTCGTTAGTTACATCTTAAACAGTTATGCCATAACACGTGCATCTGCAAGTTCAAATTCTTTTTGGTATGGCTTATTACAAGAAAAGAGGATTTTTGAGTAAGTTATTTTACTGCATGAATCTGCTTCTTTTAAAAGTTTGGATCCCATTGATATGAACTTAAGCAATATATAATTTTCTCAAAAAAAAAGTATGTACTCTTGGGGAGTGGAATGGAGAAATGATGTTGAGTGATCAAAGGTCATTTTCAAAACAGGGATATCTTTTTAAAACCAGGTCTTCTATCTAGGCCAAAACATGTGTGGCAATTTATACTTTGAAATTAGAATTTTTAAGAATTTATTCTAGGAGAGAGATCTCCAGGGAGTTGGTAGATATGTTCGTGGATTGTCACATTCCTTGGTATTTCTTACTGTGTAGTTGTAGGCTATTGGAATTTTTGAATCAGAGAGAGTGACTTTTATTAAGAGAAATGGAGAAATTTTTATTCTACAGAATTCTTCTTAGGGAGAACGTTGTATATTTTTAGGAAAAAAAACCCACTTGGGTGAACTTCTTAGTATGAAAGATGAGATCCTAATGGGCCAATAAATTGCCTTATAAAGCAAGTGGATCTTGTTACCTGGGGGACCCTTTGCCTAAATGCTATGGTGCGTTTGAGTGTACCATGTTTAGCATGGAAGATGGGCAGAGTTGAAAGGCTCTGCACAGAAGATGGGGGAGTAATTTGAAATTTCCAGAAAATCCAGGAGGAGGGTAGAAAATCCAGTAAGGATGGTTAGAAAGGGGAGGGGGGAATGTCTAAGAAAAGAGTTTAGGAGAAGAATTTGTATTAATTTTTAAGTTGCTTGCTATGGAGTTTGCAAAGCAAACCTTTCCCTCAGAGTCTTCAGTATAGTCTATATATCTCAATAATGCCTTTGAGAGGGTGGATTCTTCTCAAGGAATTCCAAAAGGTGCTGAGTTATGAATCAGGGCTGGCCTAAGACCGCAGGCCTGGAGGCAGGAGTTGGGGTTAAGGGCAAAAACATCTGGGTTCCATTTAAGTTTTGCTCCAAAGTCAATACCACATGCTAGGAAAAGCAAAAGCATCTACATCCCTGCCCAGCACTGAATATAGAAGGAAATTAGTGTTTCTGACAGGAAAATTGCTTAAAAGGTCAGGATACCTCTTTCTCTAACATCCTAAGAATGAAAAATCAAAATATACTACAGATATTCATTTTCCATTAGTCTTTTTACTTTTAATCATCAGTGTTACAATCATAGAAATCCTGTTGGTATCACTTCATTTTCTTTTTACTGCAAAGATTTTTACTGCAAGAAGTTTAATTCAATGACTCAGATCAATGTTGTTGATCAATACTGATTTTCACCAGTGATCCTTATTGTCATTAATTATAATAATGAAGATGAGAAGTATCATCTTATTATTAATCTTTTGAGGCAATAACTACTCTCAATGAAATACTGATATGACTGGGACAGATGATACAATAATTTTCCTTTAAGTGATTGAGTTACATTCTTTGCTGTGGTGCACAAATGTTTCCCACACTTGCTTCTATTATTTAGCAGTGTACTTAAAAAAAAATTCTGTTGTTTAAGCAACCCAATTTGTAGTGCTTTGTTATGACAGCCTAGCAAACTAATACTGTTACATATTTAGAACACTTAGATTCATCCAGATAAATAGTTGATTTTTTTTAAATTGAAGTATAATTAACATACAATGTTTTATTAGTTGCAGGTGTATAACATATTGATTCGACAGTTCTGTACATTACTCAATGACCACCACAATTCGTGTTCTTTCTATACCAACTGTTTCACAAAATCAAAGTTGTTTATTTAGTCCTTTATGTTTTCTTTAGAAACACTCAGCAGATTGGGCTGGGAATATTGGTAAGACCACTCTGAATAGGTTTTTGCAGGCAAGGTAAACAATTCATAAAGACATATAATCTTGGTAATCCACGTGTCCCTGCCCCTTCTTTTCCTCCATGTAGCTGGCCTTTATGAGAATTGCTTCAGATTTTCACTTCCTTTATTTTACAAAGCAGTCAAGAAGATAGTTGAGTTTTAGCATGTAATCTCTGGAGCTTTGTTTGCTTTCCTGCAATGACTTGGAACCACTGGGTCACATCTAATTAATATGTTGTTGGCAGGACACACTGAACAGAAGTTGTCAAAACCAAATGATTAGAGGTTTAGATTCAGGGTTGAATTGCATGTGCTACTTCCAAGAGTTACTGCAAGTAGTATGTAACTGCTTCAAGCCTACAAGGTCTAAGGCTATTAAAACACACACACACACACACACACACACACAAACGCACCCCTCATTAGTGGATTTTTTTTTTTTAAATCATAGAATACATTGCCAGCAAGTATTTTTAAGTGGAATTTCTTTTAATCTTGTCAAGTAACAGATATTTGATATTTTATAAATTTGACACCTCTTCTCTTAAAAACCAAGAGAGGTGTGAGTTGAAATATTTTTTTCAATCATTTTGACCCAAAAGTTTTGATAAGAAAAGTGAACTTCCGGGCCTATATGCTTCAAATTGACTGTCGACATTAATGAAGCTCACTGCATAAGCTGGGCTTTTTCACTTATCCAATGTAAACATACTCCTAGCCCCGTATCTTTGCAAATTTTACACTATATTTGCCAACCATAAAAATCTCTGCAAACATTGGACAGGATCACCTCTTGCTACCTGGTAACGATGTTTATAAATGTATTTATTCAGATAAGATGGCCAAATACATTTAAAAAATATTTCTTAAAAGGGATCTCAGCAATGTTTTTGTGCAACCTGAAATCTTCATTCTGTGTTATTCTTTCCACAGATGCTTCCAATGGCCAGATTTGTGCAAGAATGATGAAGCGAGGGTCTGAGTCTGGTAGCCATATAATTTTTTGTTGTCCAAGTTCATTTCTTTAGAATACTTTCATAAGATACGTGAATGTAACTAAGGCAAAAGTGTTTTTTTTTTTAACATCATGAACTTTCTGATTCACATATGATTTTCATAGAGTCAATGCGATCATTTTATTTTCACCTTCTTCTCTGCCCACTACCTGGGCAGTGGGTAAGTTCTAAATTCCTTCTAAATTCCTTCCATTTACTTAAGGCTCACTTGAAGCAATTTTGCTCTTGACTCTAGACCCTGTTTTGTTCAGTAGTGGAACTGATTTGGACTCTGTTCTAAGACAATCCCCTAAGATTTTACCAGCGGCTGAAATCCAGTTCTTCCAACTTGCCTTATCCTTGGCCCTTACCTATTTGGAGATCTGAAGCTGGAGGCCAGTCTCATGTGATTTCTCTGAGTTGTTCCTCAACCATGTTCTTGTGAGCAATGCTTCTATCCAGACCTCTTCCCCACACAGAGTGGGTACCACCCCTCTCCTGCCAACATGATTTGCCATGTGGAGCCCAGTCTTGCTCCTGTTCCCTTAACATAGTCACTGATGGAGCACTTGGTGAGTGATTGAGGTGGACCCAGTTTGATATTCTTTGGGAGCCACGTGCTACAGACTAGAGGCACTTCCTTTGATTCAGATAATAACTTCCTTAATCCAGAATCAAGTCATTTGATTCTTCCTCTATTTTTACTGGTGTTGAAACAAACAAATTAAACCTCCTCTGGTATGCAGTTTAAAGGCTTAGAAGTGGTGAGAAGGATATGTTTGGCACTGTGAAATTTTGAATTATAAAAAGAGAAGTACAAATGAAAAAAATGCAAAAGTCTAAACTATTACTTAAGATATATAATAAATATCAGCAACTTTTAGGAACTTGGCAATTTCCAATAAATGACCATGGCAGATGGTTTTATAACTTGGTTAGTCACTTTTATTAATGTTCATAGTTGGCAGCTAATCTGGTTATTAATTTTAACTTTGCTACCACATGTGTATTTATATATTCTTTAATTCATGACTACATGACTATAACTTTCATATTCATATGTAGTATCTTTTTTTTTAAAAGATTTTATTTATTTATTTGACAGAGAGAGACACAGCGAGAGAGGGAACGCAAGCAGTGGGGAGTGGGAGAGGGAGAAGCAGGCTTCCCGCAGAGCAGGGAGCCCGATGCGGGTCTCGATCCCAGAGTCCTGGGATCATGATCTGAGCCGAAGGCAGATGCTTAACAACTGAGCCACCCAGGCACCCCCATATGCAATATCATTAAAAGCCAAAAAAAAAAAAAATCAAACTCAGAAGCAATCAGGCAGTAATTCTACTTAGCATAAAACAATGGTTTTGACAATTATTATAAACTATTCCTCTTGAATTAAACCCTAGATGTTCACAGGAGACTACTCATGAAATTTACTGAAGCAGATAATTCCATTATATTAGTTTAGAAATAGGAACAGGAAAAGGGGACAAAAGCGCCAATCAATATATGTGCGTGGAGACACTGAAGAATTTTCGTATGTATTTTTGTCCAGTAATAGATTCTGAAGATTATTTACAAACTTGCAGTTGTTTTCCTTTTAAACGCCTTTATCTGCAAAAGATGAATGGTGTGAATTGTTTCACATCGTGAAATAGTACATGATATTTTTCTTTAAAATAGGATCCCTTGACTACAAGAAATTGGTGGTAATTGGATTCCCAACTTGGCCTCCCCTTACTTTTTTGGTTTCTGTCTTCTGAATATATTCTGGTTTGTTTTTGTCTCAAAATATGGCACTCACAACCTAACCCAATTTTCCACGTGCAAGTTGGCAACCTTAGAGAAGAAACTGACCTGCCTTCTTCCTTTCTTCTTTCCTCCCTTCTCTCTTTCCATCTTTCCTTTCCACCCTTTTCCCTTCTGTTCTTCCTTTAGCAAATACTGAGAACATAATCTCTATCTGGCACTGTATTAGGTGCTGGAGATAAAAATGAGCAAAAGAAAACATTGGCCTCTACTTTCATAGCGCTTATAATCCAGTGAAGAATATTGAGAGGAACAAATGATCTCACAAATAAATGTAAAATTGCATCTGTGACAAGTCCTAAGAAAAGGTATACAGTCCTATGAGCCTGTTATAGGAGGATTTGAGCTAATCAGGGAGATCAAAGAGGCTTCTCTTCTCTTGAGCCAGATGCTGAAGGAAGGATAGAGCTAATAGGGTGATGAGAAGACAGAAAATTATCTCAGGCAAGGAAACAAGCATATGCAGTGCGAGTGGATAGTAAAGACCCTGGTGAAGGTATGAGGGATGGGAAGGAGTCCAACACGAATGGAGCAAAGAAAGAGGAAGCCTGCAGGAAGTGAGGTCAATCAGAAAATAGAAGGTGCCAGATCATGCAGGTTCTTGAGGCCATTTTATCTTGAGCCTAACACAACAAATGGGAAACCATGAGGAGTTTTAAACAGGAGGGAGATGACATTTTAATTTTAAAAGATTACCACGAAGAGTGGATTGAGAAGACACCAGTGTATATGCATATGGATCAGTACAAAGATGACTGCAGGAGCTTGGGGAACAGATAATGGCAAGGTAGCTTGGTGTCACTGGCAAGAGGACAATGGAATTGAGAAGTGTTTAGAAGGAAAATTGGTAAAACTTTATAATGGATCATATAAGGTGGGGAAGGAGAGCATTAGATAAAGGTGAGGGATTCATGGACTTACAGCTTCTGTCTGATGTGACTGGAGGGGCGCTGTGCCATTGGGCGAGGTGGGAAACACTCTTGGGCCAGATTTGGGAGGAACGAGTAGGAGTGAGGTTTTGTAAGAAGAGTCATTGAAAATTGCACAAGGAACTATCAAGTAGAAAGTCAGATTATGTGTGTCCGGAGCTCAGAAGAGTGTTCTCAGGTGGTGATATAAATTTGTGAGTCTTCTGCATATAAATGGCAATTGGATCTATATGGAAGAACATCAGATAAAAAGAGGAAAGGCCAGAGAACTGAATCTAGAGAAACTCAATAATTAATAGCCCCTGAGAAGAAAATGCAAAGAAAGACAGAGAAAGGAGCAGCTAGCAAGGTAGGAGGAAAGCCTAGAGGATGCTGAGATTTCCAGAGGAGGTCGGCCTTTCCACGTCAAGGGAGAAGCTGGTGGTTGAGGGCTGCTGCGAAGTTAAGAATAGGAAGCATCCTTCTAGTTGATTCGTATAATCTTACTGCCAGCTAAAATCCTTAAATGCTTTTTCAGATGTAAACAAACAACCCCAAGATCTCAGTAGCTTAATAGAATCAAAGTTTTTTCTTCCTCACATCCGATTCCAGGGAGGTTTGAGTTGCTCACTTCAGAGAGGTGACTAAGGGAATATGTTGCTTTCATCTTGTGGCTCCTCCAGCTTGTCATTTCATGGTCTCCCTGGTATCATCCTGCTGTGGGAAGGAGGAAGGGAATGTGGGGAAAGGCACACCTGATCTTTAGCTCCCTCATTTTAGAAGCGACATATGTCACTCCCACTCACATTCCACCGTCAGATCAGGCGATGACAAACCTAACTACGGGAAGCTGGGAAATCTAACAGAGCACAGGCAGACCAGTGAGCACCTACAAACCCCATGACCCCTGCCCGGCCCTTACGCAGGTCAAGTTTGGGATCCAAGTGCAGGACCTTGAATTTACCACCGTTCAGTCTCAGTGTTAGATCTCATCATTTCAGCCCACTAGGCCTTTTCAGATTCTGATTCTGAAATCTTGCATTTCCTTCCTTGCTTGAAATTATTCAACAATTTGATCAGCATTCATTTTACAGTTTTATCCAATTAAGGGATAAACTTCTTAGTTGAACAGGGCCAAGAACTGAGTCTCACCTGAAACATGTCTCCAGAGGTTGTCCTCTATAGGGACTGGTTTCAACCCACCCTTCAGCATCCCTGGTGCTGTTCAACCAGATAGGGATTGTCCAACTGGACTAACGTCTGCAGATAATGAATAGAAGGGAGAACAGAGTGTTCTCCTAACATCAAGTTTAAGATGTTTTTCAAAATTAAATTAGAAAAGAAATACCTAGAGGTAGTTCTTCTGTAGTAGTAATCTGTAAATAATTCCCTGAGGTATCTAGAGAAACCCTTATTTATGATAAATAAGGCATAAGCCTCTACAAAGAATGTGCTACTAAAAAAAAAAGAAAAGAGGGCGCCTGGGTGGCTCAGATGGTTA
The DNA here is from genome assembly GCF_004348235.1 of Phoca vitulina. Classification (NCBI taxonomy): domain Eukaryota; kingdom Metazoa; phylum Chordata; class Mammalia; order Carnivora; family Phocidae; genus Phoca; species Phoca vitulina. The sequence continues at coordinate 59,301,510 of NW_022589712.1, read as the reverse complement.
AGCGTCTGCCTTCGGCTCAGGTCATGATCCCAGGGTCCTGGGATCGAGTCCCGCATCAGGCTCCCTGCTCCTTGGGAGCCTGCTTCTCCCTCTGCCTCTCTCTTTCTCTGTCTCTCATGAATAAATAAATAAAATCTTTAAAAAAAAAAAAAAAGAATGTCCTGTACCCCTGAAATAAATAATACATTATATGTTAATTAAAAAAAAAAAGGATGTGTCATAGTCTAAATGTTTGTGTCCCTCCCTGGCTAAATTTTTATGTTGAAATCTAATGCCCAATGTGATGTGGTCTTAGGAACTGGGGCCTTTGGGAGGTGATTACATCATAAGGACAGAACCCTTATGAAGAGATGAGTGCCCGTGTGAAAGAGGCCCAGGAAAGCTCCCTTGGCCCTTTTCCCACCCTGTGGGGACACAGCCATCGGCGCTGTTTATGAACCAGAAAGTGGGCCCTCAGAAGTCACCAAATCTGCTGGTATCTTGATCTTGGACCTGCCAGCCTCCAGAATGGTGAAAAATAAATTTCTGTTGTTTATAAGCTACCAAGTCTCTGGTATTCTGTTATAGCAGCCCGAACGAACTAAGACAGAATCAATGTATTTACTGTCCAAATTTGTTATACATACTAAGTTGGAAGAAGGAGTGTGGTCACAGAGGGAGCAGATGTTCCCATGCTGGGGAAGAGAGCCAGGGAGCAGAGACACACTTGTTCTGTGTGCCTGTAGCCCTACCCAGGGGGCGTGAGCATTCAGCCCTCCAGGCAGGTATCACCAGCTATATATGGCTACGGCCTTGCGGCAGGCAGCAGACAGACAAGAAATAAAACATGGGGGCACCTAGGTCTTTGTAGCTTTGATGTAAATAAGTGATGGGGACGTAAAGTACAGCATAGGGAATATAGCCCATAACATTGTAATAACTTTGTATAGTGACAGATGGTAACTAGACTTACCGTGGGGATCATTTTGTAATGTACAAAAATACCGAATTGCTATGATGAACATCTGAAACTAATAGGGTATTGTACGTCAATTCTATTTCAGTAAAGATCTTTTTATTTTATTATTTTTTTAAAAAAGAAATTATGTTTCATGGGTAAAGAGTTTCAACTTGGAATGATGAAACAATTCTGGAGGTAGATTGTGGTGATGGTTGCTTAATAATGTGAATGTGCTTAATGCCACTGAACTGTACACTTACAAGTGATTAAAATGATAAACTTTATGGTATGTATATTTTACCAAAATTAAAAAAGAGAGAGAGAGAAATGATGAGCCTGGAACTGAGATGTGAGGTCCTCACGACATGGCTGATATGTCCCCTGTGTCCTGTTCCCTTTCCCCAGCCCTCCACTGTATGAAAGCAGTGAACTTCAAGTTCTGGGTCCCTCCACCCTGGCAGAATCCACACTCACTTCTCATAATCTGCTGAGATGGCAGGGTGTGTCTCCGCGAGGACCAGAGTAGGACCCTGAGCCCCATCCACCAGTTCCTTCGTGAATCCTTGATCTGCTGTGCCCTTCCCTCTACTTGCTGGCAGACCGACTCAAAGTAGGCGTGGCTGTATCCAAGATGTCCTTTCACCAGCTCTCATATGTGGACCTGCCTTTCTAGTCTGGCATAGCTCAGGGCTCTCCTAGTTTTAAACCAATGATAACTAAAATAATCAATTCATTCTATTTGCTCTTTCCATATATTCTCTGACTTATATGATATATATATGCAGAATTTATATATCATTCAGAATTGATATATCTACCAAATAGAGAATTTATCAGCCAAAATAAGATTACTCCACTTTTAAGATTATTATAAATTAATAATTTAGCAATCTGATTTAAACATTGCTGTCGTCAGTGAGACACCTGAACTTTCAGATGTGCCCTCCATCAGGTGCTCCTGGATTTAGAACTGGTGATCTATAGACTCCAAGAAACAAATTGAGGGTTTTAGAGGGGAGGGGGGTGAGGGGATGGGTGAGGCTGGTGGTGGGTATTAAGGAGGGCATGTGTTACATGGAGCACTCGGTGTTATACGCAATGAATCACGGAACACTACATCAAAAACTAATGATGTAATGTATGGTGACTAACATGGCATTAAAAAAAAAAACAACCACAAAGAACTGGTGATCAGGCTGAGGCCTCTGCAAGGAGCTGCACTGTGTCCAGTTGTGTCCTTAGGGGCCAGCCTTGCTCTTTAGCCACAACAACTTCCAGCCATGGTTTCTCTGTCTTGTCCACTTGACACTGGTGTCAAATGCTTTATGGAAGTTTGGACATACTATGTGTCCTAAATTTCAGTCAACATTTAGAGTAGCTAAATGCTTCCTTGCCATCTTTTTATTCTTCTTTGGCTTCAGTGGCTTTTTTTTTTTTTTTAAAGATTTTATTTATTTATTTGACAGAGAGACACAGCGAGAGAGGAACACAAGCAGGGGGAGTGGGAGAGGGAGAAGCAGGCTTCCCGCCGAGCAGGGAGCCCGATGTGGGGCTCGATCCCAGGACCCTGGGATCATGACCTGAGCCGAAGGCAGACGCTTAACAACTGAGCCACCCAGGCACCCCGCTCAGTGGCTTTTTTCTAATATTTTTCTACCCATTACTCACATTTCCCAACGGCTTTGCAGGTAGATGCAGCCAAGTGACTGGTTTCATCCAATGAAATGTAAGTGAAAGTGAAATGTGAGACTTCTGAGCTGGGACATTTAGGAATGTTGTGCCCCTGCTCCATCTTCTCTTCTGCTACCAGAGAAAATGGAGGTCTAGGTCCTTAGGTAACTGGGGGGAGGAGAGCCTCTTGCTGACCTACCTTGGGCATGTGATGTTATTGGATCATTTTGTGCCCACATCTTAGCCAAGCCTATTCTGACTGATAATCCTGTTGGTCAGGAAGTTTCTCTTTTAAGGCAATGATTGTCACATACTACATAAGTTACACACTTGAAATAGTCTGTGTTTTGTTTTACGAACACAATATACAATATGATGATTTAGCCAAGTATGGATTCTGGAGTCAGAATGCTAGTGTTTGAATCTAGGCAACACCATTTACTAGCTGTGTGATCTTGGGTAAGTTAATAACCTTTCTGAGCATTGTAACATGAGAATGAGAATAGTATCTACCTCTGAAGGTAGTTGTGAGGATCAAATGAATTAAATTACTTAAAGTGGTGCCCAGCACATAGTAAGCATTTGATAGATGTTTATTATAATTACTAGATGCAACAAGACCCTCATGAATATTGCTATAATTAAAGTGTGAAGCATTTTGATAATGTGATATATGTGAGTGTTGTTGTTGCAAATCAACATATACTTTAAAATTCTGATCATGAATGTTTAATTCTATTTACCCAAAAGAAAAAAAAATTAGAACTAAACATGAAGCAGCTTATAAATAATTTCAAAGAAGGCAGACTCCCACTTCCTTATGGATAATGAGCAGCTGTTCCACATCTGTCATCCTGTTTTGAAGTATATATGTGTTTAGCGACTCCACACAACAAACAGTATTCTCTCTGACTCTTGTCTTTGCTAGATAATGTTATGGACAGTCTATTGAACCCGTGCATGAACACACATTTCAAGTAAGCATGATTCCATTATGACTTTTAAAACTGATTTGATTTATAATTCAATTTCTCTTATTTTTTCAAAAGATACAAAGCCAATATTCAGCATCCTATTAGTAAGAGTTTAATTTTCAATTCTCTATTTCCCTTATGAAAGGACTGATGAGAAAATATGTAGTGTCATTATATTCTAATCTTTGGATACTGTATTCTATTTAAATCAAAGGGATGGTGCTAATTTTAGGTCTCCTGAGTTGCCTTTGCAGAAGATACTTCCTATGCAGAATGTATATGTTAGAACCAAACTAAAAGAAAATTTCTACTTCTACAGTGCTTATAGAATGCTACATTTCTCTCTTCCAGAATATTTTCTTGTTCACTAAATTGTAGTCAGAATGTAATCATCATGAATATAAATGTCTTTACTTGTGTGGTAAAGCAGGGTGACCATCACTGGTATGATGACTTAGATTTTTAAGAATGAAAATAAATGGGAAAATTACATTAAAAATAAAAATGGTACTTTCCCATGGAAAAGGCTGAGAATTCATGTAATTTAGCTCCAATAGAAGCCCCCAAAGGGGCTTTTTAACCATCCACCAATAAAATATTATTTTACATATAGTAAACATTCAGCAAAAGTATTTGCCCACATAGAATCTACAGAGTGATTACTCTTTCTCTGCACCCATGACCAGGCCTGTGGAGAGCAGAGAGCTCCAAGAGGAATCCACCTTCACATTTGATGGGGGAAGCCAGTGAAGCATGAATGTGAAAAACCTCTCTCATAGGCCTAGTGACCAGGATAGTATGTTCTGCAAGTGGACAGTGGTGGCAGGAAAGGGAAGAGGACAATACAGATGCCAAAGAGTAGCAGCAACATTTCTGATTGGTTTTCTTCCAAGATTAGTATTCATAAGTTAGTTTGTTTCTATATGTCTATTGTGCTCGGAAATGTGAGGCTAATACTAGCCAGCTGCTGTCTATAAATCTTGGCACTTGGATCTCAAAAAACTCTCCAACTTTGCTTTTGCAAACTCACTAGAAGCTAAATTACCATAAAAAATAACTTTTGTCCTCACTGTGTCTTCCATGCTCAAAATGTCTCCAAATGTAAATCTCCCAAACTATAGATATTTTAAAAATCCATACTTTTTTCTTTTTCTTTCTTTTTCTTAAAGTTTCAAAGCTTGTCTTTAATAAGTGTTCTCTGATTTTTTTTCTTGCTTGTTCCAAGATCTGAACATTGAAAAACAGTCACTCAGTCACAGGTTATACTTGACAAGTTTTCTAGAAATCTAGGTATGTCATTAAACCATTTGGCAAAATTAAGTAAGCAAAGATAAGAAACTATAACATAGGTGTGTTATGTCACTGACTCTTTCATTTTATATCATTGATAGGACTCAAGGGTATACATTGACACTCAGACATTGGTTTCCCTAGATAGGTTTGTAAACCAGAATTATCCATATCCTTAAGTGCATGTGTTTGGGAGTTGGGGAACACAAAATACATTCACTGAATGCCTACATGTACAGTTGCTATGGTTTATCCATATAATCTTATTTAATATCCACTACTAATTACTGAGATAGATATTTAAAATTTCTCTTTTACAGATGAGAAAAATGACACATATAAAGTCACAGTAATTTTCTGGAATTGGGGCTCACTTAGTTGTGAATCAGAGGCCCAAGCGCTTTTTCACTGTACCATGTTCTGAGCTTTTTTTACCATTTCATATATGTCCATTTTATTCTCTTTTTTAGAGACTTCAGATACATGGAATTATCATTTTAAAGTATAAAACAACAAGCTAACTACTTTAATTGAGTTGGAGGGTACCAAAAAGTGCAATGGATTCGTGTGTGGGGAAATAGCTAAACCCTGCATCGGTGTTTTCTGATCTTAGAAGTAGTAGAGTATACCCTGAAAAGCAAGTTCTAGAGTCAGACAGCCCTAGGGTAACATCCCTGCTCTGTCATTTACTTCTTAGCTTGCAAATTTAGACAAAATACTTCATCCATTTGACCTTCAGTTATAATAGTGCAACAAGAACAATAAAACAAAGTTACATGAAATAACAAGGATTGATGCTCAGAATACACAATGATTGGGAGAGCACAGGGCACCCAATGATTAGAAGAACCAGCTGAAATCACCAGGAGAGGCTATTGGTATGTATAGAGACACCTTTTCTCACTTTGCCCATAGAATCCTTGCCAACCTCCCCCTTGGTGGCACTGTGGAAAGTCAGAGGTTCAGTCAAGGTTGAGAGAGATAACATTCTAGGAGTGCAGCGATTGCAGTCTAAATAGTTCAAGAGGAAACATGGTTGGAAGGTTTGTCATTCTACTTTTACACTATAAAGTTCCAAATGGTAAGTTTAACATAGCCATAAAATGAACTATAATTTACATTTTCTTGTATATTCTGGGTAAGACCTGTCTTTGACATACTGGTGTGAGGTAACTCTTACTCAGTTGGCCACAGGATGGAGAATCTTTACAGGTTCATGTGAGGTATAGTGATTTATCAATGAAGATTTAATAATGGTAGAGAAAAGGAATATGCATATTTGTTTACTGCACTACCAGTGCAAGTCCAGATTCTTTATCCTCTGACTGAGAGTCCCCCCCAAATTAGCATGTCAGCCACATTTTCCTGATCTAATCTTACATGATTCTGTGAAAGAATGTTGCTCCAGTCAGCTGGATCAGCTCCCCAGGGCAGCCCACTGGAACCGGCCTGGTCACCAGGCCCTGGAATGAGTCTACTGGTGTGAGTTACAGGCTCCTTAGTGCATCTGGTCAACCTAACACAAGGAATAGAGGACCAGAGAATGCCCTAAATGGGAGAAACTGGAGCCAGAGCTCACCTGGGTCCTAAGTAGAGTTTGCAATACCCAGCTTGGGTGGCAGTGCCAGCCCTGGTTGGTCCCAAGGCCTAGAGAAATTCTTAAAAGTTGTCAAAGAAGGCATTCCCAAAGTACGGGACCCCTTGGTCTTGGGACCTGGTGCAGGAGACTACATGCCTAGTCTAAGGGTGGTAATACCTATGTAATTGGTTTTCATGTCAGTCCTGGAAATAAAAGGTGAAGTACTTAGCACATTACCTATAAACCAGTAAGAGCTCAGTATATGTTGGATATCATCATCATCATCACCATCATCATCACATCAAATTGTCCTTTCCTTAGGAAATGTTAATAGATACTCCAAGAATAAAAGAAGTGAGGTATTAAAACAAATGGCTTTAAAGAACAGTTCAGGTTTTAGGTTAATGATGATGGGTTGAATCTCTGAAGTTATTTCCATTCCTTCCCACTAAAACAAAAGTAAGGGATTTTTTTTAAAGCATAAACCTGTTAGACAAAGAGAATGGGTGAGAAGTCAACAAAACCCAAATTTTGGAAGATATAAATCAGATGAATGAGTGGTTAATGACTTGGGAGACTTGAGAAAGTTGACTTCTAAGTCAAGAGTGAGGAAAGTTGAGAAGCAACTCAATTTTTGCTGTACTCAGAAGTTGGAGGCAACACTTCTGAAACTGGAAGTGAAGATGGGACTGAAAACAAAGATTGGTTGAAAATTAGATTCTCAGACCTCCTCACCACTCCATGAAGAAAAGCGACTGACTCTTCAACAACCCAAACAACCCACCCCACTCCCAACTAAAAGCTAGATTATTTCTAGAGCACTGGTCTTTGGATTAGAGAATCAGAATTACCCACATTAAATAAAATAATAAATATGTAATAAATAATAATTAAATAAAATTTAAAAATTACAATAAAATAAAATAAAATAATAATAATTGCAATAAATAAATAAATAATGAGTCCCAATCCCCACTACTACCACTATTGCTACTTTTGGGTTTTAGTTTTGTTTTGTTTTGTTTTTTGTTATTGTTTATTTGTTTTGTTTGTTGAATTTTGTTGTGTTTTTTTTTTGGTCTCATTCAATCCCCAGAACTCTAACAACCAGGGCTATAGCTATTCTAGTCAGGATTTTGGAAGAATCTTTTCTGGGAGATTTGACCAGCCCAAGGGAAATGCCCTAAAGATACTCACTATGCCATCATCTTCTAGTGTATCCTAATATCTATTCTTCCCTTCTTCTTTAGTAATATAATTCTTAGTTGGTCATATAGTTATACAAATATTGTAAAAAGCCAATCTCCTTTGCCATGAGATGTGGCCAAAATTTCTGGCCAATGTGATATAAGCAGATGTTCTGTGTGCAACTTACAGGGATAGGATATATATCTTTCCTTCCCTTTTTTTTCCATTTTCTCATTGATTAGAATGTAGACATGGTGCTGAACCTTCTTGTACCATGGAGTGTAACCTTCACAAAATAGTAAAGCAACAAGATAGAGGATTTCTTTGTCCTGGAAACTCTGGAGTGCTATGCTAAGCCCAAACCTGCATTCGATACAAATAAGCTTTGCCTTATTTAAAATATTCTTCTTTAAACTTTATGCTACATACAACTGAATGTATATAATAAGCAATATAATAATGTAAGATGCTTCCTCAATGAAATGGCATAGCCCAATAACCTTACAGTGAAGCACATGGTTGAAGAACCCTGCCCAAGCCCATGGAGGTAACAAACAGCTTTATAGAGCTTCACTCTCAAAGTTAAGAGGTCAGCCAAAACTACCAGAAATTTGAGAGATTTTTGAGCTATCATAAAAGACAGAGACAACAACCACAACAATAATGATAACAATAAGAAAGAAATTTGGAGAAAAAAGAAACTATGCAAGAAAAAAATCCAAAATTTATCACTAACTCTTCAGATAGAGAAGATAAACATCTTGAGTTCATAAAGCAAGAGAAGAATACTTTAAAAATGGAACAGAAACAGTTATGGCTTTTGAGGTTAAAAATATGATTACAGAAATAAAAAATTTAATGAGAGCTGGAGGATAAAATTGAAAACTATCTCCCAGAAAGTAGAGCAAAAGGCAAAGAGATGATAAATAAGAGAAAAATATTTTTTTTAAAAAAAAGAATCAATTCAAGAATTCCAACATCCAAGTAATAGGAATTGCAGAGAGAAAGAAGAGAAAAAAAGTTAGGTATAAAACCTTCTAAAAAATAATTCAAGAAAATTTCTCCAAACTAAAGCCCATAAGTTGACAGACTAAAAGAGTCCATTGCATACTCAACACAATGAACAAAAAACAGACCGGCATCAACCCATATCACTGAGAAACTGCAGAATACTGGAGCAGAGAACAGATCTCAGGAGAATCCAATAGGGGGAAAAAAGGTAACAGAAAGTAGATTCAAGAATCAAAAAGTCACCAGACTTCTCAACAACACTGGAAACTAGAAGGGATGGGAGCTTGCCTTTAAAATTCTGATGGAAAATGATTTCCAATATAAAATTCTATACCAAGCTAAACTATTAATCATATGTGAGAGTAGCCTACAATATTTTAAGTTAATCAATAACTAAAAACTTATCTCCCATGCAACTTTTCTCAGGAAATGACAAAAGGATGCCTTTAACCAAGAAAAGAAACCAAGAGGGAGGAAGACACAACTCCAGAAAATGAGGGAGAACTATGAGAAATTCAACTCAAGAGAGATGTGAAAGGACCTCTCAGGATGATGGTTGTCTTAGGTCAGGGTCCCAGAGCAGAGCCTGAAACAGGAATTCATGTGCCTGTGACTTATTGGAGGAGGGCTCTCAGGAGAAAGCAAGAGGGGGAAACAATATAGGGCAGGGGAAGGAGACAAACAAAGATGTGGACTCAGTTGAAGAACAGCTCAGCCTCATCCCATGGGGAGCTCAGCTGCATAAGTTGCACCTAAAGGCAAGGAGACCAGATTTTGTACTCCTGGATCAATCCAGCATTGACTGTGAGAGGGGTGTAACCTCTTGGTTGAAGCGGCTCCCATTTGACTTCAGGTGATTCCCTGGAGAAGGGGCATCTGTGAGGAACCGGCATACAGAGCAGCTGCAGGATGGGCGTCCCAGCCCTGTGAGGGCGTCTGAGCAGGGTACCAACAGGAACCACTACGATGGTGAGAACCTGAGCCACCAGCGTGAGACAGGCATTGAGGGCAAGACATCCAGACTAGAGAAGATCTGAAGGTTCTGGGAGAGATGTCTTCAAGAAGATAAAACCGAGGGAATGCTTAATGTGTTTGAATATATTGAGAGGAAGGTTAGATAACTGAGGGAGAGTTTGGGGATAAATTAGTCATAGGTACATGAAGAACTCTGCAAACAGAAAACAGTAAACTAACTCCAGGGAAAACTAGAAGTTGGACAGGAGGAGAAATTAACCAAAGGTATTACATGGCTCAACCATGAATAGCATTTCACATGGTCATAATAATGAATACACTGAATACTGATCAAAACAAAGTGTGAAATAACTACCAGGAGGATGGGGCAGTGGAGTAAAAGAGTCCTACTGGATTGTCCATCGGTGAACCCAGCAGTATTCTCTGGGTCCAATGAGTCAACTGAGACCAATGCTTCCCTCCCGCCAGGATCTATCAAGACTGGAATGCGACTGCCCTAGGCAACTGGCATGAAGCTGCAAAGTACTGATCTCCACAAGCAACACCACCTTCATCTGTATAAAACCCACTGTCACACCCCCCCCCCCACCCACCCAGAGCCTCCAACAAAGAAAGCAACGGGGGCAATGGAGGCGTCCCTCTCCGGAGCACATCTGGCTGTGCTCGCCCAAGCACACCTCTCCATATGATGCCAAGAGACTGGGGTCTGTGTGTATCCTGCTAGTCCTTCCACCCGTGAGTTCCAGCCTGCACTGTCCGACACTGTAGCTCTGCCTGAGCCCTTTTGCTTAACACGTCCATTGTCAAAGTCCATAGATAATACCTAAAACCAACATATCCAAAAAGTAGGAGTACAAATAGTTCTTTAGGGCTATTTGGAGATATTGAGAGTAATACTAACAGAATCATTAGTGCCTCTGGGAAGTGGGAAATGTAAAGCTGGTGTGAAGGATTTCTATTTTCCATAATGAACACTGTAGAACTATGTGCTTGTATAACTTTCATAAAGATAAAAATATTAAAAAAATGGTTAAACGAGCTGCTTTACTGCTGTACTTTTCAAGTGTTTTATAAGTGGAAATTTTCTAAGGGCAAAATAAGGTAAGCAGCATTTCCCAAACTTATTTAGCCCTAGAACTTTTTTATATTTACTCCTTTAATCACTTGTTAACATCTTCAAAGGCACAAATGTTGCCATTTGGTAACTACTATCTTATAGGAAGAGCACGAATTTATAGAAAGCAGAAAAACCTGAAGTCTCATTTATCTAGCACTTACCGAGTGCCCATACCTGTCCTGGGTTTGTGCTAGATGTCTTAGCATGTGCTTGCTCCTGTAACTGGATTCTGATCAGATGTGATGATGTAGTTTTGATTCAGTCTCACAGTTCATTCATTCAGGAGAAGTTCCCTGAATGCCTACTATGTGCCAGCCACTGCCGGGGGAGAAAGGTACGAGATACCTAGAGCCCCTGACTTCACTGCAGAGATTCTGCAGCACTCAAGAAGAAAAGGAGAATGGATATATTTGGGCCATCCATTTACTACCAATAATTTTGCATTTCCTTTAACGGACCCATTTGTGTACGTTCGAAAGTAACTTCCACATTGGTTCTTCAGTTGCCACATGATGTGCTCCAAAGCTAGCTCAGCCCAGGTGATTTAGAGCCAACCACTACTCTCTTATTTCAAGAGGCACACCCATTACATCCTATATCTAGGGCTGTAAGGGCCCAAGGGGTCTCTGCAATCTTCTCCTGCTTTAGGTCTTTGAAGTCTAGAAACTGATGCTGCATGGTAATGCACTGAATTGCTTCTACTGCGGAAGCTCACAAAGGTAACAAGTTTATACTGAGCTCCTGAAACCTAATGAAAGACAAACTCAGAATACACAACCCCAAATTCCTTTTGCTTTGTTACAGTTTACTCGATTTTTTTTACCTATAAAGTTTTATGTGTTCATTTTAGAACACTTTAAAATGATAGCGAATATCAATTCAAAAAAATCAACCATAGTCGCTCACCCAAAAATATCCATCCATCTTGGTGTATTTTCTTGCAAGATTTTTAAAGAAGCTTTCCCCATATATAATCACTTGTCTTAATTTCTAACAAATTAATAGAACAACGGCCTGGTGAGAAGCCACTGGTAAGGCAACCTGCAGGGACACACTGGGCTGCTTTTCCAAGCCCTGACTCACAATGCATTTGATTGCCAGGGGATAATGCACGCTCCTCTGCGCCTCATCACTGCCGCGGCCGAGGCTCCGGACCACTTTATCACTCTGAGCATCTTCCTTTTGGATGTAAGTATTGGAGGGAAACAAATCACGAAAAAAGAGAGACAAGAGGATGTTAGTTTTGATTGCTAAAACACACAAAAGACAAGGCAGAGAGAGCCTACATCAGCGGGGCGTTTTGCTGCCGGGAGAGCGGCTCTCCCAAGAACTAAGAGGCGCCAAGAACGCCAGCTGTCTGTCAAGTGGGGGAAGGGCGGGAGACTACACAGAGTCCTCAGCTAGGGGGCGCTAGGAGCCCTTCATATCCTGCAGGAAAAGCACACTGAGCAATTGAAAACAGCTATGCTGGAAAATAAGCCTTGCCAGAGAGTCCTTTGGCTTTTCTCTTTTGTTTAATGGTCCTAGCATGCTTTTTATGGTATTGATTTGTCAAAATCTTATCATTCTTGTTGTTCAAACCACAGGCCAATCTGTGTTAATTTACTGTCCTTGGCTAAAATAACTCATTAGATGGTATTTTTTTAAATAGGGTGATGAGGGTTTATTTTTTTACACTACACATTTAAAATCCTTATATCACAGACCTGTACCTCTGAAAATGAAAAATAATACATTATATGTTTAAAAAAAAAAAAAGAAGATAGCAGGAAGGGAAAAATGAAGGGGGGAATCGGAGGGGGAGACAAACCATGAAAGACTATGGACTCTGAGAAACAAACTGAGGGTTCTAGAGGGGAGGGGGGTGGGGGGATGGGTTAGCCTGGTGATGGGTATTAAAGAGGGCACGTTCTGCATGGAGCACTGGGTGTTATATGCAAACAATGAATCATGGAACACTACATCAAAAACTAATGGTGTAATGTATGATGATTAACATAACATAATAAAATAAAAAAAATAAAAAAATAAAATCCTTATACATGTTTTGCATCTTCTAGTTTATACTTTTTAAAAAAATAATAATAAATAGCCAGTGGTGGGAATAAAATCACTCCTGGGGGAACTGATTTACCATTTAAAAAAAAATCAGCATTGATTTTCATTTCAGTACTTCCTGGACAAGTCATCACTTCTTAGCTCTGGTTATAATAGCATTCAGCTAAGTCTTATCCCTCAAACACCTTCACTTCCTATACTTCACATAAGGATGGTAAGAAAGCCAAGACTGAGAAGGACAAATGATTTTGGCTTGGTTACCATAGAGTTGGGAGGGGTACTTAGAAAAATCCCCTTTGGAAGACTGTGCAGGAGGCCCACAACAAATACTTCTTTGTATATAAAATTTATTTCTTTGGTCAGCAAATTATGCCCTAAATTAAATGAAGCCTGTAGACCTTGAATATAATCCAGCTAATACAACTGGATTACAATGCAGCAGTTTGAATATAGACATCAATGCCATGCTTAACATGTAAGAATGGCCTCCATCAAAATAGTGTAAAAGGGTTGAAGGATTAATTTTGCCTCTGTGGCTCAGTTCCTGAATGCTTGGCCACTTCCCCTACATGAATTTGGCCTCATACATGGAGAGGATGCAAAGACCATCTCTCCAAGCACAGCCCGAGACAACAGGACAGACACTAGGACAGCACCTATACTATTGCATGGCCCAATATCTGTTGGCAGAAGTGCTGTTCTTCCCCAGCCCTGATGAGGCAGCCATTTCCACAGGGACCGATAGGTTGCTGGTCAATGCCCACACCCCCTTTGACCAACAGTGAGCTCAGAGTTCCTCTTCAGAGTTGCCAGATAAGATAGAGTACATCCAAATATTTCATGGGACACATGCTTTAAAAAAATCATTCTTTGTTTTAAACTCAAATTTAACTGAATGTCCTGTGGTTTTCTTTAGTAAATCTGACAACTTTATTTCTGTGGTAAGGGGAAATTACTTCCTTCTTAGGATAGGAATCCTTCGTTTTCTTCTTCACTGGGTTTAGGGAAGATAGGAAGGGATATAAGATTTTTTGCTTGTGAGTCTGTGTTCTCCATGTGAACATTCACTCATTTACAGGAATAAGAACCTAGAAAATTAGTATTTAGTCAGACTAGTCCAGAAATCTAAGAACTCAAAATAATTATTTTAGTCTGAATTCCAAGGGTTATATATTCCCAGCATCTACTCTCATCCATGTAACTATTACTAAATAAATCGGCATAATGGCTCATGCAAATCGGAATCAGGAAGGTTCCATCTTTGCCTTGATTTCTTTCTATGAGAAATAACTTCCCCATGCTTCTATTTTATCTCCAGGGATTTTAATTGGGGAGGTTCTACCATATATTGGATAATAGTGTAAGAGTTGATTTTATTTTTAAAACCTGACCATCATTGAACATCTCAAAGATAGGTAGTCTTTAAATAAATACGTAATACTATGCCTATTGTAAATGTTCTCCCCCCAAATTTTTATTACCTTTTTTAGGATCAGACATATTCACAAATGGAAAAGTTCATTGTTTATACTATCTGAGCTGAAAAACACTTGGAAACCTCTTTTATGTTAAATTAGTTTCTGTCTCTAGATGCTACAATACTTAAAGGATCCGCATGCAATGATCTTTTTAGCTGGTCTCTTTAAATCCCCAGAAAGGGATTATTAAAGCACCCACACTTTAAAGTAGATGGCCGTAGAGGGAGACTGGATTTCAGTCAGCATAAGCATTAGAAATCCGAATTCAAGTCACTGGATAGTGCAGGAAAAGGATGAGGATGTTGTTAGTAGTAGGAAGTTAGGATCATACCCAGGAAAAATGTCATTTGCCCCATAAATGCACCTTGGGTTCATCCTGACTCATGACCCTACTCTACTCCCAAGGTGTCTTGTTTGTAACTGAAGAGGGGGTTGATTTTATTTAACCAAATGCCCTTCCCTCCTGCTCTTGGAGTGGAATTCATTCACCACTGGTACCGCTTCCGTCTAGTGTAGGCTGCCAAACAGGCCCAATTCAGATAGCGTGGTAGAGTGCTAAAGGGCTTTTCCTGTTTACTAACTTGCTGTGTGACCTTAGGCAAATCACTTAACTTTTCTGGACCTCAGTTTTATCAAAATAAGATCCTAGAGTGGTGCTGGATGGATTGTCAGTCTTACCAAGAAAAGAAAAAGAAAAACATCATCATCAAGGCCTTATATTTTGTTCAGTAGAGAACCTCTATTTTTATCCATCACTGCTCTACTCCTCACTAGTCCTATGTTTTTGGGAAATTTATTCCCTCTCTTTTTGCCTCTATAAACAGGAAAAAATAATAACTACTGGATTATGATATTATGATAGAAAATGAAGTAGCACATGTGAAAAACTTAGAATAGTGTTGACACATAAATGTTTGGTAGATTTTAGCTATAATCACAGTTAATAATAGCTATTAGTCTCTTCAAAAACTTTTTTATTTTATTTTTTATTATTTTATTTTATTTTATTTTATTTTATTTAAAGATTTTATTTACTTATTTGACAGAGAGGGACACAGCGAGAGAAGGAACACAAGGGAGAGGGAGAAGCAGGCTTCCCGCGGAGCAGGGAGCCCGATACGGGGCTCGATCCCAGGACCCTAGGATCATGACCTGAGCCGAAGGCAGACACTAAACGACTGAGCCACCCAGGCACCCCAAAACATTTTGATTTTATAGAAAATATTAAGTTACATCAATATCCCTAGTAAGTTCTTGTAATTGGCATCTTTATGAAGATATGGTTGTTTTTTGCTTCCTATTAATCATGTCCTGCATAAACTTTTCAAAAGTAAAAATGCATATCATCAACATCAATTTCTCAGAATTCAGAGGGAATAAAGACATCCTCTTCACATATATTGTATTTAACAAACCAGAAAAAAATAATCTTAATTCCCCCTCCGAAGTAATCCCCATATTGTGATAGCTAACCATAAAACAGTCCTTAAGATATTGAACAAAATACAAAAGAAGATCACACATGTCCAAAGAAAAGATTTTTGAAATAATTTTTGAAAGGCCAAATTAACATTTTTGCCTCTCTAAACTGACCTTTAATAAAAGCATGCATAACTTAATGGAGTAGATTGTAGAGATCTGTGGTGCGAACAAGAATTTCGACCAAACTTCCTGTCTTTTAAGCTCTACAAACCTACTGCTTTCAGAAGGACACTTTTTCCTCTCCTGTTACCACTCGTCTCCATCTCCACATTCCTGGGGCTGTTCCTGAATTTATCAGTTACTCGAGCAATTTCCACTAACGTGAGTTTCCCCAGAAGCATATTAAATCATTCTTAAATGATTTAATCATGGAATCATTTATGATACTAAACCTGTCCTGTGTTGTGATGCATTTTCATTTGCCTTATATATATCTACCTTGATTGTTGCATTTGTCTGATTTCCTCTTCTCATCTTTTTTTTTTTTTTTCCTTTTCTTTTTGGAATGTAGAAACTGTTAGCTCTGGAAGTGGTTAATGTGACGAAAAAACGTATTATGTTGAAAAAAAACATCCACCTCAATCCAAAGTGATGGCATTAAGTGGAATCCAGTGTATCATGGAAAACCTAATGCACACAAGATGTGGAGCGTGTCCCTTGGTCAGAACTTTTAAATACTAAGTAGCAGTGAATGGGAGAAATAAATCAAATGGGAAGATGGCTGGAATAATAAACAGGGAAGATGCTTCATACTCACATCCCAGCAAAGCAATATGAAAAAGTGATCCTGGCTGTCAGGAGCTATTACTGAGTGAAAAACTTCTTTTTAGCCCTTCTCTCTTACAAAAAAAAAAAGGAGAAAAAAAGTGCTGGAGGAAAATAGCCTCCTTTCTTTGAGTCCCTCAGAAAAGTTGTCAGTAAGACACACTGCTATGTATCATCTGTTTAGTGACAGAAAAAATATATATTGAGATCAAAGATAATCAAGGTACACCTGGTTATTATTTGTAAAGACTTAACAGTAAGTTTTTAATGATTAATTTATCTGCCACATAACGCCTTAATAGATCATGTGCAACATCAAGGGAGGAATGCGGTACTGCATTTCTAAAGCCTCTTTCTATGTCTCTGAATGATAATAGGCATGGAAGCCATCATTAGTCTTGTTAGATGATGGTCCCTTCAGGAACTCCTATGTGTTACCTTTTAGAGGGAAGGTCAGGGAAGCCGCCCCCTGGGACTCCCCTGCAGGATACAACTAACACAAGCATAAACTGTATGGAAATGGCTAAATTATCTTCACTGAGACCTTGGCCTTTCACATCAATCAAGTCCTTCTGAACTAGTAAACCAGATAAGCACCCTGCTGGCCAAAGTGTTACTATCCTTATGCCTGTCATGACTTGCACTACAAATTTAACAATAAACAGGCAGTTATTTGTTTTACTTCTTTAAAAAACAAAATAAGCCTGCCGAGTGTGGCTGTTTTCTCTCCGTCCCTCTTCTAAAGGCCCTTTATCCAGGAATCCAATCGTAGCTGCTGTTAGAGCACACGGAGAAGGTGATACTCATCTGACGAGCCACAACAAAGCCACGGGGGGGGGGGGGGGGAGGGCAAGGCTGCTGGGCGGGGGGGGCGGGCCGATTTATCCACCCTCACGTCTCGGCTTCCTCAGAGTGGAGCCTGTGTCCATGCCTCATCCTGACACCTGACTCATGGGGGAATTACAAGTCATCAATACCAATGACTGTAAAACACTTTGTAAATAAAAATGGCTTAGAAGTTCCAATTAACAACAGAAAGTAACCCTCTGGGATGGACCAGGGAGAAATAACTACGGCCATAAATAAGCAATGGTGGGTTTAGGCTTACCTCTTATTTCAATGCCATTAAAAGTGGGCCTCCTTCGCATCTCCAATCTGAAGCCCCACTATGATTTCTTCTCTTATCTACATTACAAAGTGGCATGGCTTAGGAGAGAAAGGTCCAGGGAACACAGGATTGAGCATTTCTTACCGTTTTCACACGAGTCCCCCCCGCTACACGCATACATATTCTGATCTCTCCTCCTGAGAAACGACCACAACAGCCTGGCGGTATAACTTAAATGAAGTAGCCAACTGCTTGACCACCACGGATGTGCAGGAAAGGGGGCTCGCAAGCAAGAGCCCCAAGAAGTTGCTAAAGGGCACGCCTTTAGTGTACTTTCATGCTTGCCCCATCTAAACCTTTCATGAGCAGACACAGCAGTTAGGAGTGGGGCCCAGGAAGTGTCTGCCCAGCCTGTGGCATGTTTCAGGCTCTGTCCTGGTCACTTCCAATATATATATACTTGCATCTCTAAAGAAACAGAGGCTTCGGTAGCAATTCGACACGACCAGAGTAAAATTAATAGCCATGCAATCCTTCCATCTGCCAGACATTATTCAAAGTGCATTATAAATACAAACTCATTATTACTCAGAATAACCATGCAAAGCAGGTACTATTATCATCTACTTTTTTAAGGTGGAGAAATCCAAGCAGAGAGAGATGGAATAACTTGCCCAAGGTCCACAGCAAACGGACACTTGAACTCTAAGGTCCATGCTTTCAACCACTTCTGTGAGCTGGAGCGAGAGCCCAAGCTCCGTGTTCCACAACTAGTGTCTAGGGTCCCTGCTGGATTACAGAAAATTAAAAATAAGCAAATAAGACAGGGTGGGATCTTCTTCAGGGGCTCACATGACAGTGACAAATAGGCAAACACCATTGGGTGACAGAAATCATAGGAATGTGCAAAATAGTTGGGAAATGTAAATAAGGGAGTCTTTAATTCAGACTGGGGTCTTGAGAGATGTCAGAGTTTTGGTTTCCATTTCCTTAGAAAATCTTGTTCTTTGTCCCCCTGTTTTACTGCAAGCATTCTTGTAATCTTTGGCATAAGTGTGCACAGCATGTCCACAAGGAATAATTTTAAATATCAAATCAAATCAAATTAGCACCACCCTTAGTAGCAACCTGTTAAGGCTGCTGAAAGATCAGGGCTCAGAGCAGCAGAACACAGGTTTCCAGAGCTTGACCAGAAACCAGGGTCCAACCCGGGGAAATTCAGGGGAGCTGCTGATATGGTGTAGCCATTAGGCATCTCTAGAGCAGCCTTGGCTGGCTGGTGGGCTTGCCTGGTGCTCTGATCACCCTAGACATCCTAATAGGCAGAGGCACTGACTCTCCTGCCCTGGAGGACTGTGAAGGGAGGGCAGTGTGCGCTCCACCCGGCAGAGACCATCTCTAAGGCAAATATCACCTCCAACCTGTGAGAAAGGTGCACTTACAATGAGAGCCATGCCCGGGGAGATGTTTGGGAAGATGAGTTGGGGAGAGGAGGCCTGGAGGATGGCAGACCCAGATGGAGGGCTCAGCTTCTGCGTGGTCCTTGATTTCCCTCTGTGGAGGGATTCCTCTCCAGGAAGAACTGACCTCCCTGCACCCCTCCACCCCTGCAGCACTGCAGCGGTGTCTGTACAGGACCGGCCCTGCTACATACCTAACAAGAACACACGGAAGCCCTTTAAACACACCGCTCTTTACTGACTATATGTCTTGTGCCTTTTATTTTATTTTTTATTTTTTTATTTGACAGAGAGAGAGCACAGACAGGGGGAGTGGTAGGCAGAGGGAGAGGGAGAAGCAGGCTCCCCACTGAGCAGAGAGCCCGATGTGGGGCTGGATCCCAGGACCCTGGGATCCTGACCTTAGCTGAAGGCAGACACTTAACCGACTGAGCCACCCGGACGCTCCATGTCTTGTGTCCCGGACGCTCCATGTCTTGTGTCTTTTAAAAGGTATGGCACAGGCTTGCAATGAAGAAACAATGATGCTATGGATGAGTGACATGGAAACATATTCACTATGTATCACTGAGCGGAAAAAAGTAGGTTATAAAATAGTATGTGCCAAATCCAATTTGATACATAGTTATATTCAAATAAAAATACAGGAGAAATATACATCAAGATATTTATAGGAATCAAGGGTAATTTTTTCTCCCTTTTACTTCTCTGTAATCTCTATAATGAGTGTGTATTATTTAATTTCTTTTAAGAGCTATTTTATGTTTTCCTCAGAAAGTGGGAGATTACAGAATAGGTGGTACAGGTAAAGGTTATTGTCAGTCTTAATGGTTTTTTTAAAGTGCTGATTTGATTGAACCATACAACACACTCAGGACAATATTGTTCTGAAATAGTATTCTAGAAACACCTATAAACCCATGCACTGTTCCCCTCAGGAGAATTAAAAAATGACTTTGCAAATACAAATCCATTATTTTCACCAAAACACTCTCTAATTTTAAGAACTGTGACATTGGTGAGGATATGAAATCAATTCTGCCAGGTTGCCCCATCAGAAGCACCAAAGAGTTCTCATACCATTGAAAAAGCATCCGAACTTCAACCAAAATCTGTGAAATCACTTTCAAGTAAATGGGACCAGTCTGTAAACAAAATATAATGCACACCTGTCACAGCCATTCATTTCCAGAATCACAGTTTATAAATTTACACGCCATGAAAAGCTTTATTCATGTTCGTATGGTGTGAAACTTGCAGGAAAAACTTCAAATTAATTACCTTTCTTAAAACAAAGCAATTTAATTTTATCACAAACAAAAAAGGGAATTTATTCACAAGCCATAAAACTTCTGGAAATACAGTCATAAAATAAGACCTGGGAAGAGTGGCTTGTGCTCTAACATGTCCTCAAGATGTAGAAGCAAATTAACTGGCCATAGCTACAATCCATAGGCTTGCGGCCTTGGATCAGGTCTCTCCAGCTTAGCCCTGTGGAAGATCTCAAAGGTAGACTAACCCAGTAATATGATCCTTTTCTCAGAGTTTACTCAGAAATTTCCCCCACAATCTATATAGCCTGGTGACTTTTAGAACCAGAAGTTGAACAGCTGAGATAGTTCATCCCTAGTTTGCCCTCACCACCTCCGTAGACACCAGTTGAACACATCTCAGAACCCATTTGGGTAGGGGTGGGAGGGACTCCAGGGACTGAGTCTTTTTTTTTTTTTTCTTGGAAGTATCATTTTATTTCACACTGAAATAAGCTGATTAGTATGTAGAAAAGCAACAGTCTCTCGATTTCCACAAATGTGTTTTGATTTTTTATTCTGGGCCTCAAGTTCCTTCCTGCATACATTTAACTGCAGCCTTCTCCAACACTGGTACATTTACTGGGTCGAGGGGTTGTGGGGGTGTACTTCTCTTTGGAATCTTGCTTACATTTGCATGTGAAAAGAAAGAAATGCTTTTGAGTAATTAGTCATCTGAAATTCTGCACCATGAGGAAAAAATTTGCTTTTGGATATTTATGGGGAGAAAAATCCATATGGACAATGAATACAGTATTGACATGTTGGGGGGAAGGGTTGGGGGCATAGCACATTATATTGAATTTCATCCAAACAGTGGTAAAAGTGATATTGCTACTTTCTCATAAATAATAGCTAACTGTGGAAAATAGCACAAAGCTGGGTTTTTTCCCCCCACAAGTTAAATTTCTTTTATTAATTCCATGATTTAAAAAAGCCCTTTCTTTTTGACCTGATATTTTCATGCCATATTGAAGAAACTCATGATCAATATGTATTGATTTGATCACTAATTGCATTAATTTTGCTTTAGAAATTAGAAAGGCTCTAATGAGAATGTGAAGTCACTTCAAGATAGTGCATTATGGGCAGGCTAATTTAGCTGGACTCTGTGCATCAGATTATTTCATTATGAACCACCAATTACCATACAAATGGATGAGATAAATAGCTTTTTTCTGAGAGATTTACATTTTTGAATTCGTCTATAAATTTCAAGAGCTTAAGTTAATTTATATCCCACGACCATATTTAATATCCAAATTGTTCAGTCATGAATGCATTATCTGCATAAACCCTTACTCCAGCCTTTCATATTATGCTTTGAACAACGCTGGAAACCCTTTTTAAAAAATATTTGCTCCTATCACATTTATTCTCTTAAAGAAAAATATGAAATGAATATTTTTGTTAAAATCATCCATACCATCACTTAGCAATTGGTACAATAAAACCAAGAGAGCAAGATGTATAAATGTTGTTCAAGATTTATAAAATCATAAGAATATGAAATAGTCAAGCTGATTTTGAAATTGAGTGCAGATACTAAAATAACATCCCAAGAAACAAGAGGCCATAGAGTCTTCTAAATTTTGTGAGTGTATTTCTGCTGCTCTTAGAAACATACCTGTTCAGTTGAATCAAATAAAAAGACTCCGGAAGGAGAGTTCTCCTCAGTAAAATTCCACCTAAATTGATTCTGGGGAGCTTGAGTGGAGTGGTATTGTGGTATATGGGAGAAATGTAGCCAGAGGCAAGAGTGGAGAAAAAAACTGAGATGGGCAGAATTCTGAGGTATCTTGAAGAAAATCAATGCATCAAAATGAAATCCATGAAACATTTCAGAAATAAATATTCGAAAGCTCATTCTATTCTTGGAATGTGTGTTTATCCACACTAAAAGAAATGAAATAGCTAACACTAATGGGTACCCCATAGGGCCCTGTGAAGTTCCAAAGTGATGCTGTCTACTTTTCTGTTATTTAGTATTTAGTAATAAAATCATAGGCACACAGCTTGGGCACCTAATTTCTATAGTTATAATTCTTGTACATTTATGAAACTTAACAGTCCAGGGTTAAATTTAGTCCCTCATTCATTATCTTGTTCACTGACATTATAAGATGATATCCAAAAAAAAAAAAAAATCAGTGAATTGTGAATTTATCACATAATCTAGGATAAAGTATATTTCATAAGCAGAGACCTAATGAGAGAATTTCAGAGTTGATGAGCTCACTAGAAATCAGCTAGCTCCTTGGCACTCAATATATGGTCTTGGATCAGCACCTGGCAACCAAGGTGGACCTTCCACCTTCACTGAAGTCTTACTGAATCCAAATCTGAATTAATATAATGCCCAGAAGATTCATGTGCACATTAAAATTTGAGAACACCGGTCTAGTCTTTCATTACCTTTTTTACAAACATGGCAACTAAGGCATAGAAAGCTTAAGAATTGTTCAAGGTGGCAAAAATGAACTCTCTCGGGTCTCTAAGGCTGAAAGCTACAGAGGTTAAAATATGATACTAAATAGATCCCAGTAATGGATTAGGTCTATAACAGTCACAGTTAACTTTGTTGGTGGTTAGATATTAGCTGAAATACCAGCCAGCTTTGAGAATTGCTTCCTATGGCTATAAAGAACATGTTTGAGAATATGTTGATGCACTCCAAGCATGATTCTGCTGCATTTCCGCTCCTCAGAATCATTTCATCAGTTAAGTACTTGAGCAACTTCCAGTATCCCCCCAACTCCAACCACTCTCTCCACAGATAATTCAAAGGAAGGGAGAATAGTTGCATCCTCAATTTACCTATTGACGGAACAAAGTGTGAAAGTCCAATGTGACATATTTGTCAATATTTCACCACACAGAAATGAAAACAGAAAGGAAGGTAATAAGTGGAGGAATTTTTAGTGTGGCTACCTACAGCTGAGTATGTGTAAGGCAAGTAAACAGTGGCCCAGTATAGACACAGCTGGGGGCACTTAATTAGTGACAATTACAACATTGTTCTAAGCTGCCTGCAGCCTTGCTCTTTCCCTTTAGATAAACTCTTTTAAGTAAATACAATGTCAAGAAAATGGACAAGCCCTTTGACTTGCCAGAGAACCATGAAAGTGGCATATTCTTTTATCAATTGAAACGTGCTTTTTTCAACTGGTCTTGTTAAGGGCAATTAGACCTCACATTTATTAGAATTCATACAGCCTACAATCCACACATTATACTAGTTACTTAGTGTTAAATGTGCAGCAAATAGTCTTTCCTTAAAAAAATTATACTAATAATTATCACATACCAAATCTTATGATTAGAGCCTTTCAGAGAACAAATGCCTATAAATATGGTTTGAGAAATAGTTTTCTGACTCACTGAGGTTTAATAATGTATAAGGGAATAAACAGTCTGATGCTTTGCTAATTATCATATGAAGTGAGAATGGTGTCCAGGAAGTGTTTTTACTAGAGCATGGTGAAATTGATATACATCACCCTAACATATGCTGAACTAAGGTCTGGCTCACATGGATATGATCTCATGTAGAGAGTCTAACAGGTTATATATGCATTTATTTTTTTAAAGATTTTATTTATTTATTTGAGAGAGAGAGCAAGAGAGATCACAGAGGGGGACGGAGAGAGAGAAGCAGACTTGCTGCTGAGTGGAGAGCCCGATGTGGGGCTCGATTCCAGGACCCTGAGATGATGGATAACCTGAGCCGAAGGCAGAAGCTTAACTGACCGAGCCACCCAGGTACCCCTATATGCATTTATTTTTAAGGCAGTACTTGTCTCTGATATGAAAAAAAATGTATGTTAAAAATAATGTTAACAGGCAATTAAAATTGTGGGCAGGAAAGAGTGTCTAAATAATTTGGAAATAGGGCAGTCAGATTTCACAGGCTTTACAAAGAAACTTCAAACATTTGTCAAAGGAGACATACCTATATCATATATATGCCATATAAAAGCTGTTAGCATAACTTTTAAATACAAAATAATGATAAATATGTCATTTTAATTAAATTTGACAGAGAAAGGAAACATCAAAATCATAGCTAATTATCTTTAAAAACTACTTTTAAAAACCATACTTTTTCTATTCTGCCAACTCTGAAGGTTTAAAGCAGTATAAAGACTATTCTCAAGAAACTGAGAGAGGGGCCATAGCAATTTTCTTTTTTTTAACTTTGCAGTTTGCATTTACTACTTCACAGTAGCCAAAAATAAACGTTAACCTTTGCAATTTCATGCCTTCCCGGTAATTCTGTCTTTCAAAGACAAAGACATATGTGTGGTTGCTGTTCATGTATCGGGATTGGCACTGGGATTAGCATGGGAGGATTCATTTGTTCTGTTCCATTTATCAGCTCTCACCCGGTTCTTTTGAGACCAACAGCACGGGGGGGGGCTTTCAGACTGGTCCCTCTGCAAGGTGTTCTAGCCAACTCCAGTAACCAGTCTCAATCAATCCACCAACGTTCAACAATTCCTTATTTTGCCTTTAGCAAGACACTTTATGTTTAGTGCTATGGATTTTTCGATGAAAAAAATGCCTCCTTATCTGTTAAAGCACTTATCTGCCCCTGGATTTCTTCAGTATCCTTAAAAACCATATACTGCATTGTGTTCACCAAGGCTGGTTAAAAGTGAACTGAATGGGGAGCTCAGGGGAGCCAACTTCTATTTTGTGGACTCATGTTCACTCTTCCCCCATGCTGGCCCTCTGTCAGTGTGTCTCTGGTCCCCCACCTCCTTCTCAGCTGCCCTTTGAAACACCTCGCAAATGTCCTCTTCCCGGAGTGGGCTGCCTAGACCAGCCTCAGGTAGAGATTTGTGCTGATGCTCTAAGCTCCGTGGTGCCTTTTACACACATCTAACTAAGCCGTTAGCATACTGGATTTTAATTCTAATGATTGACTCATTAGAGTTGAAGTGTCTCTACCATCTCCGCATCTGCAGCACTTTGACAGCAAGATATTTTAATTAAATGAATGAAAATGTTGTAAAAGTCCTTTCAAAAGCATTCCAGATACTTGGATCCCTATAAATCCGAAGATATTCATACTCGAATAGCTCCTATTGATTGTCCTGGTATGGAAAAGGGGGGCTCAAAATAGTTTCAGGTTGGTAGAATGAGACCCCATTTTCCCGTTACCACCGCCCCATAGAAGCCATGTCATTTCATAAGACGATAATCAAAGATGATGTCAGTGGGGTGGGGCACAGCGCTTCACTGGGTAACTCTGAGCAAGTAATTTAATCTCTTTAAACCTCATTTTTCTCATCTGTGAAATGGAGATAAATAACTGGGACCTACTTCATTCAACTATACAGAATAAGTGAGAAAGTATTTGAAAAGCTGAGCACAATCCATAACATATTATAAATGCTTAACAAATGTAGCTATTAATAGTAATAATGTTATTGATTAAAGGCAATCCATAGATTCTGGTATGCTTTAGAAAAGTCTCAAATGAATACCTTTATTAATTCTTTCATTCAATACACGTTTACTCAGAACCTAGTAAATAACTGTAGTTCCTCAACAATCTCTTCTGGGAAACTAGTACATACTAGGTGCTGTAAGGAATAAGACATTGTATTAGACCTTGGTGAGTTTACAATCAAGAAGTTCCATAAGAATAGTATATATAAATAACTGTCATACAAGGAAGAAGGCAAACATACCGTGTGACTGACTTACAAGACCAACATCATGACTCCCATGGCCGGCGGTGCTCACAGGAAGCGAGGACCAGGCATTTTCTTCTCCTCCACCACTTGCATCAACACAACTCCTATTCACCTGCAGGAGGGAGAATGGAGGTGGGATCTCCTCCAGCCCTCTGCCTCCTGCAGAGATAAGCAGAGCCATAAACACTGTGCAAAGATCCTGACTGATGGAGGTCTTGTATTTGGTGGCTTTTCTAGGAAATGTGATGTGCGTTAAATGGATCTGCTTTTATTTTTGGTGGGAGTCATTGAATGTGAGGGAGTAGGAAAGGTTTGACCTATTAAAACAATAAATATACAAGTTAATTTCTTCCCAAACTATGTCCAAGCTTCTTTTATTTCACTTGGCACAGGACCTCAGGTCACACCAGGCCCACACAAAACCTGAAAATAAATGCTTTGCTGGTGGTGATGACTTCCTTCTGGTCTCACAGAGGAAAGGCATTAAAACCCAAGAAAACCCTTAAGACTTAATTTTTACAGAACTACATTTTAAAAATCCAATTAGAGGGTCATTAAATGAGTTCAGAGAATAACTGAAATGACTTTAAGCTGGAATTTCATTGCCCTACTAACATATTAAAAAATGAACATTAAAATAAGCCCCCCCCCCACTCACACAACATTTATTACCTTGAAATTAGGATCAGATCACAAGAAAGGGGTGCTCCAGATAGAGCTACATTAACTCTTGGTTAACAGCACAATCTCATTGTCCATGAAGTTTCCTTATTTATGACGAGCAGTGAGTGCATTTCTACAAGTCCTGATTCTGCCCTAAGTTTCTGGAGCCCTGAGGTTCCACATGATTCTGCAGCTCTATCAGCAGGGCAGAGAATGAATCTTTCCCTCGTGTGGTTGTCTGCCTAGATGCAGGCTACTTGCTCAACTTTCTTTCTCCTCTGGCTTAAACCATGGTAAAACCATGGTAAAACCACATCTGGCAGGTTGCTCTTGACCTCTTCCAGGAGAGCAATGTCAGAGTTGTGGTTTTCCACATTCCTCACAACCAGCAGAGGGAGCGAAAGTGCACAGCAATTAGACTTCAACAAAATAAAGACTATCTTTCAATTCTATTTCATCAATATAAAATCTGCCAGTGTGTCTGGGTGAAGAAACGTGACATGTGTAGTATATTTGCTTGCTGTCCATTCGTGTTTCTGTGTGGGAGGTCATTAAAAAGCCACAAGGGGAAAGAGAGAAAATCCACCTGCCCACAGTATTCTCCTGTACAGAAATGAAGGAGCCAAAGAATCCTGTGGTGGCCGGGAAGCAGAGGAGGGGGTATCAGTGTCCTGCTTGGGAACAGAACTCACATCTCCTAACTGGACCCCTAGCTTATTATTTCACTCATCCCCATGAAGGCAGATTTAGGGATAATTGATAAGCTTTCAAGCAGAAGAAAACCAGATTGACCAACTGTGATGTCTGCTGCCCCCCTCCCTAATTTTTCCCTCCAGCTAAGTTGCACCCCCCACCTCAGCCCAGCTGCTATTTTCCATGAAAGAACATGTTCCTCCAGCTCACGGTGAAAGCTGAAGCCTTTTAAGTGGTCTATACCACATAAGCCTCACCCTTCTGTCCTCTTCTATGTCTCTGCTCTTCATTCTAGTCCAGCCCTACTGGCCCTCAAGGCCATTCCTCCAACACTTCAACTCTGTTACCCTCACAAGGTCTTTGCACCTGCTATTCCCTCTACCTAGAACATTATGCCCCAAGGTAACTACATGACTCACTCCTTCTTCTTCCATTCGTCTCACAAATATCTGCTTCCTTGACCTTATTTTAATTGCACACCATCCCCTTTCCACTTTCCCTCCTGCTTTATTTTCCACATCTGACATGCTATATTATATGTCTTACTATCCACTTGTTTACTGTCCTTGTAAGTACAGGGATTTCCGTCATTTTGTTCACTGCTACTGAATGCAAGAATAAATGAGCGAATGAATGAATACAAGAGTAAATGAGCCTTAAATTTAATCATACCTGCAGTGTTCAAAGGAAAGAAATGCAAGTTCCCTCCAAAGAAAGTGACATAATGTGCACATTGCTGTTCTTTAAGCTTCACCTAAAAATGATTTGCTTCAGTCAGTAACTTCAAGGTTGCTATATTGATTGAAGTTCTTATTGTTTGACGCTGAGAGCAAGCGTGTTCATAACTTTATCATAGTGCCACAAATATCACTTCCTTTGTAAGATAAGGCTCCAACCTCCTCCTTCTACCATAATGTCTAATTACCTCTCTTGGGGGGTCTCACATTCCTTTGTGAAAAGCTAACATTAGCTGATACATAACACTCATCATAGTCTTTGCATGTTTGGTATGTGTGACCAAATGCCCTTTAATATGTTCCATGCTAATATTATATGAATATTAGTGAATAGTATAAATTTCTATGGGACCTCTTAAATAAATATGTATTTAGTTGGTTATGTTTTATGCATATTTAGAATTTGTTTGCATTATCCAACTTCACATGTATTATTTACCTGGTGGGAATATTTAGCTTTCTGTCACTCTATTTTATCCTATGGATAAATTCACATATGTTTTACAATATGCATAACATTTCCACTAAATCATCCTATTGTCTGGTATATTTATCACTTTTTATGAGGTGCTTATCTACAGCTAGGCATTTACGTAATCACTCATTCTTTGTTTGTTTGCTTTTTGTCTTTCCTCACTGAAGACAAGTATCTGTTGGGTGAAGAAAAAAAAAAAAAAAAAGATGTGTGAGAGTCTCCAGGAAAGCAAGCTGCACAAAGAAACTCATAGCAGACTTTGCCTGAAGAAAAATTAATGTGTTAAAAATAAGTAAAGCATAATTAATTTCTCAAAAATGTTTTCTTCCTAACGTATAAAAAGAAAACTCTCTCATATAGTGGTCATAGTGAAATCTAAGTGCATAATCTTCATTATTTTATTCTCAATTTTAATTGAAGCAATTAAAATTGTTAAGTGTTTAATTGCTTTTCATTTCACATTTAAAAATCTAGTCATTTATTTTTAAAGTTAAGTCTGAAGGACTAAAATTGGGAATAATTTAGAAGCTAAAGGGGGTGGAAAATAATTTGGTTATATCTTCCTGTTCAATCATCATCTCGTGGGAGTTTAGAAATAATTCTATTTATTTATCTTTCTTATGTGAGGCTAACATAGTTGACCTACTGCAAGCCATTACATCCAACTAGTTTGCTGATTTGTTTGCAGACTATTTGATTATGTTCTTATTTTTTTCATTAAAATCTTTATGAAAGCTAAGTGGCAATTTCAGGTTGGAGAAATAAAGCAGTGAAAATCACTATCATACATCCATCATTTAAACATGAGATGTCATGCTCTAGTATCATAGCTTAGTACGCCAATGCTTCCAACTCGTGTAAAAATCTTTTAATAGGCACTTTGGACAGGAGTTTCGCTACTGTATTTAACCTAAAGGAATGCATGCGATTGCTGTTAAAATTACAGAACATTTTGGGACACCTGGGTGGCTCAGTTGGTTAAGCGGCTGCCTTCAGCTCAGGTCATGATCCCAGGGTCCTGGGATCGGGCCCCGCTTCGGGCTCCCTGCTCCGCGGGGAGCCTGCTTCTCCCTCTCCCTCTGCCTGCCTCTCTGCCTACTTGTGCTCTCTCTCTATCTCTCTGTCAAATAAATAAAATCTTAAAAAAAAAATTACTGAACATTTTTATATCCATTTGAAAACCAAAGAAATTTATTTTTACGGATTCTCTGTCTTAGAAGACAGATATTTAAGATGTTTAAATTTTACTTTGAAATGCCTGTAGCTCACAAGAAGTTACCAAAATAAAGAGGTCTTGGGTATGTTTTACCCAGCTTCTCCCATGGAAAAATCTTATATAATTATAGTATTTCAGTGGGCTTTTTTAAAGTGAAGACTTTTGACGGTCCTGTGCCTTCTGAGGCAGGACAGTTATAAAGACATAAAATCAAGCTCCACCGCTTGTCTCAAAGAATCAGAAACCAAATGTCATCATTCTTTGGGTCACCCCAAGATTTTAGTTACAATGCTCTGTATTTCCATCTGGTTTACCTAAATGAGTTCAGCCCATAATTTGATGCCTTAGCAAAAAAGAAAGGCAGGAAGAAACTAGTAGTGGTGATTTTTTCTTCCCCCAACATCTGTTCACCTTAGCAAAAACAGTACTCTGGCAGAGATGTTAATGAGACCTGTGATTTCTGAGGCTTATCAAGGACATTAATTTGTGAGTTTCTGAGTTCTTGTTCTCGCAGTACTTTAGAATGGTCATAAGCATGAGGACCAAGTCTGTCACAGACCTGTCCATCATGTAATTATTCTTCTGAATTTTATAGTCTAGTATTTATGCAGTCATCTCTCTAGTAAAGGCTGCAGACATTTTTAAAATCTACTCTTATTTTTCTTGAATAGAATAGAATTATTCTATCTGAAAAGATGGATTCTACCTTGTCTGATGAACTGCTGGAGGAAAGTGAAGTTGATTCAAAAGTAACCTTGCTGCCCTCTTTTATTTTTTCTCTTTGGTTCTGAATCCAAGAACCTTTAACCTTTCTGTCTTGGAATGAATTTGTTCTCTTGTCTCATTCTGGATGTAATCCCCTGGGTAGCTCACTCCTGGCTTCAGCATCAGACATGATACCAAAACTCTGTGACTGGAGCAGTTAAAAACAAGGTAACCTCAAAGAAATAGAAATTAAATCACATTCAATATATATCCACCAGTATGGCTAAAAATGGGGAAAAAAACCACAGAAAATACCAAATATTGGTGAGGAAGTAGAGGAACTGAAACTCTCATGCACTGCTGGTGTGAGTGTAAGTACTTGTAACCACTCTGGAAACTGGCTTATCTACAAAATCTGAATATATGCACACCCTATGACCCAGAAATCCTGCTCCTAGCTCTATCTCCAACAGGAATGCATGTGTGTATGTGCATGCTTTCATCAAAAGAGATGTATTAGAATGTTTATAACAGACTATTCAGAATAGTTCTCATCCCCTTCCTCAAGAAAGGAAACTATTCAATTGCCTGTCAGCAGCAGAATGAATGGGTTGTGCTGTGTTCATCAACGGAACACTGCACAGCAGCAAGAATGAACCAACATAATACATGACAAATGTGGATGAATCCCATAAACATGATAGAGAATGAAAGAAGCCAGACACCAAATAATACATCTTGCATAATTCCAATTTTGTAAAGTATCAAACCAAGCAAAACAGGAGAGTGGTTCCTCTTGGTGAGGAGGGTTAGTGACAGGAAGGGGCCCCAAGGAGAGCTTCTGGGATACTGGTCATGTTCTGTTTCCAGATCTGGTACACAGGGGTGCTCAGTTTGTAAAAGTTCATCTGGTTATGTGCTTGGGACTTGTGAAATTTCTCTGAGAATATTACCCTTGAACAAAAAGTAAAAAAAAAAAAAACCAAGGTATAGTCTTGTGCTGGCTTTCTCTCATTTCTTGCCCTCCTTCAGACTGGAGAGTCTAGTCTTCTCCAACTTCCTTTTTACTTGGAGCGAGTGCATCTCAGTGCTTGTTCTCTCTTTCCAGGTGGTACTTCCCTGCTCACCATGGCCATCTGCTGGCCTAGGAAGAGGGCAGTGTCATTGGGAAAGCGACGGGGAAGGGAGAGCCGTGACCAAGCGTGAAGGTCTCCCCAGCCCTCCAAAGAGTGATGTGCACCTGACAGAGGAAAGAGAAAGGTCTTTATGTGTGTAGGATTTAAATTATGATTTGTGAGAATCTGCTTTGAAATGAAATTTCCCCCAGTGAAAGTTCAAAGGATAAAAATAATCTTTACTAAAAAAAATCATTTACTGACTCCCTAAAATACATATGGAACTCTTCAATCATTTCAGCAATACCATCTCCCTTCTCATTTTCTCCTCTTTTTAAAAATTGTTATTTTTAAAAACAATTTTTCTCCATGTCTCTTCAGGCATACAATTTTAATTAGTCTCCCCTTTTCCTTTAAAAGCGTGGACTACAGATAGGACAGGAAACTATTTTGCCCTTGTGGTGCCAAGTAGTGTGGCTTGTAAAGAATTATCCAATATCATTAGCCTGGGAGAGGTCCCCTCCCTTCTAATTTTGTACCAGTTCTCTATCTTTTCTCTGTGACATTGGCCCCACCAGGAACTCAGAACACATATTCATTCAATACTTGTTTATTTCACACCTCCTTGGTGCCAGACACACTATAAGAACTGAGGACATGGTGATGACAAAACAGATAATTAAACGGAGCTTACACTGTAGTTGAGAATGGTCAATAAGTAACCAGGAGCAAGATGCTATCTGAAAGAAATTGGGATCATGAAGAAAATAAATCAGAACTATACCAAAGATCACATGGAGGCAGGGGACCCGAGACTCCTTTAGGTGGATACAGAGGCAAGGCTTCCCTGAGTAGGTAATGTTGGAGTCTTAGTTGACAAGATACGACAGCCATGAGAAGAGTGTATCGGAGACAGCATCAGACACAGGCTGCAAAGAACACCAATTATCTGCCTTCTTCAGACCAGCTATATATGTAAATGTATATGGAAATACATATATTATATATATATATATATATATATATATATATCAGAAAAATACTTCTGAGAGGCCAACATTTAAGATGGTAAGTTAAATTTAAGGAAAATACAGGGATGAATAAAATATAAGAAGGCAACAGAGTTAAAATAACCTTAGGTGATTAACACTATTCCTATATTAAATGAAGAAAAAATATTTCCATTTATAACTATTAGGTACATATACATAAATATGTAGAAAGTTTTAAGCTATCCCTGCTCTATTCACTAAGGGGAATTCTTTTTTTTTTTTTTTAATTGACTCTATCTCCTATGCTGTACTTTTCATCTCTGTGACTTATTTACTTTATAACTGGAAGTTTGTACCTTCTAATTCCCTTCACCTATTTCACCCATCCTCCCCACACCCTTCCCCTCTGGCAACCTTCAGTTTGTTCTCTGTATTCATACATCTGTTTCTGTTTTTTGTTTGTTTGTTCATTTGTTTTGTTTTTTAGATTCCACATATAAATGAAATCATATGCTTTTTCTTCCTAGGCAGAAATCTTGAGAGCTATATTTGGATAATAACACAAAATCATGAATTGGTAATTTTTATAATCCCAGTAAGTGCTAACTCAGCTGACCTACCCGTGGCATTTGGTAATCAAACTAAATACTCCTATTTTCAGATGTAAGACATAATTAATTGGTTAACTACTTTGAAAATTTAGGCCTCATGATTTATTAAAAATCACTAGAAACTGGATAGATGATGAAAAAAGAATGAAGTCTCCAAAAATTTTTTCATTTTCTGAAAAATACTTCCATTATCACTATCTTCAGCAAATTCAATATTTAAAAAAATCACTTATTTTTTTTTTCTAAGCTTTGAGTCGGAAACAATAAAATACTGTAGAATCTGGGAGAATTTATTGGCCAGGAGAATTTTGAAGCAGTGAAGTCTGATAAGAAAGGAAGTGAGAGGTGAGTGAAGGTCTCAAGCCAAATGGGGCAGAAGAAAGAACCCAACTAGTTGTGACAAATAGAGAGAGAGCAGCTGCTGACCAGTCTTGTGACCTTATTTATTACCTGGGGAGGAGAGCTGGCCAATGATGGAAAGGAGGAGAACCATATCCTCCCTTGGGGACAAGGTATAAAGATCAAGGGATCTGTGAAGTCTTGCATGTCCCGCAATGATGATGATGGTGATAATGACCACAGCAGTCCCTAGAGTGTGACACCAAAGTGAAGGGGAGGAAAAACATACCCACACGGAAATGAGGAGCATTTTGCAGCAGATGGAAAGCCTTCATCTGATTTCAAGTTCTTTCGACAGGAAACTCATGCTTCTCCCAGATTAGAATTGTCTCCCTTCCCATCATATCCCTTGGTTAGAACAAAAGTTAGGGAATGCCCATAGGGTTTCCTTTAAGGTTCCTTGTACCCGGGATGATGGGGGGGGGGCACTGATACATTGGCAGGCCTTCCCTTCCCCCTGTGAACAGGTACCATATCCCTCTCCTAAGGAAAAAAAAAAAAAAAAGCAGAGGGGAGAAGAGAGTTTAGGCAGAAGTTGTTACCATAATGCAAAAATTATTCTGAGTAAAAGGAAAGTCCACTCTAGAAGTATGCAGTATGCTCTCTCTTAACTCTACAAGGTGTCAGATGAAAAGATGTTCTGTTAGTCTTTTTTTTTTTTTACATAAATACCTTTATTTATTTATTTTAATTTTTATTTAAGTTCTCGTTACTTAACATACAGTTTTGTTTCAGGAGTCGAATTCAGTGACTCATCGTTTATATACAACACCCAGTGCTCATCATAACAAGTGCCCACCTTAATACCTATCACCCACCTAGCCCAACTGTTACTCAGTCTTATGTTCTCTTTCCTTATCTTCTCCATTACTTCTCAATCACAAATTAATTATAGCATTGACCACATTTTGCCATGTTTTGAATCCATTTTCATGGATCTATCTATCCATTTGAATGAATATTCTCTGATATATATGATTTCACAAAGAAAAGACTTTCTAAGAATGTAAAATATTAAGCACAAGATGCAGAAAAGCATGTGGAGAATTTGGGTTCCAGAGTAAGGCTATTGCTGTATATTCTTCTAAAAGAAGCTGAAGCCATGCACATCACAAGATAGATTTGGGTTTCATTCTTTTTGATTATTGCAAAAAGAATAGTTAAACTGGATAAAAATTTGTCTTTTATTTTGGAAGCAATATGAGAACCCATAAAAGATGCTAAGTGTGGGTGACAGAAGACCACCCATGCACTGATGTGTAATATGAAGGGGGACCCCACAACAAGGTAGGAACTCTGCATGCTGAAACCCCACCTCAATGTCAGAGCATAAATGATGGCTGCTGAAAAAACTCTCTTGTCTGCAAGGTTTTTAGGCCCAAAGATATTACTGAAATGAAGAGTTTAAGAAAGGCACCCAGAGCCAGTGTTATATTGCACATAGCAGCTGAGTCTCTGCTTATGGAGGGTGTGAATGCAAAGCTCACACACTGGTACCCATCTCCACAGCCTCCCTGGAGGGCAGTGGTTGGCAGCAAGAGTCATCTGTGCAAATGAAGTGACTCACACTGAACAGAAACAGGCAGCCAGGGCACCGAGTCCATGACTCATCACCAGGACCTCTCGAGTCCCCTGATCTCCTTCTTTCCCTCCCAAGGCAGATCATTTGGAAAAGTCTGGATGTTTTCTCAGTACAAATTAAACTCAAGAAGATTGAAATTTATTTATATTTCTCCTATCATCATTCCACTTCCTTTTATAAACTGTTATTTTGAATGCCACATTGCTGAAGCAACTAAAAGTTCCCAAATAGAGAAGATCTCTGGAGATAAGACGTAATTCTGCTTAAGTACCATTTCATCTGGATATGAGTCAGATTTTGCTGTGTTCTCTGCCATAGCATTGGATTTGAGAAGTCAGAAAACATAGGTTTATTTTAGGATCATGTATTAGACATATGACTTTGATCAAGTCATTTAACCCAAGTCTCTGTTTCCTAATTTGTAATACAGAAATCATCACATTTGCCCTGATTACCTAACAGGGCTGCTATGAGTATTATATTGGATAATCACTGTCATTAAATCACTTGTCATTAATAAAATATTATTTAAATCCAAAGCTGTACTCTCAAAGTGAGTTCTTGGCTCAAACCTCAGTCTTGCAAATACTTCTTGGACCTCTTTCCCCCAGCCTGGCATAGATTCTTCCTCCTTCAGCAGCATCATCCTGAATGGAGCTGCACACATAGCCAATCAGCCAAAAGTTACATCTCTGGCCTCCCTACTGGGCTGTGTAACAAAGCTCTACCAATGGTATGTGACCCCAGTGCTCTGAGCCACTTTCTGGTTGTTTGAAGGATGGCTCATGTCCTTTCCTTCCCCTTCTCTCCTCTTGCTCTCTCGATTGTAGTCATTATAGAGCTGAAATGGCTACCCCAAACTACAAAAAGAGAAGCAACATGGCAAGGCAATAGGATGCTAGAGCCGGAGTCTTAAACACTTGTGGAGCTTCCATAGCAGCCCCAGGCTGTCCGTGCTGAAACCATTGAGTAAGAAAGAATAAACTTCACTTGGCTTAAGCCGCTGTTATTTTGGCCTTTGTTATAGCAATAACCTCACGGATACATTCCATTTAATTTTAATTAATTTTATACCTAGTCTACTGCGGCATTTATCACAGTATAAGGAGTGGGGAAGGAAGGTTTGTTTAACAGTAGGGAAACAATGGTGTTTCTGTCCAATGGAATATTATTCTTTTATTTAAATCTAACAGTACAGGAGCTGTTCTGACTCCTAAAGCCAGTCCCTCTACTTGCACTTTGGATTTGATCTTTTCTAGTCCCTCAGAAACTTACATTACCAATTATACCTTCTCTCATAAATTCAACCATTTCCTTTCAAATAGGTCCTTTCCTCAGCATCTCCTTTAGAAAAGTACTCCCAGACTCTCAACCATAAATTTCTTCACTTATAAAATAGGGTAAATTAAAGAATTACAGCTGGCAGGGTTCTTAAAGAATATCCTTCTCTGTCTCATTTGGTGGGATAATGGATGATTGCATTCAATACTGGCCACATCTTCTGAGTCTCTTGTGTGCCCAGTCGTTAGAACCACACTTTGGGTGATCTCATCTAGTCCCCATGGCTTTATATAACATCTAAATGTTGATGATTCCCAGGTTTGTATATCCAGTTCCAGCCTCCCTTTTTAGTTCTGGAAGTATGTATTCAGTTGCCCACTTGACAGCTTTTGATTGGTGTTCCAGACTTCTGAAACTTAACATGTCCAAAACTGAACTCTTGATTTTCTTCCCCAAACCTCCTTCTCCTGCAGTAAATGTCAACTCCATCCTTCTAGTGGATGTAGTAAAAAAAAAAAAAAATCTCAGCCTTATTATTGAACACGTCTCACAATTTCATCACTGTTGACTTGGTCCAGGCTACTATCTTATCTCTCGCCACATCATCGCAATGATCTTTTAACTGGTCTCCCTGTTTCTGCACTTGTGCCTCTAGCCCCTTCAATCTAGTCTCCACACAGCAGCCACATCAAAACAAAATTCGTATCACAACATTCCTCTGCTCAAAATCTTTCAATGGCTTCTATCTCATTTGGAATAAAATCTAAAATCTTTCTCTACAAAGCTCTATGTGTTATGGTTATTGGACACTTTGATTTTATCTGTCTCTTACTCTGCCTTGATCACTCTGATCTTCTTGCTATTCTTTGAAAACAAAACAATTATGCTCCTGCTTCTAGATGTTTGCATTTGCTAATTCTGTTTCCCAGAATCTTCCCCCAGATATTGCATGGCTCACATCTTCATTTCCCACAGAGCTCTGCTGAACCCCATATAAAATATCACACATATATCCCCATTACTCTCTAGTACCCATCTCCATTTGTTTCATGACATGCATCACTACCTGATAGGCTCTCTATATTAATTTATTTGCATATGTATTGCTTGTCTTCTCTCCAGGAAAGCAAGGTCTTTCTTTGCTTTTCTCTCCCTCCTGTATCTTCAATTTTTAGAATAACCCAGCACATAAATATTCCTGAATGAATGAAAGAATGAATTAGTGCATTTCTATTTCAGGGATCTTCTATACATTATCTCACCTGGCAGTCCGTTTTACACTTAATTATCTTAACATATAAATATATTCATCTTATTTCTAACTATAGAAGAGTGGGAAAACAATACCTTAAAATAGCTGGTGCTAGAATTCCTTCGAAGGAAGTGTTTTGGAAAACAATGTTTTATAAACTGATTGAGTTGAAAAATATAATCACGTCAGCAAGAGTTGGCAGAAGACAAACAACAAAAGGGATAAAACTGCTCTGCATTTGAAATTTGGAACAATAGGAAGTCAAAAAAAAAATAGAGAGGGGAGAGTGTAAATAAGAAACAGGTGAGTAAATTGGCAGGGCATGGCAAAGGGTTTATGACATCTAAAAGTCAAGCTGAAGTGGTTTGAGTTTGTTATATAAGCCACTCTCTTTCTGCCAAAAATCTTCAATAAAGTCTGCTAATTCCAAAAGCATCTTTTGTCAGTAGATGTTGTGTGCATGTGCATGCACGCATGCATGTGTGTGGAAACAAGGAAACAGACTGCATTCTGTGTTTGGGCCAACACGACACTGGGGTGGAGGTACAGAACAGCGCATGGTAGATCAACAAGAATGCAGTGGAGGCAGGACTTAAACGCCAAAGGTGACCCTGTGTGAGTGAGCCCTGTTGGAATTGACAAGCACCTTTATGAGGACATTGGGGCCTGAGTCAGTCTTCCATTGTACTTACAGGGTAGAGAGGCCCCAGTGGTCCTCTGTGTTACTTGACCAAACTTTCTTTGCATGTAAAGCCTCTTTCAATGCAAACCTTTACAGAAATGTAGTGACTTGAAGACAGATAATTAGTTACTCTTGAATCCTTTCCAGACTAAAACAAAAACAACACCCACCCCAAAAAACAATGTCATCATTGTGATTTAGAAAGTTATTTATTCCTTTGGTATATATTCCTCTGTATTTGTTTCAATGCCTTCAGGTCCCTTTGATTTTCCTTAAAAAGAGAAGAAAGCCAGACTTAATGTGACAAAGTGGGTCTAAAACCTAGTAGATGAAGAATGTTCCTCATTGTCTACATATATTCTTCCTATTTAAATGGTAACAATTAACTTTATGTATATTAAGCATGGACTTACCTGGCCAGTTCACATGTAAATTTTAGTACTACTAAAATTATTAGTATTATAATAGTAATAGTAAATAGTAAAAAAGTAATAGTAAAAATTATTAGCATTATAATTAAATTATTAGATTATTAGACCTTCTAATTGTAAGTTCAAATAATTATTTTTATAAAAATTAGAAAGTTCAAACAATATTATTTTTGCTACACAATCCACAGCAATTTTTCCTTGCTAATAGCTTCACGTCAACTGCATAGGAAATTTATGGGTAATTCAAGTCTCACTGCAGAAAATTCTAAGTTATTGTCCAAAACCCTTCTGTAGAAATATGGTAGGAAACATTATTTGAAACAAGCATGCCATTGTCTGGATATCAAAAATCTATTTTGAAACAATTGATTTTGATGTAAAACAATTTGATACCCTAGCAGGTTTAAAGTCATAGTTAAATACACTTAACACATCACACATCTCAGAATTAGCCACTGGTGTATACACTACGATTATGCTATTGTTTAAAAAAAAAATAATGCAACTTGCAGATCTAAGATGGTGGCCGACAGGAGACCCTCTTATCTTGGCACTGATCGTGCTGTTGATTAGCTGCTCCACTGAGCCTGGAAGAGTCATCAATTAATGATTCAAACCTCAGAGCTTCAGGAGGATTTGCTGCTTCAAATATCCTGGGTTCTGGCAAGCCAGACTTGTGCCCGGTTGGAGCTGTGGCCACCTGTGTTCTTTCCTCTAGCATTTTGGAAATAAAAAGGAGATGGAGGCTGAGGAAAAAATGCTTGGCTCAGATAGTAGCTCTCACCTTCATCCACCCAGGTGGGGGATCTTTCCTCTCTGCCCCTTTCTTGTAATGATTCATTTCCATGATTACTGGTCCTCCACTGCCACCCACTGACCCTGCCCTTTCATCTTCTTTTACATGGCCCTCTAATTCAAGAAATGAAACATTTAGAATAATGCCACAATCCCCACTTTCATCAAACTTTCCACTTCATGGAATGCTACCCATTGGCAGCCTCTAAACCAAAGGAAAGTGGTAATTTGGATTACTCAAAATAGCACCTTGATTTTTCTTTCGTCTTCATTCTGTAATTGGATTCTTCCCTGATCTGTAGTCTGATGTTGGACTAGAACTTCCTGCCCACTAAGTAAGGTCGGTTTCAACCACCAAATTATGTTCTATGGTCGTGGAAATTAGCACACTTGTTTTTACACATAGGCTCTCAAGTGTTTAAATCTTAATTTTGCTAAGTGGTATCTTTTTAATAAATGTTTATTGATTTGTTTTAAATTAAAGTGAATGAAGAAATGCAAACGGTCTTTTGATCACTGCTATTATTTAGTAAATTATTTAATCTATAACCGAGAAAAACACAGAGAAAACATACATTCATCGCTCTTTTACCAGTTATTTGAGGGGTAGAACTTTGTTTATTATTAACTTTATTATTCCTAAATAGAAAGGCTTGAGTTAAACCATACAAATACATTTAATCCCTCAAATAGAAATTACTAGGGGCAAAAAACCTTCACAGTCTGAAGTTAAAATCTGACTCTGAAAATTTTCTAAGTTCAAAGAAAAACTTTGTGAACATTAGAAGCATAAATGGTATTGCTTTTGCTGCCCAAATTTAATTCTTTCAAGGACACAAAAGGAGGAGAAGTCAATTTATTTTTGAAATGTTTTTAAAAGATGAGAGAGAGAAGATATATTTTAAAAATGGGGTACTGAATTCAAACAGAGAGCAATGTAACTCTAACAACCCCAGAGATATCTGTGCTTTAAAGCAGTGGAGGTGGGGTGGGGGGGTGAAAATATGAAATGGAGTTGGCCAGAATATGCCAACCTGGGGAATAAAATTAAGAGGTGGCACAACAATAGTAATGGTTTTTAAAACTTGTAATAATTTCCATACTTGTCAGCCCCAGGAGTGAAATCACTCAGGCTTCAGATCTCCCATGCCTGCCTTTCTTGTGAGCAGCTTCTACAAGGATCACCTGCTATCCACCCCCCCCCCCCCCCCGCCCCTTGGATGCTCCCAGGGACTTGCAGTGTGGCTTTCCTGGGCATCACCTCTTCAGCAGCATCGTTCATCAGGTGACATCGCCCTTTGGTCCTGATATTAATCCATCTCTCCAGGAATGGCCCAGAGGCCCTTCCTCTCTTTTGGGCACTATGCGAAGGTAAGGACAGGGCCTTTCCCCACACAAGGGTGAAGTTCGATTAACCAGAGAACATGGAGAAGCTAGGGGCCTTCAGTCTCCCATGGAGGTCCCATCATTAAAACTTCTCTTTTTTTTTAATGCTTTCTATTTATTACAGAAAATAATTTGCCTAGGAGATTTATACAGCTTTCTGCAAGGTTTATATCAGAGTATCATTCATTCATTCATTGTTTATACATCATTTATGTAGAACCTACTATGTGCCAAGCCCTTGCTCACACCATTGAAGAGGACAAACATGGCCTCTCCTCTAAAGCCGATTTTCTTTTTCTTTTCTTTTCTTTTCTTTTTTTTTTTAGAGAGGGAGAGAGGTGGGGAGAGGGGCAGAGGGAGAGAAAGATTTCCAGTACTATGTTAAACAGTAACGGTGAGAGTGGACATACTTGTCTTGTTCCTGACTGTAGGGAAAGGCTCTTAGTTTTTCCCCATTGAGGAGGATATTAGCTGTGGATCTTTCATATATGGCTTTTATGTTGTTGAGGTATATTCCCTCTATCCCTACTCTGTTGAGGGTTTTTATCAAGAAAGGATACTGCATTTTGTCAAATGCCTTTTCTGCACCTATTGACAGTGTGTCATTCAAAGCCATTGTTCCCTTGTTGATTTTCTGCTTAGATGATCTGTCCATTGCTGTAAGCAGGGTGTTAAAGTCCCTTATTATTACTGTATTATTGTATTATTGTATACAATATCTCCTTCCACTCCTTTCTAACCTGCCCAGTCTCTGTGGACACATCTGCTGCGAATCTGATCTGTCTTCCCTTGTAGGTTAAGGACCTTTTTTCCCTCGCTGCTTTCAGGGTTCTTTCCTTGTCTGCGTATTTTGTCAATTTGACTATGATATGCCTTAGTGATGTCTGCCTTATGTTGAATTTAATAGGAGTTCTCGTGCTTCTTGGATTTTTGATGTCTGTGTCCTTCCTCAGATTAGGAAAGTTTTCGGCTATAATTTGAATAAACCTTCTGCCCCCTTATCTTTCTCTTCATCTTCTGGGACTCCTATGATAGAATGCTATTACATTTTACTAAGTCACTGAGTCCTCTAAGTCTACCTTTGTGGTCCATTACCTTTCTTTTCCTCTTCTTTTCAGCTTCAATATTTTCCATAATTTTATCTTCTATATCACTGACTTTCTCCTCTGCTTTGTCCATCCTCATTTTTATGGCCTCTATTTATGTTTGCATCTCAGTTATAGGATTTTTAATTTCAGTCTGACTAGATTTTAGTTCTTTTATCTCTGTAGTAAGGGATTCTCTAGTGTCTTCTATGCTTTTTCCAAGCCCAGCATTATCTTTATAATCGTTGTTTTAAATTCTAGTTCAGACATCTTACTTATGTCTGTATTGATTAAATCCCTGGCTGTAAGTCCTACTTCATGTTCTTTCTCCTGGGGCGAATTCCCCCATCTCGTCATTTTGTCCAGAAAAGAAAAGAAGAGAAAAAAGAACAACAACAAACAAAAAACAAAACAAAACAAAAACAAAGCAAAAAGCAAAGAAAAAGAAAAAAACAAAAAACAGGAAAAAAACCACAAAACAAGAAAACCAAAAAACCCCACTATATCCTGTGTGTGTTTTGGTCTGCTTAATAAAAGAATCTAGATCCCAAGATAAAAAAAAATAAAATAAAATAAAACAAAATGAAATGAAATGAAAGTAGACAAAAAAACGAAAAGCACATACATATAAAGTTTTTTAATAATAAAAATTTAAAAAGGAATTGGAAAATATAAGAAAATAAAAGAAAAAATAATAAAAATAAAAGAAAGGAATAAGAGTAAAAAGGAAGCTCAATCTTACTTCCCCTAGAGCTGAAGCTTTGCAGCGCTCTCTGATCGGTAGACTTGGTGTGAGCTAGCTGCATGTGTTGGTCTTCTGGGGGAGGAGCCTGCTGCCCCGATTCTCAGTGGAAATGCTCCTCCAGGGCACGGGAGGCGGGGTTTGGTGTAAGCGGCTCTGGACTCCAGTAGGTGGCAATGTTTTGCTCCCTGAAGGCTTTCAGCTCTAATGGGCAGGAGGGATGAAAATGGCTGCACCCTGTTCTCTAGGCCCGGAGCTGAAAATCTGTGCCCTCCCACTTTTCAGTGAGCCCTCAGAAAAGCAAACGATCACCCTATTTGTTTCCCTGGTTTCTATCAGAACCCTGAGTTCACCTTGCCCGTGTTGGAGCCTTTTTGTCTCAGGCGCATGATGGAGTTTCAAAACTCCAAAGTTCAGGGACGCCCTGGGCGCTGACCCACACTGTTCCTCTGGGGGAGGGTCTCGCCTCGCTTGACCGCATCCCAGGAAAGCCTCACACCACTGCCTGGTGGTTCACAGTTTATAGCAGAAAGCCGGCACCCAAACCCGCTACTCTCTGCAGGCTTCCTGCTCCTATGCCTGGGACCAGTGTAGCACCTTGGCGCTACCCGTTCTTCGACCCAGGGGATCCT
This sequence comes from Phoca vitulina, assembly GCF_004348235.1. NCBI lineage: Eukaryota > Metazoa > Chordata > Mammalia > Carnivora > Phocidae > Phoca > Phoca vitulina. The sequence continues at coordinate 59,257,925 of NW_022589712.1, read as the reverse complement.
TACATCACCCTGTCACTCCTGGGATTCTGTCTGTCTTTGCTACCTGAGCACCTTTAATCCAGGCACCGCCCCCATGGTAGCGAATTTAAAAGTTCAGATTTTGTCCTCCACTGCTTCTAATATTTTGCGGTAGCCTCGGTAAGGAGGCCTGCATCCCCTATCTTGCATCCACTGCATCCACAGCTATGTCTTCCCCAAGTGAACTTCCGCATCTCCTACCTTCCAAAAAGTGGTCACTTTTCTATTTGTAGACTTGCAGTTTTTGTTCTCAGATCTCCGATTGATACCTTGGGTGTTCACAATAATTTGGTAACTATCTAGCTGTGTTCAAGGAATGAGACAAGCTCAGGGTCCTCCTACTCCTCCACAATCTTAACTCCTCCCCCTCTTGTAAGATTTTTATCAGCTTTGTTTCTTTGAAGCAAAAAGATCTATTGTAAAGGATAAACGAAACTTAAAGGCACATCTACTTTAACAACAACAACAACAACAACAACAAACCCAAATAAAAACAAAGGCAAGAGTCCATTGATTAGCATGATGAAAATGTTTCACTACTGAACTTTCTCGAATTGTCGTAGCATTCCCAAAGGAGAAAATATAGCCATTGGAGGACTGTGCACGTTGGCGATTCTCTAAGTTTTGACACAGGTACAGCTTGCTAGCCAATCACATCTCATCCCCTCATTTATAATTTGATGGGTAGGACATGGAACAGAAACTTATTGTTAAATGCCAACAGCTGCTATGATTGATCCAATCCCCCCACCCCCACGCCCCACAAACAACCACAAAACTCCTTTCAGACCTTGCTATGATCTTAGACCATCGCAATAAGACTAATAAATTTCTGAGAGCAAGAATTAAATTTCCCCAAACAGCTATATAGTAAAAATTAAGTTGTTCTTTCCTTTAAACTAAGTGAAACAAAGCAGAAAGTATTAACTTCATTAAGCATGGGACTTCATAGTAGATGGACTTAACCAGCCCTAAAATGTAATAATCTTATGACCAGTCACAAATGGGAGGAACATCTTATAGTTTGGCTCTTAAGTAAACCTGGACAAAGAAACAAATACAGGGATATGAAATATACAAGTCAGTTGAATCTTTTTCAAATATAAAGAATGTGACTTTCAAATGTTTCATGACTCAACCTTTGGAATCTAGTAATTATATATGTTTTTGGTAAAGGATTAATGTGAGACTTAACACTAACTATCCCTACATTTTTAAAATAATGTATGTAAAAATGTTTTAAGACCAAAAATTTTACTATACATGTTGAAAGTATTTGTAACCCATGAAATGTCTAAAAATACCATTTTCAAAAATTATTTTAGAACAAGTTCTAGGTCTGGGAACTTGTCCATGACCCACCCTCAGCAACCTCGTGGTCACCCTCCCTCTGAGTCCACCTTTGGGTCTTCCCTTTGTCTGCTACCATCATGAAGCCTTGGAAGATGCACAATTTTAATTCTCAGTTGTGCCCAGAATTCTTCCTTGGGTCTACTACAAGCTCTGGTTATTGCCAGCCGTGGATAGCTCATTGAGACCTGACCCTTCTCTGTTTTAAGCTGGCCAAGTTGCCATTTCTACTCTCCTACTGGCGTAGAGCATAGCAATCTCCTAAAAGGGTAGCAAATGAAAAACAGGGCACATGCGTTGGCTTCCCATTCAAAACACCCCCTTTCTGAAGAGTGGAAACAAGGACATTGACATTTGACTCCATGCCTTCCCTCTCTTCTCTCTGGCTTCTTCTCTCTTGCCCCAGGAAAGGCTTACATAATAATCTAGATTTTTCCCTGCTTTATCATCTATTCTGTGGTAAGTCTTTTAAGCTCTGATTCATTTGAAATGTACAAACTTTTCCCATTTCTCATTAAAATCTGGCTTTTGAAAATCAAAAGTACTTGCTTTTAGCCTTTTAATTCACAATGGACTCAACAACCTCTGTTGTGAAATTTAAAGTCAAGAAATGATTCCCTTGTTCTTGGCAGCTTCCCACCGCACTTCCACAAGGCAATGAATTCCACTGATCCATTGCATGGGTCAGCTGCCAAACTACTCTAAAAAGGGGATTGTCACATCAAACATTGGTTTGATGTCTCAAAAATGCATCTCTGATACCACTTTAGAAGTGGAATTATTGAATTGAAGGAAATGTATTTTTTTATCTATTCCTTATAAACTTGAAGGTGTTTTTTTTTTAAATAGATTTTTTTTTTTATTTGAGAGAGAGAATGAGAGAGAGAGAGCACAGGAGGGGGGAGTGTCAGAGGGAGAGGCAGACTCCCCGCTAAGCAGGGAACCCGATGTGGGACTCGATCCCGGGACTCCAGGATCATGACCTGAGCTGAAGGCAGTCGCTTAACCAACTGAGCCACCCAGGCACCCAAACTTGAAGGTGTTTTAATTCTAATAATTTCCATCATAATCTTAGCCATTATTCCTTAAGGATTGTTAATACATGTTACCAAATTATCCTCCAGTGGAATATGATGAATATCCTTTTGAAACCCCAACACATGGGGCACCTGGGTGGCTCAATCGGTTTAGCATCTGTCTTCGGCTCAGGTCATGACCTCCGGGTCCTGAGATTGAGCCCAAAGTATGTCTCCCTGCTCAGCAGGGAGTCCGCCTCTCTCTCTCTCTTTCTCCCTCTGCCCCTCCCAACTGTTCATTCTCTCTCCCTCTCTCTCTCTAAAATAAATAAATAATATCTTTAAAAAAATAAAACCCCAACACATGTTAATATAAAATATGGATACATGTCTTAATATTTGTCAATTGATAAATAATAAATGGTATCTCATTGCTTTAATTGCTAAAAGCTATGAACAAATTTGATAGGTAATTTGGTAGTTATATTCATTCATTTATTTGATAAACATCTATAGGTTTCCATGTGTGTTAGGCAATGGGGAAAAATCCACAAGACATGATTTTATGACTCACATTCAAGAGGCTCACAGTTAAATGGAAAACAGCTTGTAAATAAATAATTACTTCTGAGAAAATGAATGGCAAGCATGGGGGAAAAGACACGAAATATTTCTTAAAAGTTTATGAATCCAAACTGATACTTTAAAAGCTTTTTTTTTTTTTTTTTGAGAGAGAGGGAGAAAAGGAAAACTTTCTTATTACAATAAAAAAGCCAGCTAATAACTGTAGAAGGAATGATAAAAACAGAAAGTCATCATTTTACTAGCACTATAAAAATAATTTTTCAGTTAGGATCATCCTCGGATACTAGAATATTGAATGAAACCTTGTTGGGAGCAGTATATGGAGAAATTGAGTTGACAAACACTATCTTACTAGATTACCAAATTTAACAATAACAGGAAAAACTGATGCCATGTGCCTTTGATGTGATTCAATGAGGAATATACAACATCATCTATGTAATAATCTTGCCATAAATGTTTAACCTAAATTAATCATAAAGAAACAGTCAGGTCAGACAAATTCAAATGAACAGACATTCTGAAAACAACTGTCCAGAATTCTAAAAAAAAAAAAAAGTCAACAAGACAAAAGCTTCCTATCTATACTTCCCCATCCTCCTACCAAAAGCCTAGGAAATTATTCTAAATTAAATAAGACAAAAGAGATATAAAAACCAAATACAAGTGATTTTTGACCAGATACTAAAACCAAGAAACAAACAAAAAACTACAAAAGAAATTATTGGGCAATGGGGGGATATTTAAATAGGGACAAACATATTTGATAATAGTGTCAATATTAAATTTTCTGATTGTGGTTGTAAAGGAAATATCCTTATCATTAGGAGATGCATGTTGAAGCATCTAGGAGTGAAACATAGTGATGTTGACAAATAATTCTCAAATAGGGCACAGAGAGAGAGAGAGAGAGAGAGTGCTGGGGTGGAAGGAGAGAGAAAGCAAATATGATGAAGTGCTAACAACCCACCAATGTAGAGATGTAGGGGAAAGGTATTTGGTTATCCGTAGTACCATTTGACAACTTTTCCACAGGTTTGAATTATTTTGAAATAAATAGTGGAGAACTTTTTAAATGATTGTAAAGAGAAAAATCAATAATTTTGCCACATATCATGAAAATGCCATGAGAAAAAGCAGTGGTAGTGAACAGTGATGGCAAAAAAAACCAAGAAGACTTCTCCTTTTTTCCTCCATGCACACTCTGTCTCTTGGTGACATTTACCCATCCAGTGGCTTAAATACCACCTGATGCTAATGACTGTCAAATACATACCCCTAGTTCTGTACACTTCCCCCAAACTTTTCACTGCTGAATCCTAGCACCTACTAGGTCCTCAATAAATATTTGAGAATGAATGAATGCATTTTTGCATGGAGGAGAGCAAGTCAATGTCATAGAGTAGAAGTTTCTTGATCTAGGTCTTTTAAAAGGAGTAGATATTAGTAATAAGGTCATTGGGAATATGGCCTGGCACATCCTTGTGCTACTCTTTTTCCACTGTCTTTTGGTCTAAACAGTAACCTGGATCATCAATACCAGCTGGAGCAGAAAAGAAGGGTAGGTGGTGAAATGGAACATATCCACCTTGTGTCATAGCAGTGACAGAACTTCAGCTGATGGTTGTCTGTGATAAAGCAGACTAAATATGGTCAACTCTGATTTTGCAGAAGTAACTGGAAATCCACAGCTTCCTATGAAACTTCCCAATTTTTAGAAGTCTTCAAAACCAGATGAAACAGGGGCACCTTGGTGGCTCAGTCGGTTAAACATCTGACTCTTGATTTTAGCTCAGGTCATGATCCCAAGGTCCTGAGATCGAGTCCCACATTGGGCTCTGCATTGGGAATGGAGCCTGCTTAAGATTCTCTCTCTCTCTCTCTCTCTCCCTTTGCTCCTCCCCTCTCCACACTTTCTCTCTCTTAAAAAAAAAAGATGAAATATATTTGCCGGCTGAATTATGCAGTTTGAGGTTCCAGATCCAGTACATGATATAGTAGTAAGAGATGAGAATTGGGGCCATAGGAAAGAGTTAGATCTTGGAGAGTCCTGTGTAAGATATGTTAAAGAAATAGAATCAGGTTTTAGTGGAAGATTAAATGTGTCTGATAGGAGGAAAAGAAGAGATGATCACTGGTCAAATAAGAATAAGGGAGACAGTCCTAAGTAAGAGGTAAAAAATATAACTTACACACACACACATGCACGCACGTGCGCGAGTTTCCCCTTTGAAAACAAGCACAGGGAATTTTTAGCTTTCTGGAGCCCTCTGCACTGAATGTGCCTGGGAACATTGTGTAGGCTGGCAGAAAGGGCACTAGTGGGGAAGACTGGATGGGGGGGCCTACTCAAGTGGAGCTGGAGCAAAACTGTCCTGCTGACACTTTCTGGGTTCTCACAATTTGTTCTAAGTGGTCCTGCCTTAGTACGTGAGAGCAAGAGTCAAAAAGCAAAGGTCATAGATGCTAGAGACCAGTACTGATGGCACATTCTCAACTCTGCCATCTTCAGTTACCCATTTCATCCTTCTTTGCATCTTCTTCTTCCTAAGAAACATAAGAATTTTGCTAATTTGAGGAAACACTGGTAGCACCCATAATTTGCATCATTTTATTTCCCCCATGTTTTGGTCTCCATATTTGCAATTGTTCAAAAACTGTTTCCTTGTGCCTCCTCTGGGCCAGGGACTATCCTGGGTGCCAGAGTTGTAGTGAAGAACAAAGGAAACAAACCAAAATTCTGTCCCTTGGTCCAGGCCTACTCTTGTGGAACTTACATTCCACCAGAAAGAGACAGACAATATAACAAATAAGTGAATGATATTTTGGTAAGTGGTAAGTGCTATGAAGAGAAATCCAGCAGAAATGAGAGAGTGTGTGCTGGAGCTGGGGAATGATACTCCTCAGGGCTCCCAGGCTGCAACAGTCTCACTCTGCTAGTGGGGGTACTTCCTAGTTATTTGAGAAGTCCAGGGATGTAAGTTTAATTTCAATAAATGTATCCCCTTATTTATTCTCTCTAGAGTTTTAAGACCAATATCATTTTTTCTCAGAATAAGAAGTAGCTAATTTTTGCAAATGTTTAATGTGCAATATTTCAACCTTTTTGTTCTCTCTTGTCTCTCTGTTCACTAATGCCTGATCAGTTGCTTTTCAGTGATATTTACTAAGATCATGTTAAACACATAAGTGTGTAGAAAGACAGAGAAGCAAAATTAGAGGCTACAGGGAACTCCTAGGCTAGAGAGCACACAACCTGGTCATGGTGCTCAGTGTAGAGAGCTGGGTGGCAGGGATGGATAGGATTCTGAAATCCATGGGCTCTTTGCCTGATCTCATTCTGACTCTTTTTATAAGAAAAGCTTTTATGAAGGGGGCTAAGTAGAAACAAAACAGCTTGATTTGTACTTTATACTCTCTTCTTGCTCTAATGGCTATGTGATGGACATGGTGAGAAGTGGAAATAGGCATAAAAATGAGATGTAAAGAATAAAAGGAACAAAGAGTCTAGAAATGCCATGAAAAAGGTCATTCATCTCTGGTAGAACTTGGCAAAGCACCAGTTCAGGGTCACCTTGGCACATAGCAGTCCAATGAATGGTTTTTCTATTCTTTTCCCTTTTCTTCCTGAGTAACTGAAAAAAGAAAGAAAGAAAGAGAGAGAGAGAGAGAGAGAAAGAAGAGAGAGAGAAAGAAGGAAAGAAAAAGAAAAAAAGAAAGAAAAAGAAAGAAGAACAAAGGAAACAAACCAAAATTCTGTCCCTTGGTCCAGGCCTACTCTTGTGGAACTTACATTCCACCAGAAAGAGACAGACAATATAACAAATAAGTGAGAAAGAAAGAAAGAAAGAAAGAAAGAAAGAAAGAAAGAAAGAAAGAAACCAAAAACCAAAGATATGATCTTTGTGACTTTTAAGTGATAATCTTAGTCTAGGTCATCCAAAGCAATTATCTGCCCCCTCCACCCACCGCTAATAAAGACTTTTCTTCTCCTGTGTTTTAATTGATTACACAGTTGTTAATAAAATTTTCTTAAATATAATTTTATTCTTTATTTTCCTTACCCTGAAATAATCAAATCCCTTCTCTAGGAATGACTTGGTAAAAGCATCCAGCTTAAAATCAACAACTTTTACCAAAATATACTATTTCTTATCCTACCCCTTATTTGCATTATTTGATTGAGACAGCTGCAGAATGAAGACTATTCACTTTCACTGACATTATTTTTTTTAATCGTTATAGTAACAGGTGTGGGATAGAAGTTTTTAATGCCAAAAACTAAGATTCAGAGAGGTTAAATAACTAGATTAAGATCACACTGCTAATATTATCTGACTTTAAAACTCATCTCACCATTAGTCACTGAAAGGCTTAACCTAGAATAAGAAGCTATAGTTTCCTATTACTTTTTTGTCTTCTCTCATATTCCTTCTCTTTCTATATCAATTTTATCAAGTTCACTCCCTGTAATCTTATACTTAGAAGATTGCTACAATTCCTAATGGGTCTCCATGATTTTAGATTCTCTCTCCTCCTTTCTAATACACAGACCAATATTACTAAAATATTGCTTTCATCTTATCACCCTCTTCAAAAATATACAGTATATAAGAACAAATCCAACCACTTAACTTGATTTAAGAACCTCCAAAATCTGAGCCCATTTTACATAGTTCACTATTTGGTGAATAGCATTCCTTCCCTACCACACCATACTCATTTTTCATGTATAGCTCTAATCCTATTGATTCCATAAAGCTTTCTTCCTAGTCTCTGTCAAGAGCTGTAAAGGTCCCAAGACATTGCACTACTTGCAAGCTTACAAATTAGCCTGCCATAATTTCATAGGTGTTGGCAGAGGACATGAGATTCTTGGATCAGAGATGAAGGACTGTATTACTCATGACACAGCAAGCATCCTGAGTATCATTATATTTGCATTACATTTTCTTGTTCCCAAGTTCCACAGAGAGAAAGAAATCAATGCCCAAACATGCAGCGGATTGTGTTACATGAGAGAAATCCTGATCTTAGGTAACCCAAATCTTTTATTTTTTATTTTTTATTTTTTTAAATATTTTATTTATTTATTTGACCGAGAGAGACGCAATGAGAAAGGGAACACAAGCAGGGGGAGTGGGAGAGGGAGAAGCAGGCTTCCCGCGGAGCAGGGAGCCCGATGCGGGGCTCGATCCTAGGACCCTGGGATCATGACCTGAGCCGAAGGCAGATGCTTAACGACTGAGCCACCCAGGCGCCCCAAGTAACCCAAATCTTTTATAACAGGCAAGCCTGTTCTTTGCCCCAGAGGAAACACTATCTTTATCTTCCAGTCTTTGAAAAGATAATTTAGAACAAAGGCAGTCAGTGCCTCTGCTTGAAAGACGTGCAGAAACTTCACAGCCCATAGAGAATCTTCTCCCAATACTCTCTAGTCCAAGCTAGTACAAAGAGCCTGTATTACATGATTTAATACTACTCTACACCCCTGCATTGTTTTCAAATCATTCCCTAATATGCCATATCTTCCTGCAAAAGATCATTAGCCTCAGGGGAAGACTATGTCATATAGTGTTTTTGTATTTCCTAGCACTGAACTGAGTACTATGTTCATAGTTGTTTCTTGCAGGAAATTGTTCAATGACGGTAATCACTCAAGTATATCACGAAGAAATATCTAGCCTGGCACTTTCTCTTGAAGTGTATTACCAGAGAAATCCAAAACATCTGTCAATAAAATAAGCAAGGCCTATCAACAAAGAATATTAATTTAAAAATATGATCTTGCTTGCAAATGCATTGTGTCTTAGATAGTGTTGAGAAAGTACGTGTTTTCTTAGTCAGGTAAGCCAACAATATGGTCTTTTATCTTCTGGTCCATTTGCCTCTCTCCAGTTCCTACTTGAGCCACCAGTTGCTATTATTTGGTTTCAAAAGCCTGAAATGGCTTGTCTCCGTTAGTACCATGTTGGGTGCCATACTACCACCCCTGACAGCCAAGCTCTCTGATTGTCAGGGACTTGACAATTCTGACCTACGTGCAGGTAAAGGCGTGGAATATTTACATGATAGGACAAAAATTATTGCCTGGAAATATGACAGTATTAATTATATATGTCAGTGTATGATTTTTTGAGGAAGAAAAGGGGAATATATTTGGAAAAATCTATAGGACATGAAGATCGTGGTGAGTTAGTCCTAGACAACACCAACTTAAATCTTCATTTGTTCATTATTCAAAATAATTTATTATCACTGACTCCATCTCAAGCAGTACAAGATGTTGGAGAGAGAAGAAAGTTTCCTGTTCTGTAGTTCACATGCTAAGGGAAAAATAAAAAATTATATATAAGAAATCATTATGGTATTTATATTAAGATCTACAATAGAGGTGTCAGAAAAAACCGTTTGGTATCGTAGTGAGGGAAGGAGTTAATTCTACTCAGGGATCTGGGAAGGCTTCTCTGAAAAGTAGAGTGAGAAATTTGTATTTATTCGGTAAGATTTGGATTTGATGGATTTGTTGAATGTACTAAGAAGCTAATATAAATGATAAATATAGAATGCTACAGTCAAATGGAGCAATAGAAAATACATTCGAGAGAACTGTAAAAATTAAGAACTGAAGAGAGGTGGTCCTGTGATAAAGTATAATGAGGGGGAAGAAGATCTGTGCTTTGCTGGGAAAGTGACAAAATTATGACTATGAAACTATACTTAAAAGGGGGTAGCTGGCCTTACCATTCAATCACATGTGAGGTCCATGGGACAAAAAGAAAAAAGAGTTGAGGAAGTGGAGATATGGATACCAATTATATCCCAATAATTTGGGAAACAATTTGCATCTCACTATATTAAAATCTCCATAATCTTCTTGCCGATTGGGCTAAGAATCCTCAAGATCTTTCACACTTCAAGAGTGTGGTGGGATGAAACTGCCCTGTGTTGGAGGCAGCCCTCAGCACACTCAGCATCCAGGGCAGGAGGAGAAATGGTCAGCCCTGGGCACAGGCAATTAAGGAGCGTATGGGGGGGCGGATATCGTAAAGAATTTTTTTAGAAAATAATGAAACCGACAAAAAAATTAGTTCACTTTTCATTATCACCTCAAATGGAGAATTCTTTTTTTTTTTAAAGATTTTATTTATTTATTTGACAGAGAGAGACACAGCGAGAGAGGGATCACAAGCAGCGGGAGTGGGAGAGGGAGAAGCAGGCTCCCTGCTGAGCAGGGAGCCCAAGGCAGGGTTTGATCCCAGGACCCTGGGATCACGACCTGAGCAGAAGGCAGACGCTTAACGACTGAGCTACCCAGGCGCCCCTCAAATGGAGAATTCTTAAAAATGTCAGTGATACAAACACTTCTCCCTCAAATCTGTTATTTGTCTAAGTTCCAACAATTACTGTGGTGGCTGTTGACTTTTCATGATATATGTGAAAGCTTTAAATGAATGTATTTTTGTTACTTAGCCTTTAATAAGCATAGTTTCCTACATGGAAGTTGACACGGAGAGTTCCCAGTTTTAGAGCTATCCTTTAACCTACACAGACTTAGTTATGCGTGTAAGCTCAACTTACAGGTGAAAGTTCCCAACAGGTTGAAATCCTTTGAGCTCATTTCCAGTGTTAAGAGGCGTTTGCAACCCCTAGGGTGCTACACAATCCTCTAACTAAGCAGTAGATATGAAATAAACAGCAATGGCTGTATAAATTTTTCTTTCCTGAAATTTTTTTTTCTGTCATGAAGTTATAAATGAGGTTAATCAGATGCAAAGAAATATTTACAAAGAGCTGGTATTCACCTTGAACAATGAACAGTCAAAACATCAAGCTTTAAAATCATTCCTTGATTGGTCCACAGAAATTATGAAATAAGCCATTAATTATTTCATAGAAAGAAGAATCGAGTTTTGAAGAAGAGTGGCAGGACAAATGGCAGAAGATGCTAGCATTTCATTGTCAGAAGAACTCAAAGGGCCATGTTCGAATGTCTCAATTATTTTTAGCAGACCTGGACACTCATTCCAAAGCAATGGAGCAAATAATGTTAGCCATTTTCTCTGACTGTCATAGAAGAAAAACTTTGGAAGCTTTTACACAGTAATAGAATTTTTTTATGAGTTTTCTGATGAAAATATTTTAGTGGAAGTTCTCAATTACAGAGACATTTGAATACTATTTGAATCAATCTTACAGAAACAAAAATATGGATACTAATACAATTTCTGGAATTTATTGTGAATTTTTGTGTGATTTTTGTGAAATTTTTTCTGAGATTTTTGTGAATCTCTGACAAACATATACATAAGACTTTTCATACACACACACACACACACACCCATGCTCCACCCCCACAGGAATATTTTTCAGCCATGAAAAAGAAGGAAGTCCTGCCATTTGCAACAACATCGTTGGATCTTGAAACATTATGCTAAGTGTAATAAACCAGACAGAGAAAGACAAATACCACGTAGTATCACTTACATATGGAATTAAAAGAAAAAAAGTTAAACTCATAGACTCAGAGGACAGAAGAGTGGTTGCCAGAGTCTGGGGGTGGTTAAGGAAAGGGCAGAGGTTGGTAAAAGGGTACAAACTGCCAGCTTAAGATGAACAAAGTTTGAAGAGCTAATGTAAAACATAATGACTAGAGGGGTACCTGGCTCATTCACTTGGAAGAGCAACCAACTCTGGATCTCTGGGTTGTGAGTTCAAGCCCCACGCTGGGTGTAGAGATTACTTAAATAAAAACTTTAAAAAAAGAAACAAAACAGGATGACTATACACGGTTACATATCTGTACTGGGAGCATTATTACTTAAAGGTTTTGAGTATTAAATGGTGAAATGTCAAAAAAAAAAACATGGTTGACAACACTGTATTATATAATTGAAATTTGTTGAGAGTAAAACTTAAATTTCTCACCAAAAAAAAAAAAGAAAGAAAGAAAAGAAAAATATAAATACGTGAGGTGATGGATGTGTTAATTAACAAGATGGTGCAAATCCTTTGACCATGTATTTACATATCACATCACCCTGCTGTGAACTTTAAATACCTTACAATTTTATTTGTCAATTATACCACAATAAAGTTGGGCGGAAAGAGAGCATGTGAAGCACATTATTCTCTACTTGTGAACTTCTCTAGTAAAGAGCTAAAGCAGCTGCACACCCGGGAGCGTGAGCCGAAGAAGCAAATTCCAGCTCTTCCCAAATGGGGGTGTCTTCAGACAACTTTGTTTCCTAGAACTCACAGACTCAAAGATGAGAATGATTAGGCAAACTCATAATAAGCCGAGTTTTAGTGAAAATTGAGTGTCAAAAATTTTTTAAGCACCTGAAACTCCCTTTGTAAAATTCTCACATGTAGACATTCCATAAATAAAATATATTAGGATACTCCCTTGAATAACTCAAGCTATTATGATGATATAACTCGAGTTATATTTCATGCTGATTTTAGGTACTTTCTAATCATAGAAGGGAATTCAGAAATCTTTTGCATCGGCGGGAATGCTTAAGTAAATCACTCATGTGAATTAACATGTCAGCAGAGAAACAGACTCCCGATGTAATAGATTGAAGGGACAAGGAGGGAGGACAAAATCCTGGATGTTCAGTTCCATTTCATTCTCAGTGCAAGCAATCTAGAAAGAGATCTTGAAAGCTCTGTATGCCACACTTCTCATCGGGCCTTGAAACGTCCCTGGACATGTAGCTGTGTTATCTACGTCTAGCCACTCTGAGCAGCCTTCGAGGATATTAGTCAACTCAAAACACAGCTGAATTTATAGTTAAAGTTTTCAACACATACTTTCAAAATTCACCTTTCTAATGGAAAGAAGAAGCATGACCAAGTAACAATTGTCTATGGCGCTACCTAAGAGCTATATTCTGTCATTAGTTACATTCAGCCTTGATTGGACATCTTAATTTTGTCAGTACATTCTGTGATTTAGGTGCCCACCTTCTACTTGAAGAAATAGAGTTAAATATTGGCAACCAAGCTAATTTGATTTTTTCATCCCTATCACTTCTGGACCGTACCTAATGCGAGGGTCTGGGTTGCCGTTAGCGCTAGTGCCACTACTACTACTGAGAATAATAGTAACAGTCGTGTGCGCCACAACGTTAGATCGTTTTAACCTCCTCCCCTATGTTCTCTAAAATGGAACCGGAAGTGATATATAAGATAAGCAAATCTGGAGATATACATATTTAACTCCCACACCAATGGCAGATACCCAACTAATCACTCTTTCCCACCAAGCACAGACACCGCTCAGAGTCCTTCTCGATGTTCCGTGGATGTGTAGGCAGCCACTACCAACCTATCATTGTTGGCATCACAAGAGAGGGAATATTTGCTGTCCCTGATACACCACAATTCATCCTTTCACCGAAGAAGACATGCTCACAAAATGATGGCACGGCAAATCAGCGGCCGAGTTAGGGCAACAATATGTGCCAGCTCCCCCACGCTCAGCCCAGTGAAATTTTCCACTGCCCCATGCGTAATTTACCAGAATATACCACCCAAATGACTAATCAGATTCTGGTTTCAAAATTAAAAAAACCTCACAATGACTTTTAAATTTCATTCTTCAAAAAGCTGTTCTAATAAAGAGACTTTGGTCCAATATATTTACTACCTCATCTGGCCACCATTCTTTACACAGCAAGTATAATCAGTTACCCCTGGGGGCGCAGAGGGTGATTTCGGCAGGTGCCGAAATACATGCATTTGTAAAGACTGCTAGCATGTTCACATCCTACAAAAATGCACACGGTCAATCTCAAAACATCACCAGCTCTTCAAATAGGGGGATTCCAGCTACGTGTGAGGGGTAACTGATCAAAGTCAGCAAAGACTAATAAACATGAAAACGAACCAAAGAGAAAGACAGAAGCCAATGAGTACTTCTTACCATTTAAGGCAACTTATAATTCTAACCATTCTGCTAAAAACAGACAACAGACTGATTGCTATTGTTTTACTGATTAACTATTCTCTCTGCTTTTTCCCAAAAGGCACCCTGGCAAACTTTGCTTAGTAAATATTGACACCTGTAAACCAAGCTGGCTAATGCCGTTGGCTCTCCAGCTATCTTCCCATCTGTTGCCTGAGAATTTTAAGCAAAGCATTTTGGGACTCTTGCTCTCTTTCCATTGTAAACTGTAAAAAATGCTACCCAGAAGCTAATCCGAAAGCCACATGGCCCTAGAGGGGCCTGTGGTAAGTAAAGGGAAATGTAGTCTAATATGTAAAATGCGTATCCCACTGGTCTCCTCGGCCACCCCGTCTTTAGTTAATAGCATGCCGGGGTAATCTGCTTAGTTACCAAGTGGAGCTTTTTTCCCTCTTCCCCATGAGATCACCCAGACCACGATCAAAGCCCAAACACACTCTCTGCCAGCTCTATTGTTCCCCAGAGTGGGATTAATGACTAATTATGTCAGGTCACTCATCCAGATGGCCTCTCAGATGTTCCTTTGTCATTGTCTGACCTTCCATATGCCCCTTTGACCTTGAGGTTTATTTCCATGGAAACATGAAGCCTCAGTTTCCTTGCTGAGATTGCCAAGAATTGGCCAAAAGGAGGGATATGGGATAATCTACCCACACTTTGTATTCTGCTTCCATCTCATGCCTTGTTAAATCCAATGAATAGATAAAAAATGCTATCTGGTCCCAGCTGAGTGATGACCATGGTCATGATTCTATGTTACATGCTATGTTTTTTAAATTAGCAGACAGCTTTGTACATGGAAACGCGCATTCAATTTGAAGAACATCAATCGCCATAATGTGATCTTTTTATCTCATTAATGTTAAGCAAGGGTAATAGAATGGAATTACAAAATATCACTGTGAAAGGAATACAATTCAGAGAATTATAGATATCCCCCATTAAAGCCCTAGAGATGTTTGGATAAGTCAACTTGTTCAGTTTCATAAATTAAAGATTCTTTACTTACTACCTTTTCTGGGGTTTAAATTCTAGCCTCAGATGTTGATCTTAATCCAAAGAAGGATTTTAAAGTGGTTAGTAAAATGGAGAAATTTCCTCAAAACTACCAAATAAGTAAATAAAAATAGAATAGGAGACTGACTCATGCACTCAATTAAATAAAAAAGGTTGAATATGTATTTGCATGGGATGAAATGTATTTCCCTTTATATTATAAAGAAGACTAAAGAATAATTCATATGTCTAAAATGTGGAGGGTAATTCACCTCTCCCGAGTTTATCCAAGAATGAAATGTCTCTCTGCTGCTCTATACAGGAATGCATGCAAGCACAGAAGTCTCACAGGGAATGCAAGCAGAGTGGAAAGTAGTCACACGTGCCCAAGCTTTCCTGGCAGGGTGGCAATTTATGACATCTTCCCTCACCAAAGATCAGGAATCTGCTGATTCCACCTGAGAGTTATCAGGTTATTTAAGAAGAAAATTAGAGAGCTAAGTGAACAAAAGATTTTGTTCCTTGTATTGTTCTTGTTGGGCTGTTTTGCCTTCTGAATCCAGAAAGAAAGACTTGGTCAAAAGGAAGAACTCACCCAGGTCAGTGGCCATCAACTCCCTCCACTCTCCACTCCCGGGACTCCAGTGCCCTTTGGAAGCTGTGATGGTGCCTTGCTCACTGCCCACCTCAGTCTCTAGTGTCCAGCACAGTGTCTGGCACAATCCAGGTTTCTAAAACCTCACCTGAGTGAATGAACGTGGAATGAATTAGTGCTAGCCGATGTGTGCCAGAAAACTTGACCTTTCTCTTCTTTTGCTTTCTTTCAAAGATACGGTCAGGAATTGCTTATTTACGAAAGCATTCTGTGCAAATTCAGCCTCAAGGAACACAATTCAACATAAAACAAAGAAATCCCTTCCTTCCACTAAAAGGAAGACACTTTTATTTAAAGGATGGCAGCAACGCAGTAGACTTCCACAAAGCATAAAAGAACGACATGTTCCCAATCATTTGAGAATGTGGCCAGAAAACTCTTACCACATTTCGGACAGCGTTCCAGGCCTTTTGCAATGGCTCCACGCTGCATGGGATACTCATTTCGTCTTCTGAGTTTGCCATCACCACTCCCAGACAAAGATCCTCTCCCTTCTCAGATGGCATTGCTCGGAGACACAGCAAAATGATGGCCCACACTACAGACACAGAGGGGTGGCAAGACAGACATTTTCCCTAGGAATATAGCTACCTAATTTCTAAAATTTCCAGTAAGTGCTTTGTCATACATTAAGACTTACAGACATAGAATCATCTCAATTAACAACATACCTGAAATGTTGACATTCTATCTCAGTAGAAATATAATTTGAACATAAGGTCAAATCTTCCATTAATGAGGCTCATTACAACAGCATGTGACACTTGTCTAGGTCCCAGATTCCGCACCTGCAAATCACACCATTATATGTACTCTGTAAGTCCTTGCAATAACTATGAGCGGTAATAATTCCCCCAATAGGAGGGACTTAACATTCTCCCGCACTAGAACTAAAATTCTCATGGTTGCCTAAAAGATTCGCAAGAGCCAGCTAGTACATTAGAATATTGCATCAAGGGGGAAATTGCTGTATCAAAGAAGAGGGAACTGGAAATCAATGTCATCCCAGTGCTACTTGTTTGATTTTTATGGTCTTTGTAAATTGCCTTCTGAGTAGGTTTATATCAATGAAAAAATATTTGTTAAGTGTCTGCAGTATGCCAGTCCTGGCTTAGTTTCTGGAAATACAATGGTGATGGCCTCAAATGGCTCTTAGCCTAGGAAGGAGACTGAGGAGCAAACCTAGAGTGCCTTGGGAAAACCTAGGACAATTTCCTGGAGGAGGTGGATTTCTAAGTTAAGCTCTAAATAAGAGCAAACCCAGAAAGCAGGAGAAGAGTGAGGAAAAATATCCTGATAGGGGGAGTAATTTATGCCAAGTCCTATGTGGGGAAATGGACAGATCAGATTCAGAGATCTGTAGTAGCTCAGCCTGACTGAGGTGTGCGGGATAAAGGTGAGGTTGGACAGGTACGCAGGAGCCCCACCATCAAAGACCTCGTGTTCCATGTTAGGGAATCTGCAGGCCCAAGGGATCCAAGCAGAAAATGCCAGGAGACTTGCAGTGAACTCTGTCGTCAGGTAGCAGTGCCTCAGACTCCTAGCTGGAGTTCAAGGAGAGGATTCCAGTCCCAGAGAGACTAGACAACTAGACAATCCAGGTACAACTTGGGCACTGGCTACAAGAGGGTGGAAATGATCATGTGGGGACTGATTTTAGGGACAAGAAAGAAACCTGGAACTCTTGTTTCTCCCAGACAAGCTTTGGAGGTAACTTGGAGCAGAGTTTCAGAGAGTGGCACTAGTGTTTCTTAACTCCTTTCTTGAGAGACGAGTTGGTGAGTAGAGGTGGGGGGATTGGAGGGCACAACCTGAGCTGTTAAGAGTGAAGGGTCTGGGCTGCAGAAAGAAGAGAGAAACAGAGGCAGGAACTCACTAGGTCTTTCCCTTGCAGCAGTGTGAAACACTGGATCTAGAGCTGAGTAGCTCTATGACTTCGAGAAAATTTTCTTCTTGACCTCTCTGAGCTGCCATTTCCCCATTTATGAAATGAGGACAGTGATGCTTTCCATGCTGGACTGTTGTGCGAATTGGAAAATAGAAGCCAAGTACCATGTAGAAGGCACTTGGCAATGGCAGTAAATAACTAATAGCTTTTATTGAGGAGTATATTGAGAGTCACTGTGCCGGTCATGTATGTTAGCCACAGCAGGGATAACTAATAATGACATTTACACTAACTTTATCTGGATCTCTTCATAGCCTTTTCTTTCCACTTTACGTTAGTACTCATGCAAATTTTACGATAATTTGGTTATCAGTTTGTATTATATTATGATTTATCCATTTTAGTATTCCCTAGAGTGGATATTACAGCTTTACATGGGCTAGGTGCCTAGTAAATAATCGTTGAATTACTAAATGACCCCTTTGGGAATAAAATGTGAATCACAGGACGATTCCTAAAAGTTGCTTTGTCATACATTAAGATGTTATTGGTAATTGTTATTCTTCCACTCATTCAGCACATATTTATTGAGTACCAATTTGTACCAGGCACTGTGCCAGGCCACCCCATCCATCACCAATCCCTAATTTTACCAAAGCAGTCAGGATCTGTTTTATTTTATTTTGCTTTCTATTAATGTTATGGTTCCAAGGAAAGATCAGTTTGTGGATTTTGCCAATATGCAGTTGTTAGAAAAAGCCATGAAAGCATCCCTAATCTTGGCTGTTCAAAAGGAAAGAAAGAATAAAAAAGGATTTCCCCTGGGTACTATCATATGAACCCCAATGGCATGAGAAACCAGGGATGGAGATAACCCACCACAAGTCATAGCCAGTGAACCCCTCCTAATGCACAGCTCATTGACTCTGTGTCAGACTATTATCTTTGCTTTAGATTCTTTAAATTTGCTCTATTAGAAGCTCAGACCACAGCCCAGAATAATTGTTTAATGAACTGACTTTCCAAAGGGTCAGTACAAGAACAATAGGCCCTACAAGACACATTTAGAGATACATGTTTCATTCCACTTGCAAATGGAGATATCTTTCTTGGGTGAGAGAGAGGTTTTCAAGAGTAAAATTATATAAAAATATTTTTCTTAGTAACATAAAAATTATGTAGGTTAATACTAACCTAATAACAAATTTACTGAGTTAAAAAATAATAAAGTATCCAGGATGATTTTATGTTTGACGTGGCAGGTAAAATAGGAAAGGAAATAGACTTATATATTGCCAAGGCATTACTTTCATTAGTCTATTTTCCTATCTTTGACAGCAGGTTAACTTTCAACTCTCCTCGGCTATTCAGACTCTTATTTGGTGTTTTATTTGATCGGCTGTCTAATCTAAATAAACAGATTAACTTGTATTTGAGAAAAGAGGAGATGGAGAAACAGTAGAGAGAATGATTCAAAAGTAAGCTTCAAATATACAAATGGGATAATTCTTTTATGGGAACATTTCCATTCATAGCTTTGCTAAAGCCCACGTGCAAAGATACCTAAAACTCCAGATGATGAGTTTCTAGCTGCTATGTATAGAATCAACTTATTGGTTTGTTGTATCTATAACAATCGCAGATACCCAACAGAACCTGGTACAGGCTGGATTTCCGTTTAACAAAGTCCGCCTCTTTGATGTAGAAGCAACTAACAACCTAATTCTGAATAATTCTTTATATTTGAAGTTCTTATTTTTTTGAGATCTCATATTCGCTTAGTGAAAGATAAATGCCATGTTTTAACGGTAACTCTTTTTGCGAAATAAACATTCAATGTTAAACATTCAACAGAAAAGAAGAAATGTATGGATGAATGGTTGTCAAAGCCTCAAGTCAAGAAGAATTCATGAATTTAATATTCTAGGCCCCAGAGATAGGTAACACATGACTAGCATGTTTAAGATAAACAGCATGATAAATTCCACCACAGTCAGTGCTGCAGGAAAAAAACAAAACAAAACTTAGAATGTAAAAAAAAAAAAAAAAAGGGGGGGGAAATTTCAAAGGAAAAGAAATATACGTTGGACAAAATAGATTATTTGGCAAATTTGTTATCACACCCCCCCCACTTAAATATGCAAAACTTGCATATAATTTTTTTTCTTTCAGCAATAAAAAATATCAGACCTAATTAGTTATTGATCACCAAGAAATTTTAATACCTTATATGATGAGCCAAAAAAAATGTGTTGCAATTAAAGATGTGGTTACAGAAGGATAGCTCCTTCCCTACCACCCCCTTGTCCCTGCTCCTTTAAGTCACATCTGCTTTCTTTACTAAAGAAATAAGCCTGTGGAACAGAGGAGCTTATACAGCTGAGGAGGAAAAGTGCATTCCTTTTTGTCTGGTGCATCATCAACCAACCTGTCAGCTACATTCCAAATGCAGAATCTTTATTTTGCATGATGATTCTAGGAGGCAGAAAGCACAGCTTGGCTGACTGATCCCAGGTGGAGTTTGAAGTGCTGACAGCAAGAGAACTAATGTTTAGATTTATAAACTGAGTGAAGTTGATGTGGAAATCATTGCAAATGAATAAATATAGAGCCTTGCATTATCATTTTTATCAACTCACTTTGCTCACTATAACCCTTTCTATGTAATTACTTGCGATGAATGTGAGTTGTACCTACAGCAGACATATGTATCTACAACTGCCACATATGTATGAAATATGGAGCCTCTTCAAGGGAAAGAAACACACCAATTTATTCAGCATACAGATTACAAATACAAAAGGCAAGCCAGCATCCTATGTAATAGGGAAGGAAGAGTCCGTGGCTTGTATAATTCATATCCTTAAATGAGTCAAGGAGTATTCATACCCAGGAGTGAAGATAAAACTGGTATTTTATTGATGACATTATATAAATGTTAAAATGTATATATTTTATAGACTAAAAAAAGGAAAAAAGCTAAATCAAAGAAAAAATGGGTCGTTGGTACAGCACTTTATCTTTCATATTGACTGGAGTATATATTAAGCTGAGCTATTGAAATTACATTGCCATAATTACTGAAAGTAGATACATTTGATCAAAAATATGTATTTACTTATATTAATATATTTTATCCATTGATGGCTATCAGTCTTTTGTTTCTATGAATCAATATATATTTTATACTTCAACATTTCCTTATGAATAGCTCTGTATTTTTTTTTATGCTGGATAAAGCCAGGAGTGGCCGTATTTTGGTGTGAGAACAGAATCCAGCCACAGAGGACACCACCACTCAGATGCCATTGGATCTCTGACCTTCACATCGTGCCCTTTTTTGTTGCTCTTCCTTGGCAACTGCTGGTTTGGAACATTATGGTCAGAGTGCATGATGGCATGTACATTGCAGTTAGGGGCAGATGCCAAGTGACTCTAATTTTGCTGAAAAGGCTGCTTTTAGGTTGTCTGAAGGTATATCCAAGGACACATTTTACGCTTTCATCACTAGATACATACGTAAATGCATGTGTAAAACGTCATTTCTGGGGAGCCTGCCCGGCTCAACTGGAAGAGTATGAGACTCTTGATCTTGGGGCTGTGAGTTCAAGGCTCATGTTGGGTGTAGAGATTACTAAAAAAATAAATAAATAAATAAACTTTAAAAAAATAAAATAAAACAAAAGCCAACACTAAAAAAAATCATTTCTGGGGCGCCTAAGTGGCTCAGTTGGTTAAGCTGCTGACTCTTGATTTAGGCTCAGATCATGATCTCAGGGTTGGGAGATAGAGCCCATGTTAGCTCCATACTCAGTAGGGAGTTTGCTTGAAGATTCTCTCCCTCTGCCCTTCCCCCATTCTCTCTCTCTTTCTCAAATAAATAAGTCTTCTAAAAAATCATTTCTTTTTTCTAATGTGTGTTACATTAGGCAGTAATATTAATAACATTTTCAATATAAAAATACATAACTCAGTTAGGATGACATAAGGTTTTTACAGGTAGATAACACCTTATATATGAAGTACATATGATTTTTTTCTGGCACACTATCAAAGAAGCTCAATACTTCATGAAGGAATAAAAGAAGTTTAGAGGTCTTCTTACTTAACTCTAATTAATTAAAACAAAATGCAACTACATGTTATTTCCTGAGCACCACTTGTGACTTTTACTTTTTTATATATAATAAGTTTCACAGAAGTTTGTACTTACTAAGAAACTGTCATCACCACTAATGTATTAATATAAATAACATCAGAAATTATTTATTTGAAAGTGATATAACACTTAATATTCACTTTCCAAATAATGAGAATATTTTTGTATTTTCTTTTTAACCAAATTAATGTCTTCCCTGGTTTTCAAACTATAAAATCCTACTGGATTTCATGCTGTTGTTTCAAAAGAAGATAATGTGATATCTTAAATAATGTTATCTCTTCCATTCTGAAAAACCAACGTGAATGAAAACAATATTTATTCTATCCAATGCAATCTGGGGCTAGACCAAAATCTAGAATGGTTTCCACTTCTAAGACTTCAAAAAAATTAATTCAGTGAGTCATCCCTAAGTTCTGTCTGATTCTAGAGACGTAAATCCAAGATGGATTAGGGATGCCAATGGTGAAATGTAGTGGGAAAAAAGCACTACTGACCTGAAACGGAAGACATTGCAGTCCTTCTCAAAGTTTATTTAAGAATGTGGCTTCCTCGGTGTCTTAGTTGCCCTTGTATAAACCAAAAAACTGATAAAACTATGACTTCTTCCTTCACAAGGTCTTAACAACATTTGAATCAAAACACTACATTGTTAAGAAGCATTAAACAACTCAGAATATTTCTCCACCAACACTCTGTGTAATAAACAATTGGGGATCAATAATTTAACATCATTAAATATGTATTCACTGTACATAAATTGAGTATTCATATAAATACACACTAAAAAATTATGGGTACACTTTTGAATTTTAAAACTTAGATTATAAACCTAAACTTTAAATTATACATCTGTACTTTAAATTATGTCTTGCCTTTTATCTTTTTTTAAAGATTTTATTTATTTATTTTAGAGAGAGGGGGCATGAGTGGGGAGGAGGGCAGAAGAGGGAGGGAGAGAGAAAGAGAATCCCAAGCAGACTCCCCTGTTGAGCACAGAGCTGGACACCAGGCTTGATCTCAAACCGTAGACCATGATCTAAGCCCAAACCAAGTCTGAGGCTTAACTGACTAAACCACCCAGGCGCCCCTTGCCTTTTATCTTTGAACAAAATATGTGTATGTGTGGTATGTCATTTCATTTTAATTTAAAAAAACCTATCAGGACTATTGAGATATAATTCTTCATTGCAATGTGAATCATATTTACAGAATACATCTTAGAAAAATACGTGGTTCATGTGCACTGTTTTGAAATGTGAGCTGTTTGAATTTCTCCAGAAACTTCCCCAGAACCCAACAGATATGAATATTTGCTATATTTTGGTCCTGAGCAAAAAGTCAACAACAAGTGGTTTCGGTGTTTGATGTTTTGTTATTTAGTTACTTTGAAATTCGAGTATTCTTTTACTTGACAAATAGCGATAAAAAATGGGCATATTCTGGGGAGATAATATTATTATATTGCTAATTTTACATTCCAGATCTATCTCTTTGTGGGTGGCCATGGAGATTACAAAATAAGGAGACGCGGGTTTCTGGATTAATGGGCAATGTTGAGGGCTCATCCATCAGGAGCAGCGATGATGCAGTGCTGTTGCAGAGTGGAGAGAGGAAGAAGGAAGCGGAGACCATGATGGCTGTGAAATGATCTTAACCTAGGCCCTGCCTCAAAGGGCTTTTCCAGGCGGGTCAGGTGAATAAACCCGTTTAGTAACGATGAGCTGTGTCAGCAAGAATAGGCAGCAAATGCGGGGAAAGCTCAGCAGAAGGAGAGAGATTTGTCTGTTGAGAGATCAGGACCCACATTGCTGAGAAGATGGTGTTGGAGGCGCAGAGGGAAGGATTTAGACCGAAACAGCTGGGGATTGTGAAGCGGGCTGAGAAAAAGATGAAGCAAATTTTTCAAAGACAGATATTGACCGCTAGTATGATTTCCACTGTGAAACATGTTGGCGATTTTCTCTCTCTCCTTGTTGCACCAGTAGTATGGTTCTGTTTCTTTTCTACTAGCCCCAGAATAGAACCCTTTTGCTTGCTTTCTGTTTAGTTATAGGGCAATAAATACTCATGCCAGAAATCTGAAAGTTTCCTTAACTCTTTTCTCATCTTCACCTTCTTGTCCTGATTTCAGCTTCTAAAACTCTCCAGTCTTCTTCATCCCCCCCCCACCACCTGAGCCAAGCCCCATCCTCTCTCACCACAATAGAACACTTAATGGACTCCCCACTACTAACAACTGCACTCCTTTAATATACTTTTCATATAGCTACCAGACAATAGGTTTAAAATATTAATTTCATCAGGTCATTCTGCTGACCTTAGGGAAAAGAAGCCAAGGTATTTCATTGTTCTTGAACATATGCATGATCTAACCCCTGCTTATCTCTTTAGCCTACCTTCTCAAAACCCTCTCACCCCTCAGTCCTCTAGCTCTTTAGGGCTTTGGGTGACTGCTCCTTCCACCTGCTGCCCTAGGCCCCTTTAACCTGGATGACCATCCCACATCCTGCTATTCATCTCACCGGAGAGAACTTTCTCTTGGGAAAGCATGTTTGGCCCCCTCCTTGTACTTGCAGACTTGGTTGGTCCCCCATGACACTGTCTTAAAGCACATTGTATTTCTTCTCTTCTTCATGAAGCCAATCACATTTAGTTTTTACCTGTCTTCTAGAGATCATGCCTGTTTTGTTCATTGCTGTGTTCCCAGTAATTAGTACATCGTCCATCCCAGAGCGAACAGAGTCGACTGAATGAATGGAAAACCTAATTGAAATACTGATGCTTTAAATTCTTGGCTAGAATATTAGCAGGTTGCATTAAATATACTTGTATATTTCTTTTTTTAATTTAAATTCAATTTAGTTAACATATAGTGTATTATAATTTCAGGGGTAGAATTTAGTCATTCATTAGTTGCATATAACACCCAGTGCTCATTACATCAAGTGCCCTCCTTAATGCCCATCACCCAGTTACCCCATCCCCCCACCCACCGCCCCTTCAGCAACCCTCAGTTTGCTTCCTAGAGTTGAGAGTCTCTTATGATTTGCCTCCCTTTCTGTTTTTACCTTATTTTATTTTTCCTTGCCTTCCTCTATGTTCATCTGTTTTGTTTCTTAAATTGCACATATGAGTGAAATCATATGGTATTTGTCTTTCTCTGACTGACTTATTTCGCTTAGCATAACACTCTAGCTCTATTCATGTCATTGCAAATGGCAAGATTTCATTTTTTTGATGCTGAGTAATATTCCATTGTGTATATATATCTCATCTTTATCCATTCACCTGTCAGTGGACATCTGGGCTCTTTCCATATTTTGGCTATTCAACTAATCTTCAACAAAGCAGGAAAGAATATTGAATGGAAAAAAGACAGTCTCTTCAACACATGATGTTGGAAAAATTAGACAGCCACATGCAGAAGAATAAAACTGGACTACTTTCTTACACCATGTACAAAAATAAACTCAAAATGGATGAAAGACCTAAATGTGGGATAGGAATCCATCAAAATCCTAGAGGAGAACACAGGCAGCAACCTCTTTGACCTCGGCTGCAGCAACTTCTTGCTATATTGTGTATTTGTAAATTATTCTTTTTCTAGGCATTAAATGCATTCAATATAAGTACTAAAGTAGTGCATAACAGTTGGAATTAATTACTTCTTTAAAAAACTGGAAATATTCAATTGACAAGCTTTGAGATAGTTAGAGTTTAGGAGCAGAGGATGGGAATTGCTTTCAGTCGGGCTTAAAGATCAACCAGAAATGTACAATCTGAGGAGGTAGAGCTCATTTATGGGAAAAACAAAAATTAGGATGGAAAAGGCATTTCTTTGGAGTAAAGGGAGGCACCACAGTTTATAAAAGGCAAATTAAAGGAGATATAAATAAAAAACTAGGGAAACAGATTAGAAGTGGTGCATATGTGGTGAAGATTAGAAGTCAGCTTCCACTTGTTTTATCTTTTTTTAAAAAAATAGGTAACTGACACTAACACGGCCTATAATCCAGTATTTTCTCTCTTGGCCTTAGAAAAAATTTGCATCTTAGAAAATATTTTGCAGAGCAAAACTTCTAGAAAAACTTGTGCACCAGAAGGCACGCACTAGACTGTTCATAGCATTAACGGTCACAGTAACAAATGAAAAAAACCCAAAACTGGAGACAACCTAAATTTCCATCAACAGGAGATTGGATAAACACATTGTGGTGTAGTCATACAATAGAATACTACACATCAGCGAAAATGAATGGAATTATAGCTATCCAAGTCAAAGGAATGAATTTCAGAAACATAATAATGAGTGAGAAAAGCAAGTCTCAGACAATGTATGTAATACAGTACCATTTTCAATATTCAAAACAAAAGAAAAACAATACATTGCTTAGGGATATATACTTAGATAATAGAAAAGAGAATGATTTTTAAAATTATGTTAGAGTTATCTCTTGAGACTTTACATGGCATCCAAGAGAAGTAAGAAGGTTGTTTAAACAATATTGGTATTGTTCTATGCCTTAACTTCGATGGTTATTCATTCATTATTACATTTCATAATACAAATACATTACATATAGTCTTTTGAGCATATCAAATACTTCATACTTTAAAACGAGGATAAAAAGTAAGTAACTCCAGTGTATAAAGATTGAACCTAAGTCTCTGTATTAAAATATATGAATAAGAAAAACAAATCTCAAAATTTAAGACTATGGGATGGTCAGTTTGGGATAGTAGTCTATATAAACTGCAGGTGCTTTATGCATCGAAGAAGTAGTATTTGCCATGATCATTCGATAGTATTCCTGAACTAGTGAAACTTTTGCTCCCCTATAAGGCCAAGGCAAAAATATAAATGGGATTTAAAAGCATTAGAAATCTCAGAACTAACTGACCAATGACATGTCTTAAAGGATCCTGGTTTGTTGGGGTTACAGCCCTAACTGCTGGGATAGACAATAACCATTATCATAGGCGATCTATATAAAGTATTGGACAAGCACCAGCATGACCATGACTCCTGCTGAGGATGTAGGACTTGGTTTTGAGTAAAGTGGCACATAATCACTTGGTAAATGTTTACTGAATAAATGTAAAAAAATGAAAGTTGCCGGTGTTCTTACTGTGGTCCCCTGATGCAGTAGAGAAGCTTCTAGTAGGTGGAGTCCACCTGTGTGATTGTAGACCTTACTCCAGAAAACAGACTGAGGTAAGCATGACTAGTTCAACTCCCTGTTCAGCATTACCTTCAAACCTCACTCTCTGGCAATCAAGGGCAGCACAAGAATGAAAAATATTGTCCTCTAGCCTGAGCTCCCAGTAGCAGGGGAAAATGCAATGTGCACTTGGGCAGGTGACTGCTTCTTTCCTCTTCTCAAAAAGCAGGGAGGAAATGTAGGAAGGTCATAGATGTCTCTGTGTGTTATCTCCTAACTAGTACTTTTTAACTGTGGTAACCTGGAACAATTTTAAGCATTTTTAAGTGTACAGTTGAGTGACATTAAGGACATTCACAATGTTGTGCATCTGTTACCACCATCCATCCCCAGAACTTCTCTCATTTTCCCAAACTGAAACTCAGCACCCATTAAACAACAATACTCCATCTCCCCCTCCTTCGAGCCCCTGGCACCACCATTCTACTTTCTATCTCTATGAATTTGACCAGTCCAGATACGCCATATCAGTAAAATCATACAATATTTGTCCTTTCGTGACTGGTTAGTCCACTTAATATACTGTCCTCCAGTTTGATCCATGTTGTAGCCTGGGTCAGAATATCTTCCTTTTTAAGGCTGAATAACACACTCCACTGTATGTACACATCACATTTTGTTTCTCCATTCATCCATCAATACACACTTGGCTTGCTTACACTTTTTGGCTATTGTGAATAATGCTGTATGAACATAGGTATACAAATATCTACTCAAGTTCCTGCCTTTAATTCTTTGGGGTATATACCCAGAGGTGGAATTGCTGGATCACACGGCAGTTATATTTCTTATTTTTTGAGGAACCGTCATACTGTCTTCCGTAGTGGCTGCACCATTTTACATTCCCACCAGCAGTGCACAAGAGCTCCAATTTCTTCATATCCTTACCAACACCTGTCATTTTCTGGGATATTTTTAATAGCCATCCCATGGGTGTGAAGTGGTTAGTCTTTTTTGAATAATAACCAACTACTGGGTGTGAAAACCCCTGACGAGCATTTTGTAGCATTTTTTACAATTATTTCCTTTCTTGTAAACCACTTCACTCATATGCTTCAGCTAACCATCATCCCTGCCTTTTTGTCTTGATGAATTTTCAGTCCTTCACAGGATCACACTTGAGCTAGCTACTGGAACAAAGTCACAGTCCAGCCTTCTGGACCTTTCAAGAATGTAACCAGTTATGTCAGGGGAAGATGGGTCCTCTGTGGGTGAAAGCAGGCAAAAGAA
This sequence comes from Phoca vitulina, assembly GCF_004348235.1. Lineage (NCBI taxonomy): Eukaryota > Metazoa > Chordata > Mammalia > Carnivora > Phocidae > Phoca > Phoca vitulina. The sequence goes on along the minus strand of NW_022589712.1, from coordinate 59,229,828 downwards.
CATGTCTTTCACCCCCACACTGATGAGGGCCACATCAGACTCTATACGATTTGCTAAAGCCAAAGAAAACTGCTAAGATTCTGAAACACAGTAATCTTCAGACTGATGGAAAACAAAACATTAAATCTTTAGGATTAACTGTCATTAAACTTAACATGGAAATAGGTAAAATGAGACAGTTTAGAAACCAAACAGATATTTTTTTAAAAGAAACTACTGATTAGAAGATGTGTATATATAGGGGATGTACCAGGTATAATATATTCTATTGATCATATTTATCAAGTCACTTAAGATTTTGTGGGGTTTTTTCTCAAGTGAAATAATCACAGATTCTTAAATGAATTACTAAAAATCAGCATTTTTTTTTTTTTTTTTTTTTGCCTGTTACCATTCACTCTTCCATCTCAGTTCTTCCTGCAAGCCAGCATATTACAGAATCAAACACACTGACAAGCAAGAAGTTTGGCCTCCAAAGGTTTCTATCTTAAATAACCATTATCATCCAGAACCATGCAGCTGGTTCTTCCTGCAGAAATACTTCTGAGGCTATGACTGAAACTTTCAAATTTATAACACCACAGAAGGAGAAGAATAGAATAATGGAGAAACATTGACCGGCAACACTGCAATAAGGGGTTTATAGAATTATAGTCACCTGTTTTGCATTTATGAGATGGGGGATATTCTTTAACTGCTCTCTTTAAGGTCATGATGAACATGGAGTCTAATTAGGTGGGCTTTTACTGCTTGGTTCATAGTATTTGCTCCTTACCATGGATGTAATTTTTGATGACTATAAGAATTAGTTCTGTAGCATAGACTATTATATCATCACACCATATGTCACTGTAGCGTAGGCTTTGTCAGATCCCAAAGATTTCTTCTTTAGCTACAAAATCTCACTCTGGTAAAGTGTTGGGTGAGAATCCATCAAGAGTCGATGTAATGCTTGTATCGTTTCACGTACTGCCATATTAAAAGAGAGTTAAACTCTTTAACTGTATATTGCTAGCTTCCTGTAAGTTATGCTTTGGTAGGCACCAGAAAAAGAGCATTTTAAAACACAGAACAGGGCTTTCCACACAAGACAGATAACACCGTGAAGGAAGGGGTCTAAGAGGATTGTCATCACCGTGATCACGGCATATTAGCAGTTTTATTCAAATGGAAAAATAGTTCTCATAAAAATGTCATGGGACATTCTTGATGGCACTGAATTAGCTACTTGGGTACAGAAGCTAACTGGTAAAGGTATAAACATTGAAACCCACCAAATGCATGTCAAATGGGAAAATCTGCCTATAGCCCCTCGTGCCCAAACACAACCCAGAGGTACCAGGCATTTCAGCCTCAGGTAAACCAACCACGGTTCGCCTTAAAGTCTTGGAACTGACAGGGCTCCATCAGCTATTATGTTCCCTGCCCGCACTTCTGGGACGCTGACTGACAGGCTCTCCCCTGCAGCCCCCAGCTCTGGAAGGCCAGGCCGGCTGTTTTGTCAGCTGCCGCCCGCCTGGGCCTGGCGCAGGGGGCCCGTCGGTGGCTGGAGGCTCCGCGCCCCGGGAGCCCGCCCCGCCCACCCCGCCCGCCTCGCTGCTGCTACGGGGGCTCGGCGCTGCCTGGGCTGCAGCTCTGCCTCGGCCCGGGGAGACCTTTCTAGCCCGCAGATAGCACTGGAGAATTCACACTAATCGGTTCAGCTTCCCTAGGCAAAGGGAAAAAAACGGTTGCTTAAAAGGAAAAGGATTAAGAGGGAAAGTGAGCAAAGGCTTGCCTGGTCTCCACTCAGGGAATCAGAAAGAGCACAATCAATCGAATAAATGGTTCACCTAATCATGGGGACAGCAGGGTAGAGGAGAAGCTCTGCTTTGTGGCTTTTTCCTCCTGTAAGGTTGCTTATAGAATCATCTAATAGTGACAAGTTCTGCAGTTTGAAAATAAAGACCTCTTCGTCACTGCTCCACATCCCATGCCATCATTTTCCCTTTTTTCTTCTCTTTCTTTTGAAAAGGCACTTTGTGCTGTTGGCCGCAACCCCTCACTCTGCGCATACACGCGTGTGCACACTTACACATACACACCCAGAGGTGTCTCACTGTTTACCCATTTTGAGATTGGAATAGTTAAGATAACGGGTCACCTTAAAAACGGGAGCTCGGAAGACTAGATGATTTGGATAAAGATCACCATTAGATCCTATGATGATGGAATTCTATAGCTCCATCCTGGGAATCTATTTACCAAAACTGTATTGGGGAAATATTAGTGACTGTTCTGGCATTCTTTGTGCTTGCCCTTTTTGATATTTACCTGGGTTTTCCTAAAAGTTCTCCAGGCTATTATATCTTGACTTCCCAAGCCCTCTTCTTCATGAATGATATATCTGCTTTGAAATTAGGTGTCCCAGTGCAACTGCTTGCTAATTGTAATTTAATTTGAACCCCACTTAAGAAAGCATTTTCTTTGGCGGGGGAGAAATCTTCAAGGTAAAAATACTTTCAGGTCTTGATTTGTATAACTAACCCCTTGCACTTGGAGGGTCATTAGATCTCACTAGTTTGTAATGCAATCAGAGTCAGCATTCTGCTCTTAAGGGCTGCTCAGTAATTTGCTTGTTAATATATTAGCACACAGCATTGATCAAATGGCTAATCCAATCACACGCTTGTTATTGATCCCTTATTGATTACCCAGCCTGGTGATCACTTTTGTTGGGTTCAGTCAATAGCAGATGCCAAGTAGCCTTTCACACACCTAATTAGCTTATGAAATAAACCAAACATTTTGCTTGGCCCCGAAGGCAAAGATCAATGGAAAGCTTTGGGGCTGAATTCAGATGATTTTTTCATCAACTTTTCCTCGTCTCTTCTGCAGCCACTCAAGTTCACATTAACACTCCCCCTCCGATTTGAAGACATCTGAAAAGCAGCTGCCATGCCGGAGACCATGCCGCAGCTGTAAGCCATAAATCACGAGGCTGAGGGATTCTGGGTTGCACATTGGCATGTGGTCTGTCAGGCCAGAAAAATAGAGACATAAAAGAGCCAAAGGTCAGAGGTATGTAGAGTTTAGAAGCCTGAACTTGTGCTATATTTCATGCACGGAAACCTTGGCATTGGTGGTTCTTTCCAAATGCTCTTTAACTTTACCTTGCTGATATGGCACTTGATTAGCTCTTTACTCATGTGAATGAGCTGACTCGAGCTTCCTGCTCTCCACCCTGCTACTATTACTTTGATCATGTACCTCCATGCCATCATCCACAGGACCCAAGATCCAAGGGAAATTGGACTAAATAACAACTCTCCAGTGGCAACAAAAGCTCTGGCCCTTCTGAAACAATTTATGCTAACTTAAACTTTGAAATGAAAGCACTATTTGAGATGATTTGGTGATGCTTGTCACATGACTCTAAAGAACTATCCACTCCCTAGGCCCAACCCTATTCCTCACTTCCTTACTCCCCAGGCTAGACCCCATCGTTGAGAAATTGCCTAGGGGCCCAAGTAATAACAGACCTGTTTATTGATTCAAAGCAGGAAAGAGAGTAGAATGGCTTTCCTGGAAACTAGCAACAGCTAGGCTGTTGATCCCAGAGCAATATATGGTAATGAATCCCAATGATAGGAAGTTCCAAGCTCCAAAACACATCAGGCTGGTGGAGTGTGACCAATCTCTACGGGCAAAATGAAGGATACAACCAAAGCATGATTCTAAAATCAATCCCAGAATGTTTCTGCCTAAACTGCTGTTTTTAGAACAGAGAATTCACCAAATGTCTTTCCATTTAAAAAGAAAAGCAAATTTTCAGGAACTGCTGTTGGTTTATATGCTCGTGGCAATTTTCCTGAGGATTTAGAACAACAAAAAGCAATCAATCAATCAGTCAGTGGAAGAAACCCACATACAGGGTAGGGCAAACTAACCGTACTTGTTCTTATTTGTCAGGACATATGGACACAGTAATCTTTCCTTAGGAATTACCTAGAAAATTTCACCAACTTTTCACTTTGCCTTGGAGATAAGATCTATGAATACAATAAAAATCAAAATGATTGTTTAAAAGTTACCTTTTTTAAATTTCCTTTTTCACAGACTTTCTATTTAGTAGTAGTTTTATTTGAACTACCTAGCTTTTTTGGTTGTTTCCATATTGAACAAAAAAGCTTATCAAAACCAATTATATAGACTGATTACTTCACATCTAAAATATTTATGCCCATTCATTTTTTTTTATGGAACCAATTTATTTATTTGTAAATTAATCTAAGATACAGAGAAAAGATAAATGTATTCAAAGTGACATGGCTTAACAAAGGTGACATAAAACACAGATTCCTACTTCTGGGAGAGATCATGGGATCAAAACTCTCCTTCCCTGAACAGATTGTGGAAACTAATCTGAAGCAAAATTGAAACTTGTGATTTAGCTGGTGGGGCTCCTATTCCTCTGCTGGGCTCTCTTTCCCTCCTAGGTTCTCACCCCCAAATCCTCACTGTTGTTTGTAAGGAACCAGGTGAATAGACAGTAAGCCTGAAGCTCTAGAGCCAAGCTAGCTGAGGTCAAATCCCCACGCTGTTATTTACTGTGACCTTGGGGTTATTTGACTTTGCCTCCGTTACATCATCTGTAGAAGGGGGATAATTGTAGAATCTACTTCTTAAGATTTTTTATGAGAATTAAATGAGTCAGTATACAAAAAAAGCCTTAGGACTGTGCTTGGCACATGGTAAGCCCTCTAGAAGCTCTGGCTGTTCCAGCCATTATTATCTGCCTGAAAATGATTTCCTCCTGATAGTTCTTCAATCCCTCATGTCACCCACCTTAGGGACCCTTCAAAGTAGATTGTCCCCATCCAGTACCACCAACAGGGTTTCAAATGATCTGACAGTTTATCTCAGAAACTCCACCGTAAGCAGTAGGCCATGGCAGAAAGAAATCTAACAAGTACTCTTGCAGGTAAGGAAAAGATGAGCTATATCAGCTCAGGGTGTCATCGAGGATTATTTGCATTTAACAGTAAGCTGCCCAGAGGCAGTGGTGAGGTCCCTTTACATTCCCAGATCTAACAGCTTTGGATTCAACCCTTCAGTGGCTGGCCTCAAACCTGACCATTGTCGGGGCTCAAGTTTGACATCAGGGTAGTGGGAGGCTGGGGTGAGATACTGAGTGAATTTAGCAGACTGGATAGCCTCCCTCAACTTAATGCTGTGTCCCCATGAAGGACGGCAACCACGGGAGATACTGTTGGAGGGGAAGAGAAAGCAATGGATGTAAGAAAGTGATGGGTTTTCACTCCTCCAAAAATAGTCTTATGGGGAGATTGGTGTCCTCCACCCAGACTGCGGCAGCCGGGTGGAAAAGACAGGCTTGTGAACTTGCCACTCAGGTATCACTCGATATATGAGCCAGGGATATGGTTCTGTATCTAGTTTCTTCCACACTGAAATTGAAATGGACATAAGCAAGTCAGATATGATTATTGATCTTGTAAGCACTTTAGTTTTAATCAGTATAACTAGAAATAGTAAGTCATATAATATCTTTCTGTGGGAATCTGTAGAAATAGGACAGAACACTACCTTTGGGAGCATTATGTAGCTACAACATGGCTGAAAAACCAGTTTCCAGAGCTTTCCCCTCCTGTGCTGTAAGTCTATGCTTTTGTCATTTCAAGATTTTGTTTTTCTAGTTTTTCATTCACTGCACTGGTGAATTCAAGCACACTATCTTTTACAACTATTTACAACATTTAATCACCCAGCACTGGCCATCAGTAAATTTATAAGGGTGTTTCATCTTGTAAAATAATCACAGCCTGCCTACCACTGGAAATATTTGCTGATCCTTGGATAAATTATATATTAGTCCCCTTACATCTAAATGACATTCCCATAGGCCATGAGCTGCTAGAGTATAAGAACTACCAGGAATGTATAAAAATATCAACAAAATTTAGTGAACCCATCACAGCTAGCAGGATTGTAAAAATCTGTTTTTCTGATTTGTAAAATCAAATATATTGTGAGTCTTCAACTGTTCTTTTCAACATAAAATGAATGTGCAGGCTTTTTGTTACTATTTCCAAATTGGGGTTAGGCTTTCAAAAAAATATAACTACCAAAGAATTTTAATTAATTTGGTTAGTTATAAATTTAGACATTCACTTAAATATACTCAGAGAAATCCATAGGCTTAAAAAGAGTGTATATTTTAAAAATATGAATAAATAGTTGTAATCCCAATGCCAAAAATTATTAGATTTTTGTGTAAATATTTCTTTTAAAATGACATAATTCACTGATGTGAAGTTATACATATTCAGCCTACTTGAGGATAATTGTGGCATTGAACAAAATAATGATTTGAAGAACACATAAAATACACTTAGACACCAGTTGTCAAAGGTAATCTAATCATCTCTTAAAAATTAAGAATGTGAATGTCTTTCTCCTCCACAATTATAAATGAAAAGTAAACCATGAAATCTATGCATGTATGAACAACTACAAAATGCTTTAGCATCTGGTTGGATGTTTTTGGTGGAGAGGAAGAGGTGACTTGTTTTTGTTCTTATTAATAAACTAGCTTTGAAGTTAAAGGATGCAACAGTGTTTTAATATATTAACTAAAATATGAAGAAATAAACATTAAAATGTTTTAAAAGTTAAATGTATACATATTTATTCATTTAGTGAAGGCATATTTATTCATTTAGTGAATTTATTCATTTTATTCATTTAGTGGCATAAGGAATATGCCACTGTGTATTTAATAAAATTAAAGCAAGCACTTTTAAAGCAATAAAAACTAGCCCTTAAGTGGGCAAAACATAAACTTGATGTTTATACTCTTTAATCAAATTGCAGACTTCTACACAATGAAATTCAAATATACTTCCTAAAAGAGGTCATTACAAGAAAGTTTCATGAACTGTAACCTTGTTTTAGTGAATATATTATGTGAATATAATATGCTAACAAGGAGTTAACCAGTAGATTCTAGGTTCTTGCTGTGGGACTGTATTTTAAATATACTTTCAATTTTTAAGAAAGAAATAAAGAAAATTCTTGAAATAAGGCTGGAAACATATTTTTATCCATCTATAGTTTACTTTTAAGGAGCACACATTTCAACCAAAAAGGAGGTGACATACAACATCAGGTTTGCCAGACCAAAAGTTCATAAAAGTGACACATGATCTGGTGGCACTTTCTGGAAAAGTGATTTGGCAGTGAGGTCAGAGTGTTTATTGTAGGGGCCCTGGAAGATGACCTTTGTACATCGACCTTCCACCATGGAGAGAATGGCCCAAGAGAGGGACTAGGGAGTAGACAAATAAGCCTTTTCCTATTTCTCTTTGTCATGCCCAGCTAGGGGAAGGAAGAAAGGGAAGAAGGAAAGGAGGGAGGAAAAGGCGGACACTCAAATTAGGTACAAACTTCTGGCATTAGCTACCTCACTCTGGAAAGCCATTAAAGTAACAATGCCGATTATTAAGGATTTTTGTTAATACAAAATTGGAATTTGAAATTCGTATTTGGGAGTCAGCCAACCAGTCCGTCTTCAGGTTACATAGGCATTCATCAAACCTAAACAAGTTATTTTTGCTCGCTATAAAATAACTATTACATCTGTAAGATGACACACAACATTTTATACCCCCTCAATCCAGATCCAGCCGGCTACAGTAGTTTTAACTGCCCTACAACTAAACTCTCTTTTCAAAAGAAGCAAATGGCAAAAAAAAATTTGATTTGTGGAGTATTTACCTAAAGGAAAGCAATTTTCACAAAGTATTTGTTGAGCTCAGCACAATTGAAGACGGTGTAACAATGATAACTAAGACTTAACTCAGCCCTTAGACTTGGCCAGACATTGTGCAAGATGTTAATATGAATTAACATTCAATCTTCACAACATCCTTTTGAGGCAGTCATTATTCTTTTTACAGATGATAAAAAAACTGAGGCTCAGGGAAAATTAAGAACTTGCCCAAGATCAAATAATACCTAAAGAAGGCGGGATTTAAACCCAAGTTAGGAAGGACTCAGGGAAAATGAGTGATAGGTCCACTGGCCGTCAATTTGTACAGTTCTCTCCAGGAACTGCATTCAGATTATGAACTCAGACCCCGAGAAGTGCACCTCAGCCAGCAACAACTGCATTACGTTTACAACTCACTTTTTAAAAAACGATTGTTCAGGGGCGCCTCCATGGCTCAGTCGGTCAAGCGTCTGCCTTCGGCTCAGGTCGTGACCTCGGAGTTCTGGGATCGAGCCCCACATCGGGTTCCCTGCTCAGCAGGGCTCTGCTTCTCTCCCCCCTTCTGTGCTCTCTCTTTCACGCAAATAAATAAAATCTTAAAAAAAAAAAAAAGATTGTTCAAAGGCTTAACCAAAAGGACTCTCACATTAAATCTAAAGTCATCAGAACATTGGCTCATTGGCTTAATCAGAAGACAAACTTCCTTAACCATTCCTACCGAACAAGACATTGTCTTTAAGAACTCAACAGAACAACATGGGAAGAAGAAAGAATACTTTATGCATTTGGAATACTTCAAAAGTTGTGAGTGAAAAGTTTCAGCAGATGGAGTATAATTACCTTAGTTAAAATGTAATTGCCACAAGCATTCCCCTACATAAAATAGGACAAAATGCTTTGCAAATAGAAGTGTTGATAACTACAGGTGGAAGAAAATGTCACCAGCATCTGTCAGCACTGTGCCATCAGCCCTCTGCTGGCTTGAGAAAGAGGGGGCCACTGGGACAGCCCCTTATGCTGTTGTCTGTTCCAAAGGAGTGGTTCTTTATGAAATCAAATGCAGTCGAGATCAGGGCACAAAACAGTCCTTTCTGAGACCAAAAAAAAAAGAAGTTAAAGATGGCTGTAAATTGGGGGACAGGAATAAGAAGGTGGTATGTTCGGGGCACCTGGGTGGCTCAGTCGTTAAGCGTCTGCCTTCGGCTCAGGTCATGATCCCAGTGTCCTGGGATCGAGTCCCGCATCCTCCTCCTTGCTCAGCAGGGAGTCTGCTTCTCCTTCTGCCTGCAGCTCCCCCTGCTTGTGCTCTCTCTCTCTCTCTCTGTGTCAAATAAATAAATAAAACCTTTAAAAAAAAAAGAAGGGGGTATGGTCGACCAAGAGATTTTCAGATTTTAAATAAAATTTCTACATCTTTAACCACAGCTCTTCCAGTTTGTAAAAGACAAAGTGCTGGAAAATTGACCCTTGCTCGGTAATGAGATGCAGGCACAGTGGAAGCAGGGTGCTTGCAGGCCTCGGAGTGGGGCTTGGCTGGGAGAGGAGAGTGCCGTGCTGAGAGCCTTCTCACAGTGCTACTCTGACTGGAGCCAGCCCCCCTGGGGCCGTCAGCATGGCTTGACTGACTAACATAGGGCAAATTTCATGCTGGCTTGAACCTAATACCTCTCTGTTTCTATTGCATTTTTTTTTTATTATTATTATTTACAAAGAGACTTGCACAAAAAACCCTAGAATAAGATTTCAAAGTTTTTGAGGGGTGAGGGTTTGGCTACAAGTTGTCAGGGGAACATAAAACCAAAAACACAAGCCTTGGCCTTATTCTGAGTAATTTCAGAAGAAAACAAGCCTTTTCGGAAACGTATGCTCCTGACGGAGCTGGTTGCAGTGCTGGTGATACGGATTTGCAGGACGCACAGGAATCAGGCAAACCTGGGTCCATGTCACATTTCTGCTATTTATTAGCTGTTTAACTTTGGAAAAGTCACTTCATTTCAGTATTTTCTCATTTCCTCCACCTTATGATGGGCATAATCAGACTGCTTACTTCACAGAAGAGGGATAATTAAGTGAGACAAATTATGGAAGGCACTTTCTGCAGTGCCTACCAGGTAGTAACTGTTCAATAAAAGCCAAGTGTTGGCTGTAATTGCTTTATAAGGTTTGCAATTTGGCTGAACTTCATTAAGATTCCAAAGGATTCTCTCCCTTCCTTTCTCTCCCTCCCCCTTTCTCCTTTCTGTCTTTCTCACCTATTCCAGCTCAATTCTTTGCCACCATATTGAGAATTTGACAATACTGATTCTAAAATGCTTCACAAAAGGATACATAAGTGATTCCGGGAAGCTAAAATGGTAATCTCATTAGAATTGGCATGTTTACTGGGAAAATGTAAAGAAGAAAACATAAGAGATTTGAGGAAAACATGCGGTGGAATTTGAATTCTTAGTGCATCAAGTCATTCCAAATGTTTTCATATGGATATGTTCAGAGTAACTTGGAAAAAAGTAAAGACAAATTTAAGAAAGTTATGCATAAAATGTGCCATTCACAAAAAATCTTTTTTACTTCAAAACATTTAAAATGACCCCATGAACGGATTTTTGGGTTTCTACATTAAATTATTGCTTCCTGATTTGCAAGGTAAAAGGGACATAGGATGAAAATATAATTTTCTTTAGGGTGAAAATGAATACAAATTAAAGGGTTAAATTCTTAGGTTAGGAAATGTGCTTGACTTCAAAAATAGTTGTGGGAATCCACTCACTTGCCCACATTTATTTAATGAAATGTAACATGCTACTGAAACATTGCTTTCCACCAATATTTTATGCCATAGTCTAAGAAAAGCTGAGGATTAATAGCAGAGAAAACAGCTCTGTTTGGCTGAATAAACATTGCACAAACATTGAACTCTGTGTGGGATCATTAGTTTTTTCATCATACTATTTCCAGAATTGAAAAATCACAAATCCCTCTCCAGCTTAGTTCTTTTATGCAACAAAAGCATTACCCAGACCAGCAAAGATGTATTCTTCAGGATTCTGACATCTCCGGAATGTCAAACAGGTTCAGTAGACACCAAATACGGATTCTCTCTTTCATGTGGAAAGGTTAAGTAAGAAAAGACTTCATGTGAGGAAACTGCCCCATAATTCACGGTTATTTTAATTTAATCTGAGTGTGTTTCAATTTACATATAGACTGGAATGCAGTCTCAGAGGGGGAAAAAAAAATCTATTTTGAGTAAATCAACATTTGGGGGGAATAAAACTGACCATTTTAAAAAACGATGCACATTTTCAAGCTCTATATGTATTTGAGAGAAGCCAGCATCAGTATAATGTAAGATTGGCATTATTTAAAAATGAAGTATCCATAAAAACATTATGAGTGTATTCCTTGATTAAAAAATTGGCTCTACGGCTTTCTGAAAATTCAAAAGACTTATGGTCTTTAAGACACCATAGCTTTTAACCAGACAAGCACATTCTTCTGGAAGATATTCCTTCAGTAGAATATAAATTAACCACAGACGCAATGAAATGGCTAGATCTGGCAACAACGGGAAAGAGCTGGATGATATTAGAAATTAAATGAATAAAATATGGTGAACCGTTATCAACAAATATTTAACCATCAAGTTATTTTTATTGTAGCCTTGAAAGAGGAGAGTACGATCGACAAATAGTATTTGTATATCTCTGCTCTTCCTTAATTATAATTATTTAGGCTTGATCTTACTGACTTGTAAGAATGAATATAACACCATAATTTTCTTGCACCTCTTCAAGAAATGATTGGAGTCACTTTGCTCAGAAGTTTAATTCAAATTATGACAAATTATTTCAGTCCCCCTGAGGAGTCACTGAATGTATTTAATTTAATCTTTAGCACAATTTGTGCTGATTAACCTTTAATATAAGTCCAAGGATGCACTACAATTAACATTTAGGACACAGATCTATGGAAGGAGAAGACCTGAGTTTCGTTTTGTTGTTATTGTTCGTTTATTTGTTTTTTCCACAGGGTCTGAAGTCAACTTCATGCACAAGTTAATTTAGTGTCTACTTTCACAAATCACACCTATACGGCACCTTTCCAATGTCTCCTCTGGGACTTCTTTTATGTCTGAAATTCCATAATTAAAACTTATTTCCTTTTCTATGTTTTCAGATGACTTTACTGTCTATGTGAAAAATTCTAGAGGCTGTACCAAAAATCTATTAAAACTAATAAGTGAATTTAGCAAACTCACATGATCCAGGGTCTACATACAAATCAATTGGATTTCTATATATTAACAATGAACAGTTGGTAATTGGAACAAAGAAACAATACTATTAATGATGACATCATAAAACATGAACTACTTAGGAAATATTTTCTTTAAATGTGTACAAGACACATAATATTGAAAAACTATAAAACACTGCTAAAAACATTAGGTAACAACTAAATAAATGGAGAGTTATACCATGTATTGAAGCTCAATATTGTTAAGATGTCACTTCTTCCTGGATTAGTGTACAGATTCAATGCATTTCTTTCTTTTTTTTTAAGATTATTTGACAGAGAGAGAGAGACAGCGAGAGCGGGAACACAAGCAGGCGGAGTGGGAGAGGGAGAAGCAGGCTTCCCGCAGAGCAGAGAGCCCAATGCGGGGCTTGGTCTCAGGACCCTGGGATCATGACCTGAGCTGAAGGCAGAAGCTTAACGACTGAGCCATCCAGGCGCCCCAGATTCAATGCATTTCTAATCAAAATCATTATAAGTTTTTTTTTTTTGTAAAAAGTGATAAACTGATTCTACAGTTTATGTGGAAATAAAAAAAAAACTTAAAACAGCCTAAATAACTTTGGGATGGGAGTGGGAGGACAAAGTTGGAGAACTTCCATTGTCTGGTTTCAAGAATTACTTCAGTAAGCAAGCTAATGTGAAATTGGCATAAGCATAAATATGTAGATCAAGAGAACAGAATAGAGAATCCAGATAAATTCAGACCAATATGGGAAATGGATTTTCAACAAAAGTGTCAAGGTAATTCAATGAAGGATGATAAAATTTTCAAAAATGGTGCCAGAACAAAAATGAAAGATAAATAAATGCAAAAATAAATATACCTCATATCACAAACAAAAATTTTGTCAAAATATATCAGCAAAACTGTAAAACTTCTAAAAGAAAGCACAGAACAAAATCTTTTTGACTTTGAGTTACACAAAGATTTCTTAGGACACAAAAAGTATGAATTAAAAAAAAAGTAATAAATTGGATTTTTTTAATACTAAAATTTTCTGCTCTTCAAAGGGCACTGCTAAGAAAATGATAGAGCAAGCCATAGGCCACGAGAAAATATTTGCAAAGCATATGTCTGATAAAGGATTTCTATTCAGAATGTATAAAAACTCTTTCAATTCAATAAGAAAATGTACAACCTGATTTTGATTAGTGGGCAAAACATCTGAACAGACATTTGACAAAAAGGAGATATTATGACAAAGAAAAACATGTGAAAAGATGCTCAACATCATTAGCCACTAAGGAAATGTAAATTAAACCAGAATGAGATACCACTATACACCTATTAAAATAGCTAAGTTTTAAAAATAAGAAGAAAAGACCAAGATCTGATGAGGACGCAGAGTAACTGGAACGCTCATATATTGTTCATGGAATGGAAAATGATAAGGCCACTCTGGAAAACAGTTTTGTATTTCTTTCAAGTTAAACATACACTTACCCTGTGACCCAGCCATTACACTCCTAAGTATTTATTCAAGAGAAATGAAACATATATTCATATACAGATGGTTCCTAGATTTTTAAAACAATTTTTTTTGTAAGAGCCAAAAACAGGAACAACCCAAATGTTCAAGAACAGGTAAATGGGATAGATAAATTGTGATATATCCATATGATGGGATAATATTTAGCAATCAAAAGGAATTAACATGGAAAATCCTGGGTGCATCTCATTAACATTAGGTTGAGCAAAAGAAACCAGACACAAAAGATTTATGCTGTATGATTCCATTTATATGGAATTCTAGAAAAGGCAAAACTAAGCTAGGTGCTCTTTGCAAAAAGAAGGTAAACACATAATTATAAAAGTGCAAATGAATACCTTGTTCTTTATTGAAATTATTAATACTAGGTGCTGTAACGGATGATCCCTGAAATTTCAGTGCATCAGCACAGGAAAAGTTTATTTCTCCCTTACATGAAGTCTAATGCAGCCCACGAGGGCTCTTATCTACTCTGTGATGCAAAGTTTCAGATTCTCTCCCTCTGGAATGTTGCCATCTCCACACATTTCCAAGGTCACTGGAGCTGGGGAGAAAAGAAGTAAAGGAAACACACCGGCTCTTAACTGTCTTGGTTCAGAAGTCACAAGTGTCACTTCCATTTATATTCCACTGGGGAGCTTTAGTCATTTGGTTGTAAGCTCCATGGAAGACTGGCAAACTTAGGGGACAAATGGAATATTTGGTAAGCACTGGATCTGCCCCATACATTTTAGCAAGTTCAAGAGACAGATGAAAGGTGAAGGAAGCTTAAAATCTGAAGCAAAAAAAAAAAAAAAAAAAGAGACCCAGATGCTAGACTGGAAGAAGAGAGTGGGTAGGAGAGCACTGAAGACAAACTATCTCAAAATTTTCTTCTGTTAAGCCCAATCCATTGCTGTTATCATCTCTTCTTGGACAGATATTGACCATCTGTCTACTCTGTTTCCTCACCTGCAATATGGTGGCAACTCATTATTCTACTAAGATACTGAGCAAACATAGTAGTAGTGCCATGGGGTAAAGTTGTTATGAACCTTACCATACTACTATAACTGGGGTCTGAAAAATCCAGTCACATAAAATTTGGTGTCATTATTGCAAGACTAAAGATCTGATGAGGATAAGCCTGCTGTGGAGGACAGGACCCAATTACCAGTTGTATCAAAGCCAAATCTGTGTTATAACAGGATAGATTATCATAGGGCCTCTCTGTGTAAATGAAGTCATCACCATTAATTTTTGTGGAGAAAAAGGTAGTCTATGAAAGGTTATTTTCTAGTGTCATATTTTTGGATATATTTACTTAAAACAAACTATGGAATGTGCCATAATACAAAAGTATCTCCATGCAAATTCAATTCAAATAATTAGCTCTCCCCAGATGTCTACTGACTGATGAATAGATAAAAAAGATGTGGTATATATGTATACAATGGAATATTACTCAGCCATCCAAAAAGAATGAAGTCTTGCCATTTGCAATGACATGGATGGAACTAGAGGGTATTATGCTAAGCAAAATAAGTCAGTCAGAGAAAGACAAATCCCATATGATTTCACTCATATGTGCAATTTAAGAAACAAAACAAATGGACAATCACCAGACACAGAGCATGATTCCAAAAGTCAAAAACCAATCTGTGGGGTCTGGGAGCAAGATGGTGGAGGAGTAGGAGACCTAAATTTCATCTGGTCCCAGGAATTCAGCTAGATAGGGATCAAACCATTCTGAACACCTACGAACTCAACAGAAGATCGAAGAAAAGAATAGCAGCAACTCTCTGAACAGAAAAGCGACCACTTTCTGGAAGGTAGGACGTGCAGAGAATTTAATCTGAGGTGATATTTGGGGGGATAGACAGCGGGGGAGTGGGCCTCCATCAGCCACTACCGGCAAGTGATAGAGCAGCGGGGCACAAAATTGGAACTTTTAGAAGTTGGCTCTGCTGAGGGACATCGCTCCAGTGGCTAAGCAGGGGGTGGAACCCTCACTGAGACAATGTGGTCACGGGACCCTCAGGGTCACAGAAAGACCGGGGTGCCTGAGTGTGGCAGAGCCCCCAGGTATCGGAGTGGGGAAGCCGGCTGCAGAGATGGAGCCGAGGTGTGGGCTCTCAGCTCGGGGTTGCCATAAACTGTGATCCGTGGCACAGGCAGGCCACTGCTCTTCCAGCAGGGACCCAGCAAGGGGCAGATCCAGGGAGACTCCCCTTCTTCCCCCAGGAGGAGTGGTGCGGGGGCTCACCACAGGGATCTGCTGGGTTTGGAGACTCCAAATGGTTTCAGGTGCCAGAGATAGAAATGCTCAGTCACAGGCCAGGTGAGCACGGAGTGCAGCCGGAGCCCTGGGAGATGGGAGTGATTGACTGTTTTTCTCTGGGGGCTCACTGAAGAGTGCGGCCCTGAGTTCTCAGCTCCTCCGGGGCAGAGATTGGGAGGCCGCCATTTTCACTATTGTCCTCCAAAGCTGTATGGAAAGCTTGCAGGGAACAAAAGCTCCCGAGAGCAAACCCGAGCAGATTACTTAGCCCGGACCGGCAAGGGCAGGGCAATTCTGCCTCCAGCAAAGACATTTGGGAACCACGGCAACAGGCCCCTCCCCCAGAAGATCCCCAAGAACAGCCAGCCAAGACCAAGTTTACCGAACAATGAGAACGGCAGAACTCCAGCGCTAGGGGAATACAGCACATAGAATTCATGGCTTTTTTCCCATGATTCTGTAGTCTTTCAAAATTAATTTTTTTAATTTTCTTTTTTTTCTTTTTCTATTTTTTTTTGAATTTTTCTTTTTCCCTTTTTCAGCCAACATCTTATCAATCCCTTTTTAAAAAAATCTATTTTTCATTTTTAGAGTCATAGTCTATCCCTTCATTGTAGTTAACCTTATTTTTGGTATATATATATATGTTGTTCTCTCTTTAAAATTTTGGGATACAGTTTCTTCTAACAGACCAAAATATAC